>NC_053161.1:104557299-104929799 GCF_016835505.1 Polypterus senegalus
AGTTTTGTGATGTATTTGTCACACCATCAAAATACCATGCTTCAGCTTTTGGTTGGAAAGTAAATTATCTGAGGGGCCTTAATGAAAACAGACAATTTAACTCCAAGTATCTATGATAGCTGTATTGTGTCCTGCATCTGATTGCATTTATCAATTGTATGAAGTTATGGTTGAAGTCATATCAACATATAAAGGGAACAGTACCAACATAATGCATTCTAAAAATATGACTGAAGAAGAACATGCAGCATGTAACTTCCTTTAACCACTAGATGAAACCTGCAATATATCAAAACAACAGTTTATGTATGGTTTACAGCTTATATCCAGAGGAGTGCACAAAAGACAGAGTTATCCCAAGATACTTTGTGTAGAGCTGCAGTTTTCATCCTTCAAGCTATAATACAAAACAAACTATAATCCGTTTATGCTTTGTGGTTGCTGCCTTCACCCCATCCTAGACAGTCTCATTTAATGTTTATCACATTATGCTTTTTGAACATGAATGCCATCATCTGACACTTGCAATTTGAAAATTAACGGTCGCCTTGCTAGTGTTAAATACTGCTTAAAGGCTCTTAAATTACAAGAGGTGCCAAAAGCTGCCAGCTGATTGGTCCTAGAGCCAACTTACTACTTTTTGGTGAGTACTTTGGGAGATTAGTAAAAATCCCTGTAATTTTCTGGCCATATTCTTGGGGACAATATGGTTTTATACCTTAAACTATGAGCAGATGAGAAGCTCACTTAATGACTCAGACTATTAAGACTAACTAAATGCAAAAATACCAGGGGCTGCTGTTTTAGCAAAAGGAGGATCATTCCTTTAGTGGTTCCAGGGCTTGGGTAGAAGTGATCATGACAGGTGGTTAAAAACTTTCAGTCTAACATTGGGGTGAAAAGTCTTAACCTGCAGAAGCAAGGATGAGAGGAAGGAAGAGGTGGTGGTACCTGGTAGGTGAGTAGATGGACATGCTACTCCATTAGGCAGGAACTGACCCAAGATGTGTTCATAAGGCCCAGAGAGAGGACTCAGGTGTTCTTGTTGTGTTTATTTGTGCTCCCCAGTGGTTATTCCTTTGTTGTATATTTTTGGCTTTTTTGGTTATTATCTGTCAATCACTCCAAGAGTTTTCCAGAGTGCATAATCTATATGAGTTAGTGATAGCTGTTAATTTTTTAAATTATAGATTTAGTTCACCGCTAGTAGCATTACTGTGAATTCTTAAGAAGGTGCAGTACTTTTCTGAGTATTTTGAATTGTGTTTTTCATGTTAATGTTCTGGTTTCTGACTTTTACATCATAAATATATAGTGTAATTGAAATTTTGATTTTGATGAATGCGTTTAAAAATCTCTTATCATTACATAATTTTCAATTTTTTGTCCGTGTGTTTGAGTCTTTGTGTCTGTGACACACATAACACAATGTATTGCTTTCAAATTTGGCATTCATTGCAGTCCTGAAATGAAGTAACTCTGTTGATATGGTATAAATTCAATTCATGAGAACTTCAACTTTACTGAGTACAGTTTCTATTTTTCTACTGGATGTGACCCTAAAAGCTCTTTTATTCAAAGCATGTCACTTGTCATGTTTCTTGTCTGCTATTACTTTACTCAGAAGAATATTTTGCTGTCTATGACAAGGCAGCCTTGTTTTTCAGAAAATATTTTCAAATGTAAGTCTATGATAGTTGTTAAGAAAGCATTCTATTATTATAAATCTTTATAATCTTAAAGAAGAGTTACTAAGTCATCTGCAGTAACTCCACTTGATGATGCAATTGAACTTGAAAAAATATCAGTACTATGTTTACTTCTGTTAAGAGAGCACAAATGTTAGTTTTGGTTTTAGTAGCTTTGCAGCATGTAACATTACATTGCAAGTAACTGAATAATTACATCTTTATAATTTTAGGAATGTATTATGGATGTTTAGTCTTTTCCACGGGCACCACTATTTTGTGCTTTAATGATGGACATGCCACGTGACCTATTACATTACTGTGGCCTTGAAGCTGTATATAAGATGGCCATTTTCAGGCATCCAAAGTTTAATAATAAATTGGATACTAATAAACAAAGGTGTTGTTGTTAGGCAAAGATTGTGTAGAAATTTCAAACTTGGCTTTCCTCTGACTTTTAGTGGTGGTTGGTTTTAGTGTTTTGGCTGGATGTTTCTCTGCCAACTGATCCTGCCAACATCCGATTTTTCTCTTGTTTGATCCTAAGGGTTGTTTGCAATTATGCTGCTTACTGAATTTTTGACTTTAGCAATATTGTCTGTTTATGACCGCAATTCAGATGGGACGATACACTTGTCAAAAATAGACTGGTGGGTGTTCAGCTACAATATTCTTGCTGAGACCTGATTCTGCACACTTGCCAGACTGGTATACTGTACTGCGTATATGCCTTGTGATTGCCTGAGAAACAGATTTTTGATTAACCAAAGCATCACAACCTGGGAGTAAACTAAAAAGTCTCAGTTACTCTGTGTAATTAATTAATGTAACTTTTGTAAAAACAGCAAACTCATCTAGCCTGTCTGTGACTGTCTAATGATGCCTTGGGAATAGCTGCAGCAAAACTCCCATTTGAACTCCCATCTGAGTTCCTTCCGTTAAATACTGAGCATTAAAGCAAGAACTGTGTTTCTTTCAGCACACCCATCACTGAGCCTTTTGTTAGTCTCTTGTTTTGACTTTTTTGTCTAAACAATGTATTCTGCTGCTGGCTAGTGTATTGAACATGCAGTTGTATTTTTCACTTTTGGTGCTTGTTATTTTCATCCTCATGAGCCATTCTCAAACTGACTATGTCTGTACCTTTCACTGAACTGCCTGCTGCCTCTCTATAATTGTTCACTAACCTTTACAATTATGCAAAAGCTATTTGCATCCACAAGAGGCAAAGTCAGATGTTCAGTGGATAATTGAAACCTGCTGTGCAGGGAGAGATACAGATGTTTTAGTAGGTCATTAAGATAACCCTGTTTGTGACCGGTATAACACCATTTCTGGAATTACAAATGTGGGAAGGATCTCTTGAAAACCTATTTGTGTTTAATGCCTTAGGCATGGCCTCCTGCTTCAGTCTCTGTAATCAAGACTGAGGTTTATGACTGCACTGATACTTGGGATCAGCAGGAGAAGTTCTTCATAGATGTTCTCAGGAGTTCTATGAGGCTGTACTGGCTTTTCTTAGGTGCTTTCTCTTAATCACAGTGCATTACTAGTTCCCTCCATTCTTTTTCCCATTAGTGCAGAAAACCCATTGAGAGTCATCTACACCAAAATATAATATTTAAGTGTCTTAAATATTTTGCATCTGTCCAGTCCCGTCACTGTTTTTTACAATGTACTTTGTTACTTCAACCCCACAAAATCACAAACCCATGTAAATCATTTAGTTTTTTACTTTATATGACCAAGTTTTGCGATTTTGCCTACATAGTTTGCGTGTGTGTGTGTTTATATGTATGTACAAGTTATGTTTCTTGTAAATTATCTAAGTCAGTGGGCCACAGTTATTGTGCAGCTGGGTAATCAGGTATATCAGAAGTACTACGAGTATGTAACTAACAAATACCATATACAGAAAAGTACTTAGTATTTTAATTTTTTTTTTTTTTACTGGGGCTAATATTAGTTCGATTGAGCTGCTTACTGTTGAACATGCTACACAGAGTCTTTGGTAGTAATATTATAAAGGAGGAGTGCAGCCAAACTCTGTATTAAGGCAGTATTTGGTAATGTTACAAGGGTGACTTCCAGATGATTCATTCAAAGCTAAAAACTATTTCTTTTATTAATTTCCTCAATTTTTTTTTACTTCAAAAAGTGCTTATCACTGTTGATTAGTATTGGGAAAATGGTGATACACAGGTGGACAACAGTGTTGGCTTTTTTAAAAATGCATCGATTAAAAAAGGAAAAAAATGTCATCAGTTTAATTAAGATTTATTGGCACATGTAACATACTCCAGGTCTGCTGAAGGGATTGTCAACACTGCATGATATATTTTCCCATTTCTAACTGTGCTTGTTTCATGTGACAATAAAGGGGACCTCATTATCCCTGCTGTTCAAATTGCCTTTGATTCATGAAGAGGAAAACTCGCATTTTTCAAATGCTGTCTGTAGGTCATCAAGAAACATATAAAGGAACAAAAGGGTCCCATGGCCATTAAAGTTGAGAAACATTGCTCTAAAGTACAGTTAGGTCCATAAGTATTTGGACTGTGACACGGTTTTCAATGATTTTTCAATCATTATGTGATTAAAGTGTAGACTTTCAGCTTTAATTTAAGGAGTTTACCAAAAATATTGTATGAGGCGTTTAGGAGTGACAGCCATTTTCCTGCATAGCCCTCCTATTTCCAGGCGCTCAAAAGTATTGGACATTTAACTAACAAGGTGTTCAGTAGTCAGGTGTGAGCAAGTCCTTCTTTATTTCATTAAGTATTAAGCAGGTAGAAAGTGTGGTGTTGATTCCAAGTGGAGTTGCTGTCACTGTGAACTCTCAATATGAGGTCCAAAGATCTGTCCATGCAAGTAAAAACAGTCCATCATTAGGCTGAGGAAACTAAACAAACCCATCCCAGAGATAGCAGAAATATGAGGAGTGGTCAAATCAACCATTTGGTACATTCTTAAAAGGTAGGAACACACTGGGGAACTTGGCAGCACCAGAAGGTCTAGAAAACCACAAAAGACAACTGTTTTGGATGATTGCAGAATTCTGTCCTTGGTGAAGAAGAACTCCTTCACAACATTTAGCCAAACCAGGAACACTCACCGGAAGGTAGGCCTGTCAACAATCAAGAGAAGACTTCATGAAAATAAAGACAGAGGATTTGCCACAAGGTGCAAACCATTGGTAAACCTCAAGCATAGGAACGGCAGGTTAGACTTTGCCGGACAACATTCTTTAAAAGCTTGTCCAGTTGTGGAAACATTTTCTTTGGATAAAGGAAACTAAGAGCAATATATACCAGAATGTTGGAAAGAGAACAGTATGGAGAAGAGAAGAAATGGTTAATGATCCGATGAATATCACGTCATCTGTGAAATGTGGTGGAGGCAGTGTTATGGCATGATTGCCAATGAAAGTCATTCACTGTTAAATTTTAGCTTTTTAGCTAAACTGGAAATAGTCAACTTTGGATTACGTACTGTAGTTATCCCATGCATTTCGCTGACTTTAGAGGCGCAGTACCCCCACAAATGCAAAAATCTACAAATATGTTTTGGGCCTAAGATTATTGTATATTCTAAGTTTATTGAAGTAAATAAGATGCAATAAATTGCAAAAAATTCCAAAAGAATGATCACTGCGCATGAAAATTGTGTGTGAGGCTGGCTGCTGAGATCAGATGCGTAGAATAAAAGTTCTTTAGCAAACTAACTTTTTAAATTTAACTTAAAATTGAATGTATATTTATGGTAGTAAATGACAAAAATAATTAGTTTTACATATGCAAAAAAAAACTAAGTGCAAAATGATAAATGTTAAAACACTTGCGACACAGTCCAGTTTCATAGATAGAGATAATGGTGGTGTAGCTATAAAATAAAATCCCCCGTGATAGTTATGTAAAGGTTTGTCGTACCGTGATGCAGATGTCAGAGAAGATTTGTAGAAGTTGGGAGTGCTCTTTATACAAAAACGTTTCCAACCTAAATGAAATCGCACAAACAAGTGGGCACAGAACAAGAACATAAATCCAGAGAAAACTGTAATCTGATGGGTGTATTTCTAATCCAATTGTGTATTGAAGCACTGAAACAAAATGACACCACTGATTGCCAGCTTCTTAAGACTCCCTTTAAAGCTAGGGCCTTCATCTCGTTTTACCCAGCAGCACTGGCGGCCACCGCAGACGCTTGCTAATGATGCAGTGCTCACAGGGTTGCTGAGATTTGCAGACTATTTAAATAGTGCTGCTACAACATCATCTGTGGTTTTCAGTAATAGATCACAAACGTTCCAATTAATTGTTGAAGATAAACTTGCATGTAGGCTGATCTGCAAATCATACACCCGCTAAGGGCCCACGTGTGTGCGTGTGTGTGTATGTATGTATATATAAATGTATGTATGTATATTATATAAATAGAGTGATTGTGTAGGGCTGTCAAATTATGTAAAAATTAGGGTATGAATCCTCAATTTGAAAATCAGTAAATATTCGAATATATTCAAATGCAAGTTTAAAGTTTTATGTGCTGCTAAATGTGTATTTGTATCTAATGTGCCTTTGTATGTTTCATTATTAATATTTTTGCTTGCAGTGTGTCTGGTAAAGCATGCAGCACTAATGACCCGTGCACTAAAACGTGTCCCTTTGCAAAAATGCAATTTTTCAACACCAAGAAAATTCACATGCCTGTAATGTAGTTTGTAAAACCCATACAAAAATGCTCATGTTAAACACGCTGGTTACTTTAGTCCCCTGCCCACTGCCCCCTTCTCCAGCTGTCTGCTCAGCTATGTGCCTTTCAGCTCCCTTGTTTCACAAGTGGAGTTACTGATTGGAGTAAACATTATATTGTAATGATCTTACGAGTATTCCCTTTTTCTTAAGAGTATTATGGTTTCATTAACAGCAACTTAAAAATTTGTCAACTAAGTAAGAAAACTATTACACAGCATAATTTTAAAACCAATCACAAGAAGCATAAGGTGTAGTTTTAAAAAATGCAGCTTGTGAATCGTAAGTCCAGTGTACAAAATAGCCCAAGTTTATTTGTGGGGTGCCAGTAGAGTGCTATGATGGGTGTCCAGTGGTCAAACAATATCGTATAGGATCAAGCTAAACAAGATTCTTTTCTCTTTTTAAAGATTTAACAAAATATAAGATGTATAACCTTAACACTTTTATTTTTCATCATACCTTTGTTTTGCAAATAATCCGTCAAACCAGTAGCCTCCAAAAGACATGTGCTCATTGAGGTAGCTAAGTATGCTTTCCTCACATTGAAAATGCTGTTTAAAATGGGAATTTTAAAGCCATTATAATAATAAAAAGAAAAGCAGAAATATAGGCAATTGTTTCCCATTATGTTTAATGAGAAAGAAAGCCATTTTTTTTTTTGCTATGATGAATGCAACTGCAAATCAGGGATCAAGTTCAAGAATGAATCAGAGCAGGATGAGGAGCAAAATCATACTTTTAGGCCCTTGGCGAAATGTTTAAAATCTGTTAGCATACCTGTTTACCAAACAGCAGAGAAATATGATAGAAAATTCTGTACATTTTATTAATGATAATACAAGCTAACAATTAAAATTATAAACAGCACTGATTGTAGAAATGATGTGCAAAACAAATCTGCAATATAGAAGTATTGCAGCATAACATGTCTGGAGTAACACAAAGATGAAATTAGCGCAAGGTAAAATAAAGAACCATTCTTTTACAATCAAATGTCAGCATTTGCCTTCAAATAAGTGTTTTTTTATATAAATTTAAATTATATAAATTTGAATTTGAGCCCTAATAAACAAATAAAGGACACACGCTGGATTTAGTAATTTCAAAAGGATTAAAGATTGATGTGAGGCAGGTCATTGATCTCAGTATATCAGACCACTTTTGCATATTTTTGTAATGCAGAAATACGGATAACTATTAATGAGAATTTTGTTAAAAATGTTATTTTGATATATCTGCAGCTTCAATTATTGCTAATATTCTAAACAATCTGTTCAAATGTAGTGCTTACCTTTATAATTCTAATAGTGTAATCAGTAAGATGGAACATTTTAATGCTAAGGTGAGAGTTGCAGCTGACATAGCACTTTTAAACCTTTGAAGACACAAAGAGTGTCTGATTTAAAGAGAATGTGCTGGAGAGCTGAGCTTAAATGGAGAAAAACTAAACTGATAGTCCAATATAAAATATTGAAGGCTAAAATAACTGAATATAACAAAACAGTCCGTCTTGAAAGACAATCCTATATCTAAAATTATAAATGATAATGGTGGTAATCCAAGAGTTTTATTCTCAACTATTGATCATTTTCTAAACCTCTAGTGAAACTTATGAGAATTTTTCTATATTTTTTTTATCTATACTAATAAAAGGCAAAGCCCTCACTCACTCACTCACTCACTCACTCATCACTAATTCTCCAACTTCCCGTGTAGGTAGAAGGCTGAAATTTGGCAGGCTCATTCCTTACAGCTTACTTACAAAAGTTGGACAGGTTTCATTTCGAAATTCTACGCCTAATGTTCATAACTGGAAGGTATTTTTCTCCATTAACTGTAATGGAGTAGAGCTGCAAAGACGTAGGGGGCGGAGTTTAGTGTGACATCATCACGCCTCCCACGTAATCCGTGAACTGACTGTCAACGCAGTACGTAGAAAACCAGGAAGACCTACAAAAAGCGCTTAAGAAAACATGCATTATATAATTGAGAAGGCAGCGAAACAATAAGAAGCGAGCGAGTGGCATATACTACCATATTCATGAGTGCTGCTACCTCGGAAAGAAAGCAAGGTGTAAACCTAAACTTTAAATTAAGTTCATAGACAGGCTACCGCTGGCGTTTCACATGCCCACAGGTAATGCGGGATACAAGTTTAATGAGAGGCGAGGATATAAACGAGAGTTTTGATCACTTTGTAACTAAGTTAAAATTGTAGGTGAAGGTGTGCTTATGCAAATTCAGAGACTGTGTTTGTGGGGATTGACAGTTAAAGGCGGGTGGGGAGTCACGTCATCATCTCCTCCCATTTACCTCAAGTTAATACACACGCTGTCTCTAGAGTTTCAACACACTGAATCCTCCAGGCACTACTTACAAAAGGTCACATTGACAAGCGTGTTACGCTATTTTTAAAATCTTTCCTTTTCTTAGCACAAGCACAGCTGAGAAGCTTCGATGCATGTGCTCCATAACGCGTTGAAAAATAATGCATTTAATCACACTTTGCATTACAAGCAAAGGGGAGCTTTTGTCAATGCATGATTTCCTGGTACACGATTACATTGATCAGCGCATCCCGATTCATTTTACCCTCGCACCACCTTAGTTTGAGAAGAAGTATGAAAAATATGAGGTTAACACAGAAAAACAGATCACCAATTCAAGCTTTATGAATAATCGATTCGCCATCAATAATTGTTTTGGTAAAGCCATCCTCCTTCCATTTTATAATTTTTCCGCCACTAGCCATGATTAAATGAACGGTACAAAAGTAAGAGCGAGCGAGGGTGACTTATTTAGGCAGGAATATATATGATAGCAACACTCATGACAATGTCAATCATGTTACGTTATTATTAAAATGTTTCCTTTTCTTTTTCATTACTTCTTTAACACACTACTTCTCCGCTGCAGTAGCGGGTATTTTGCTATATATATAATATATGAATTACCTCCAAAGAGCTGAGACTTTTGATATCATGAGCGTGTGTACAAAAGGGGTCTCCTGCCCAGCAAAAGTCGAGCAGCCAGCGCGTGCATAGCTGTGCCGGCCTTTGAGACGCTGACTGCGCTTCTGCCTTAAGTCAAAGTGAGCACTTTTAATTTTTTTCATCCGCCCCCTGAGCTATAGCCCAGACAAGTGCAAACACGGGACCCCTTTTCTACACCACGGCAAAATAATATTAAGGCGATTCACACTTTCTTTTGCACGTATCAATTATCAGGTCCTCAGCTCGGATTATGAACACACGCATACGAGTGGAGGACTCACAGTGCCATCACAGCCGATTAATGGCGGGGACGTCTCACCAGTCTACACAAGACCCACCGCGACTGTCGCCAAAAGGCGATCATAACGTCAGCGAACACATCTCTCTATACTATATAAAAGAAAAGGCAACTTTCCTTTCTTTACACCTTTTTTCCTTTTATCCCAAACCAAAGCCTTTCTCTCTTAACACGGCAGAGGACACAAAAATAATTTTCTTTAATTGCCGGTAAGGCACATTACCAGAGGCACAAATTTGAGCGTTCACATAGAAAATGTAATTTCTATACCACAGCCGTCGTGTAGCGCCTTTCAAAAGGGATCTACTACCGAGAGATGATCCATATACATTTTAGCTGCTGTTAGTTACTTACCTGTTTTGTTACACAGTCTTTAAAATGTAGTTTACCATAACCACTCCAGTAGTGCTCAATGTACCTGTACTTCTTAAAACGTTAATGTTTTACTGTTTAATAACTTATAGACTATATTTCATTATTTTTCCCTTGCACTCAGTGACCAAAGCTATACACACACATATAGACACATACAAACATACACACAAGTATATATATGTGTATATATATATATATATATATATATATATATATCTAGATCTAGATATATATATATATATACACACACATACATACATACATACATACACACATATATATAATTTGTGTGTGTAGATATGTATATAGATATGTAGATATGAAGATATGTATGTGTATATATATATATGTATATTATATATATATATGTATGTATGTGTGTGTGTGTATATATATATGACAGCAGCAATCAAGCTGTGAGAAAACAGTAAAAGGAGGCGTGTCAGGCGTCGTGGTACATTTTCTGATGCAGCTACGAAAACAACTTTGTGACGCTGCCACCAAATACACAAAACAATTACTTTGACAATCATGTTACATTATTTTTAAAATGTTTCCTTTTCTTTTTCATAACTTCTTTAACAGATGACATCGCTGCGAAGCGAGGGTATTTTGCTATATATATATATCACACTCATAACAGTGACAAAACAATTACATTGACAATCATGTTACGTTATTTTCAAAATGTTTCCTTTTCTTTCTCTTTCCTTCTTTAACACACTACTTCTCCGCTGCCAAGTGAGGGTATTTTGTTATATATATATATATATATATATATATATATATATATATAGATAGATAGATAGAGATATATATAGATAGATAGATAGAGGTATATATATATAGATAGATAGAGATATATATATAGATAGATAGATATGAGAACAACATAGATAGATAGATAGATATGAGAACAACACTCATATCAATGACAAAACAATTACATTAACAATCATGTTACGTTATTTTTAAAATTTTTCCTTTTCTTTTTCGTACCTTCTTTAAAACACTACTTGTCCGCTGCGAAGCGCGGGTATTCTGCTAGTAAACAAAATAAATGATATAGGAAATAATATAGTATATCCTCCCATAGTTAATCCGATTGAATCCCAGCATTCATTTTAAATATTTTAAATTCTTTCACTGGTATAGATCTGCCCGAACTACGTAGAATAATTTCTCAACTGAAACCCATTACCTGTGTGCTTGACCCAGTACCATAGGCCATTTCAAGTAAGTCTCCAATGTGCTAATTGATAATGTTTTTGACATAGTAAACTCATCATTAGAAATGAGGTTGTCTTCCCAGACTGTGTTAAGACTGCAGATGGTAAACCCCTGCTCAAGAAAAACTAATCTTGACTCCTTTGCTTTTGACAACTTTAAATGAATTGCTAACCTGCCTTTCTTAAGTAAAATTCTAGAAAAGTCAGTCATTAAGCAGCTAAATGATTACTTGATTCAGCACTCTGTTCTTGATAAGTTTCAGTTACATTTTAGAAAAAAATCACAGTACAGAAACTGCACTTGTTAAAGTAGTAAATGATTTGAGGGTTAATGCAGACAGAGGCCATTTATCTGTTCTTGTTCTTCTTAGACATGAGTGCAGCATTTGACACTCTAGACCACAGTATTCTTATAAATCACCTTAGACAATTGGCGGGCCTCTCTGGCAGTGTCTTAAATTATTTTCAGTCTTACTTAACAGGTAGAAAATTCTTTATTAGTTGTGGTGATTGTACTTGAGAGATCCATTATATTGTATTTGATGTACCACAAGGGTCTATTCTGGGTCTGCTGCTTTTTTCAATCTACATGCTTCCAGTAGGTCAGATTATTTGAAAACACAAGGTGAGCTACCACAGCTATGCAGATGACAAATACAGTAGCTTTAACTATCTATATCACCTGCTGACCCTGATGCTCCTGGCTCGCTGATCCAATGTCTTTGCAGTATTTCTGATTGGATGAGCAGAAACTTTCTAAAACTAAATAAGGAGATAACAGAAATTTTGGTGATTGGCTAAAATGGATAAAGTGAGGGTATTGGAAATAAACTTGATCCTTTAGGGTTAATAGTCAAGATGGAGGGAAAAATTTAGGGGTAATTAGTGACTCAGACCTTAACGATAGATCACATACAGTATTAACCAGATCACCAGGGGCCTCATGTATAACAGCATGCTTAGAATTTGCACTACAACATGACGTAAGCACAAAAGCCGAAATGTGCTTACGCACAGAAAATTCCAGATGCAGGAATCTGTGCGTACTCCAACTTCCGCGTTCTTCCGCTCCATACATCCCGATCAGCGTGAGAACTAACTCATGCGCACGTGCCTTCTGTCCCGCCCCGTCTCCTCCCAGAATTACGCCTCTTTGAATATGCAAATCAATATAAATAGACCTTAAGCTCGGCATTCTGTGAAAAGGCAATGGCAAAAACAAGAGGGAAAAATATAAGAATTTCAGCGAATACCAAGTGGAGGCAAAGAAAAGCGTACTATTTGTTGGTTTAAACAGTGATATAATCAACAAAAGGAAATTGATCGAGTGACATAGCGTGTTAGAGAAACAACACAAAGTTCACAAAGTCGCACAGTGCCCAACATAAAAAAGAAGTATGTTACATATCAAAGTTACCGTAAAAAGGCGAGACGTAGCCCACCGTCTGAGTGTCATATGGAAGCTTATTAGGGTACAGTGAGAAAAAAAGGCACAGAGTAGGAAAAAAGCACGAAATGTTAACTTCAATCTCGAAATATCCACTTTAATCACGTAGTTTATTTTGTCATTAAAGTAGAACATAAACTTCATCTTAAAATCATTTAATTTACTAGTTTCTCAAATCCCATCGTAACTAAAGTAGCATGTTGAATGCTTTGTTTTGTATTTGATCTTCAATGTGCTGTATGTGTGTGAATCACTACGTGCTTCCATTCTTTCTCTTTCTCCGACAGGACACAGAATCCATTACATTCGTGATATTACAGCTCTCTGAATAATTAAAATACCGAAATGTATACATGATATCATTTTCATGATGAGTGGAATGAAAGCATGTTATTAAGAACATGATGGTGCAGTGATTGTTCATGTCTCATACAAAATGCTGCTGTGCCATGTTCAACCTTCGATGAAATAATTTATTGTAGCAGTACTGTCTCTTTCAAACGTACTAACCTTCAATTCTTGTCCTTACTTTTCTTTCCCCAAATACCCAATCGCCACACAGTCAGCTCTGTAATAGACGTTAAGCCATCTGTAAGCTTACAACGACGATTCATCAAAACTTTTAAGGAACATTGAAATATCTTCATAGTACATGTTTAATTATTCTATCCATCTATCCTTCCAGTGTCACGCCAGTCTCAGCAAATATACAGCGCGAGGCAGGAACAATACGTGAACATGCAAGCGCTGCGGCACCGTGTCCTCATATGTTTAAATATTAACATTACAGATTATTTAAATGAAGTTAAAGTTTTATCTGTATAATTTAATCAACATATTTTGTTGCATTTAATCTTACAAATGATACCATTATCATATATAAATACGCGCTTTATAAAGTGGCGCAGATTGTGTAATATTATAACTGTAGTGCAAGTTTACAGTGGGGTGATTGTACTTATAAGTACAAACAGTTCTACAAGGTGCAATTGATTGAGTGCGTTTATAGTTCTTGGGATGAAACTGTTTCTGAACCGCAAGGTCCGTACAGGGAAGACTTTGAAATGTTTTGCTGTGGCTGAGGCAGCGTGGGCTTGATGCTGTATACCGATAATTCTCTTTTCGATCAGCTGCTGCTGTGATTCTCACTCAGATACATTCACATAAATACTCTTGAATGGTGCAGTGAGCGTAATATGGAATAAGATGATCCGCTATGGCAACCCTTAAGGGGAGCAGCTGAAAGAAGAAAAAGAAGAAGAAGGTGCAGTGAGAGTAACAACGCTAAAGCAGTTATGGTATTTGGAATACTATGGCTATTCCCTGGACCATTATATTGTTACAAGTTAATTACAATCAGATGCATTACACTAATAATATGCGGTTAGTTTCAGTGTATTTATAAAGCCGCGTCAGGAAAATAAAGAGTAACCACACAGGAACAGTAACACTGCTTTGACGCTGGGTGCTGCCAGTCTGCAAAACCGAGCGGAGAACTTGCGTACAACAAGGTATTAGGTACCGTGGAAAAGTGCGTGGCTTTACATCAAGTGTAGGTTTTATACATCGCAATTTGAACATGAAAAAGTTCTTACACAACATTTCTGTGCGTACGCACCGTTCATACATGAGGCCCCACGTCTGCATTTTTTCACTTAAGGAATGTAGCATAAGTTGGACCTCTTATAAATTTACAAGACACTTAAAAATTAGTTTCCCTTTTGTTTTCAGTTGACTAGATTACTGTGATGCACTCCTAACAGGAGAAAGACATCAATCAATTCCAATTAGTGCTGAATGCAGCAGCCAGAATCTTAACTAGAAAAACAAACTTGTCACCTGTCACCAGTTTTAACATCGTTACACTGGTTACCCGTGTCATTCAGAATTGACTTTAAAATACTACTGCTGGTTTTCAAAGCCTTAAATAATCTTGCTCCATACTGTATTTTGGAATGCCTATCCTCCTCCACCCCCAAGTCGTAACCTTAGATCTTCGAAAGGAGGTCTGCTTATAATTCCAAGAGGAAAACTTAATAGAAGTGCTGAGGAGGCCTTTTGCTGTTGTGCACCCAAAATCTGGAAAACTTTGCGGATAGAAATTCGGCGGGCTAGTACAATGGATCATTTAGAAGAAAATGCTAAAAACCCATTATTTTATTAAGGCTGTTTAATGGCTACATTTTCCAGATGGATTATTTGGGCACAGAATTATCATTTTCTTCAGGGATTCGCAGCCTGTAGTAATCTCTACTATTCTGTGCTGTTTTCTTCTGTAGTGGCGATCTGATGAGCTGACCTGATCAAGGCATCATGCAGTGCTCTGTGTTAATGGATTGAAGGCACAAGACTAGCATCATTCATTACTCTCATGTGAAACCAAAAAACAAAGAGGACCGATTTATGAACATTTGTGTTAGGTAGAATGCCCAGTGCAGGCTGGGTGGTCTTTTAGGCCTTGTAACCATTGCAGAGTTTATTACCTTTTGCCTTTGTTGCTTATTCTTTAATATCATTGCATAATCTTATTTGTTTTTCATTTCAAGTAATTTTTTTTGTTATCTTCTAATGTACTTTAAGCTACATTGCCTGTATGAAAATGAGCCATATAAATATGTGTTGTTGTTCTTGCTATATAAGAATATATATATTTTAATAGCCTAAATTGGTATATAATTATATTAAGTTCTTTTAAAATAGTTTGAAAACAAATTAATATAAAAAATTGAGTTGACTGGCATATCTTTACTCAGTTTTTTTTCTGTCATACAGTGTGTACAAATGCACAAGATCATGGCAATAATCACCCACTTATCTAAGCAGGCAAATAATATGCTCTTGCGCATTATATTGACACTCATTATTAATTGTAAAATTTTAGTCATCACCCATGATTTTTTTAAATATATTTTTTTTCCTAAAAATCAATTACCGTATATACTCGAATATAAGCCGAGTTTTTCAGCACCCTAAATGTGCTGAAAAGCATCACCCTCGGCGTATATTCAAGTCAGATCGCGCTGCCCCCTGTGCATTCCCTGTGCAGAGAGAGAGCATGCGACACATACACACATACACACACACGAGAGAGCGACACACACAGACACGCACACACACGTGAGAGAGAGACACGTGCATGCACGCGCGCACACACACACACGAGAGACATACATGACGGGAGGGGTGCTGACCGCATAAGGCCGAGAAGGCAGTTAAAGAATGCACCGGGCTTGTTTTTAAAGGGACATATTCTATTATTTTTTTTCGACCTCATTGTATTTAATGAAGACTTTTTTCTATTGGATTTTAACCTCCACTTCACTTCTGTTTACAGCAATTGGTTCGTAGCATGCATTTTTGCAATGTTACAATGTTACTTTTCTTGGTGGTTTATTAAATTATGGATTTTTTAGATGTTAATTTTTTCCCTCTGCTTAAAACTCATCAAATAAAGTGTTTTTAGCAAGCGGTTCGTATCGCTATAACGCGAACTCTTGCAGTGTTAGTTTTCTCTGTTATTCAAGATTTTCTCAGTGTTAATCAATGTTTTTACATTTAGTTTACTATTACACGGTGCATTCTATGGTATAATTAACTATATTTCTGCTTAAAAATATTTAAAAAAATATATTTACATACAGTTTGTATGTTCTGGAATGGATTAATTGTATTTACATACAATCCTATGGGGGAAATTACTTAGGGTTTTGGAACGAATTACGGTTGTGACCCGAGGTTCCACTGTGCCTGGTTTGGTCTGCGAGCGGTAAAAGAACTGCTGCGGGCTCTGTGTGGTGCTGTGCACCCTCTGTGAGACTCATTCCAGGCTGTGTGCTCAATTAATGAGCTGATGCCTCAATTAATGTACGGTCATTTTATTGGTATTTATTTTGATTATTGAAACTTACCAGTAGCTGCTGCATTTCCCACCCTAGGCTTATACTCGAGTCAATAAGTTTTTCCAGTTTTTGTAGGTAAAATTAGGTACCTCGAGTTATATTCGGGTCAGCTTATACTCGAGTATATACGGTACCTGAATTAAAATTACTGTCTTGGGAATTGCAGCACAAATATGTCAAGTTTACTGTTGAGCAAATTCGGGTTCATAAAAGATAAATGATCTTTCCTTTGTTATCATTTGCTGTATCTAACACCAGTATTTATTATTTCCTGTTGTTTTCTTGTCTTTGTTGGTACACACATTGCAGCCAGGTGTCTGTATAAACTGATGGCGTTAAATACACACAGACTTACTTAAATTAGCTCATTTTGTTTTTGACTGTCTTAAATATTTTCGAGCTTTGCCAATTTGCTTAGTTTCAGTAACAAAGTAAATAAAAGTAACATATTTGACTTACTGTCTGACATGTTTTAAGTGGCAACATTGTGAATTACTGCCATGAATATCAAAACAATGAATTTTCTTTGTTGGTGTTTTTTTAAAAATAGTTCCATTGATGAAAGTGTAGCAGGCTTTGCTGCATGCAACATGGGGTTTCTTTTTTAGCAATGAGTTAGGCAGTGTGCTTGTTCATGTGGTCTCTTAGATGAATAAATAAATTTGCTGCTAGGCAAGACATTTACAGAACAACTGTTGCATACTTTGGGTTTTTTTTTTTCTCTTTTTGCTGGCATTCGTGGAGAAAAATAATGTCAGAGTCAAAATTATGCTGTGCAAAGTGCATGGTGTTCAGCGAGAAGCAATGCTTCAATGAATTTTGATTAGTGCGTCATTATATCAGGGTATCATACTCACAAATCATTTTAACATTAAACTCAAAGTGAAAACATACAGAAAATTTAACAACTTTTAATTTCCATCAGACAATACATGAGAAAAACTATCTGTATTAGGTTTAAATTTTAAAAGAAAAAACAGTGTTTCTCTAAATGAGAACCGAGAGCCTAATTCTAACATAAAGCTAAGCTAGTGCTAGTGCATAAAACTAGTGACCGGAAGAGGAGTCTACTTGAGATCAATATAAATATATAAATAAATTCAATTCAAATAAAAATCTGGCTGTGTGATTTATGAAAGATGGTAAAAAAATTGATAGCTAAAAATGTCAGGTGTGCATTTGTGTTTTCTTGCACCATCTAATGCTGCATCAACTTGTTTATCAAAAGCAAAAACATTTCTTAATTTAATCTGAAAGCTTTTCAAAGCTGTCAGTGTGTTCCTAAGTGTTAAGTTGTACTTCCCACATGCTGCAACCAATTATTTTTAAACTTAAAAATATTTCATCCTAAACATATTTAGAAAAAGGTCTTAAGTTTTTCTTTTAGTCCACATTTCAGAATAAATATAATTAATATTTTCATTCTGCAGTACAATCACATCTGTATGAATCTTTCTGAAATAATTCATACACTGGAACTAAATTATGTAAAAATTTACAGAAACCATTTCAACGTTGCTATGGTTTCCAAATGACAAACATACTAAATGCCCAAAATAGTGCAGTAGACCCAGTTGTTTAATTTACGGTAAGAATCAAATCCTAAATGAAGGTGGCAGCAGGCTGAGTAAAGTGCAGGGCTTTCAGCAAATGCAACTGAAAGGGCAGCCCAGCCTGCCTAGTTGAGGAGTTCTTTGTAGATGCCTTCCAGGCCAACATTGAACACAGTCACCTTGTCAAAACTAATGTACAGTAAGTAGTCTGTGCTGAATTCACATCAAGTCTCAACGTATTGGAATGACTGCTAACAGGCTATGCAGAAAGTATATGTTGTGCAAAGGCTGGGAACAGCACATAGACATATTGTGTGTTTAAACAGCCTTAGCACAATTTTGAAGATATGGGTGATTTTTACTTCATGTATTATGTAAAAAGAAATATGTTATACTTGACACAAATACCAGCAAGTGTGTCTTTGCCTTTAACCAGTACCAAGAAATTACTTGTGTCAACGTTTACAGTAGTTTGCATTAATGCTGTTCTATTCTACTGCTTTTATAGGTGTGAGTGCAGTCCTTTGCGGTGGCCCTGTCCCTTGGGGAGAAATGTAGAAAAACACAAGGAACACAACACAGACATAAGGAATAAAGCATATAATAAACAAAGTATACAGTCATATAAATAAAATACTCAAAAATTAACAAAAAAGACACAAAACAAGAATTTGTGTCCCAGCCAGGGGGACACCCTAGGTGAAATATAACATTGGGTAGATATGAGAAAACAGATACATCATTTTACAAGTTTTGGGTTAAGTTTCACATTTTTCTTTAAATACCATATTTTTCTTTTCTTTTTGTGAACATTTATTGTCAGCTATTAACATTTATAGCAAAAATGACATCACTATTTACTTTCTACTTATTTTGTTTCTTTCAATAAATGAACATTAAAAACAACAAGTCACTATTTTAGGTACAGTATTTGAGTAAACTGACTGAAATTCAACAGCCATGCTTGCAATCTGCCCCACCATTTTCTTCTCAAATGAAGGCCATGTTTCAGGTCGATTTACATTCCAGTGGGAAGCTGAATATCACCTGGTAGATTCCCTACTGCGACTGCCATGATTTTGCATTGCTTGTAAAGTTTATATCTCAGCAGGTAAAGTTTTAATATATTTGCATGTTATATGCATATGTTATTTTTAATGATGAAGATAATTTAGCTTGGCTGGGGTGCCTTTAGATAAATAGACTTTATCTGACTTGGCTGATTTATTTATAGCTATATTTACAATAATTATGTAATTTTATTGAATCAAAGTGAAATTCCTGTGTTATGGCTGTGAATAATCAATCACTATTTAATATACATTCAAGTTGAAATAGTAAAATAAATATATTGCTATTAATAAAATTAAGATGGATAGGCAGATACTTTATTAATCCCCAAATGGAAATTCACATACTCCAGCAGCAGCATACTGATAAAAACAATATTAATTAAAGAGCAATAAGAAAGCAGTGCAGGTTTAAAATAAAATTCAAGGTGGAGAGTGCGATTAATGTTATTTAGTCAGAAGTTGTATGGTATTGTCTAATGGCAGGTGATTAAAAAGACTTTGTATAGTTATTCCTGGTAGAACATGCCTTGCACTGAAAGTGTTCTGATGGGTAACCAATGTGTCATGTAAAGGGAGTGAAAAAATGTTTATGACAGCCAACAGTTTAGCTAACATCCATCTCCTTGATCTCTCAAATGCCCAGGTTAGTGCCTAGAATAGTGCCAGGATTCCTGATAAAATTTTGAGTCTTTTGGCAATTCTTAATCTCTTAATACTGGCCGAATACAGCTGCTTTAAACAAAAGTTTAGAGTGGTTCCCCCTAATGTTTCTTGTATAGTCAGATATTGTGATGAATGTTTGAGGAGTAAACCGTGAGACAATGATTATAGTTTTATATTATGTACATTAAAGAACCATCAACAGCAAATCAAATCAGATTATTAATATATTGAACAATTATTATAAAAATAAAGTGCAATAAATCTGCAGTTGCATGAGTAAAAGGTAAAGTATCACTTCCGGTTAGTGGAAATAGCCCAAAAGTTTATAGAAATCTATGTTTTGTACCTAATACTTGTATGTAACCTAAGTGAAGGCATGCTCAGGTTATCGTGTTTATACTCTCACACACACACACACAGATATAATTCCAAAAATTGTATTTTCGGACTCGGGGAGGTCTAAAACCTTGAGATTCGTCAAAATCTCAAGATGGAATTTTTTGAGGATTCCAGTTTTTCCCCTATACAGTGGAACCTCGGTTCACGACCATAATTCGTTCCAAAACTCTGGTCGTAAACCGAGTTGGTTGTGAACTGAAGCAGTTTCACCCATAGGATTGTATGTAAATACAATTAATCCGTTCCAGACCGTACAAACTGTATGTAAATATGTAAAAATATGTAAAGATTAAGCACAAATATAGTTAATTACACCATAGAATGCACAGTGTAATAGTAAACTGATGTAAAAACATTGAATAACACTGACACAAAACACCCAGGCTCCCTGCTCAGCGCTCGCGCTCTCTCTCTCTCTCTCTCTCTCTCTCTCTCTCTCTCTCTCTCTCTCTCTCAGAACAGAGAGGAACATTTGAACAAATCCGAACTTTAATTTAAAAACCAAGCACAAGCAACCAAAAAAGTAATCGTGCAGGAGATCACGCTATTAGCCTTACAGCCCGATCGCTGTAAACACTTTTTTTTAAATGAGTTTTAAGCACAGCGGAAAAAAGAGAAAAGTAACATTGCAACAATTCATGCTACGAACTGAAAAATTAACTTTTGAAAAATCCGTAATACAAAAACCACCAAGAAAACTAACCTTGCATGAGTCGAGTTCTGGCATGAAGTGAGGAGGAACTGGGTGAAGAGGAGGGAGAGTCTGGCTCCGCAATGGAGGGATGTTTTCCTTCAGGTGTTTTCTCTCTTGTGATTTCTTGGGTTTCTGGTGCTTTTAGCTGTTTAGCTGGTGGGAGCAAAAGCCTCATGCAGCCATTCCAAAAACAAAGTTCTTGTGACCCAACCCTTCATGTTTGCCCTCCACATTACTGGCAGTCTGGCTTTGATTACATTGTGCTGCTTGAAAGCACGAGGGTTCTCAGATTAGTAAATGAGTAAACTGGTAAACAGTTTTTCCACCTCTTCCAGCACTTGAAGCATCTGCCTGGTTAACGCTGTAACTCCTTTTGCAATATCAGCTGCTTTAATAGATTCTTTCTGCTTTAGAATAGTTGAAAACGTAGATTTTGACTTCTTGTACTCGGCGGCAAGATCAGTAACACGAACGCCACGCTCAAACATTTCAATAATTTCTTTCTTTACTTCAATTTCACTTTTCTTCAAAACTTTCTTCTCACCACTTTTCACTTGCTTAGAAGCCATAGTTAACTGCAAAAGCACACGAAATACTGTAGAGCACAAAGAGAGCGCAGGTATGACTAAGAACAATGAACAGGGAGCGGCTCTGCTTAAATGAACCAGCCAGACAGGCACGCGGCTCGCTCTCTCTCTCTGCTGTACCCCCCCTCCCCCTCAGCAGCAGGCAGGCAGGCATGTGCAGCAACCTCCCCCTCCCCCTCAGCAGGCAGGCACATGGTTCTCTCTCTCTCTCTCTCTCTCTCGCAGCAGGCACGTCTGACCAAGAACAGTGCAACACATGCGGAAATCATCGGCGCGCACAAACCGAAAGGGAAACTGGCTTGTTCATATACCGAGTGTGTGGTCGTGAACCGAGGCAAAAGTTTGGCGAACTTTTTGGTCGTGAACCGAGGTTCCCACTGTACTTCATATACGAGAAAGTCAGGGATGTCTAAAACAAGATTCATCAAAGTGTCGACATCGAATTTTTGGATGATTACAATACTTTCCCTATAATTCATATACAAGAAAGTGAAAAGCACACTGGCAAGCAAAGATTGATAAGAATGTGAAGCAAAATTCCGCCACACAAAAGGTCCAAAACTACCTCAGGAAATTCAGTCTAATCTGACCCTGTCTTTGTTTATAGCTCGGTCCACATTTTTAACCAGATGTCACTTAAGTACTTATATACCTGAACCACCTCAACTTTTGCTCCCTTTGTGAAGAACTGAATCGGGGAAACCTTGCACTTCCTGAGGTTCTCCACCGTCCTCTTGGTTTTCATGACCGTGAGAAGCAGGTGGTTCAGCCTCCACCAGTTCATGTCACCATCTTTACTGTTAAACAGTCAAGTAGTCTAATACAGTACGGGAGTGTCCACCTTCACTGACCTTGCATTATCTCCTAGTAGTAAAGGCTACATTGTGTTAAAGGCACTAGTGAAGTCAAAACAACGTGATCATCATATAGCTGCCAACTCTATCCAGGTTGGAGTATGCCCCACGTAGCAGGCAGATGATGGCATCATACACACCACAATGTGTCTAATAGGCAAACTGCACTTGGGGGAAATTAATTTGTTCTCTTGGAGTATGAGGTGCTTGCAGGTCATGAATTTCACCAGTGTACTGTTTACTTGTGACAGTAATGTCCCTTTAATATATTGCCCTAAGGTGGGCTGGCGCCATGGCCGGGGTTTGTTTCCTGCCTTGTGCCTTGTGTTTCCTGGGATTGTCTCCAGGAGACCCCCATGACCATGTAGTTAGGATATGGCGGGTTGGTTAATGGATGGATGTATGGATGGATATATTGCCAATCATGGAGACTCTTTCCAGTCTGAGACTTGGATTGAGTATATACTAAAAAATTCAACATAATTAGTTGGCATGGGGATGCAGTGGTAGTGCTGCTGCTTTGCAGGAAGAAGGTCCCATTTGTGTGGAGTTTGTATTCTCCCCCCATGTCTGCATGGGTTTGCTCTGGGTGTTCTGGTATCCTCCCACAGTCCAGACATTCAGGTTAGATGTACTATCTATTCTAATTTTTTCCTAGTGTGTGTATGTGATGTATATATATGTTCACCCTGTGATGGGCTGGTGCCCTGTTCAGAGATTGTTCCTGACTGGCATCCTATGCTTGCTGTGATAGGCTGCAAACCATCACAATCCTTCTTTGGATTAAGCGGGCTTACACAGTGGTATAGTATGGTTGACACTTCACTTGAACATCCTAAAGCTGCTTCTGTCACGATCTGCAGTCTTGCAAGTTTTGAGTGTCATGTATGCGGACCACGTGTAACAGGGAAGAAAAGGTTCTTAATATCTGTGAGGGTGTGTACCAAGGGTAAAGACAAGGAGGTGTTGAGGGCAGACATTACTGAGGAGAATAAGGATATACATTATAAAGACAGGAATGAGAGGTAGTTTGAGTGTCATGATATTGCCCGAGTTTCATCTAAGGTTGGCTCTACTGTCTTCCTTTTATTTATTTATTTTATTGTACTTTGTATATTCTTTCATGTTTTATGTTCTTGTATATATACTGACTACTTTGTTGTATAATGCTCAGTATTTGTACAAACCAAGAGCCCTTATACCTCAGCTGCATAATACAGTGGTATACTGCATTCTGTTTTAGTTTCCTCCTTTTGCACAAATCCGTTAAACAAGCACTGCTTATTTTAAATAGCATTTTTATATTGTAAGTAATTACGAGTATATTAAATGTAGTACAAATGTTTACAACAGAAGCACAGGCATTGATTTATTCAGGGTCATACAGCAAGTTACAAGCAGTAATTTGACAACTTCCTGATTTGGCACAGCCCCAGCAGGTGTTATACAAAATAAATCATAAGCTTATAACATCCCTCATCTTGTGTTTGGTGTACTTTCCTACCTAGAAAAGTATTTATTTTTGTAATACTGTATGTGAAATTGTCTTCATACTGTGCGCTGCTAGGCTGTTGCTGACTTGCTGTATGTGGTCTGCAGTGTTTTAGGGTGTGTGTGCGCGTATGTGTCATCTGAACATCCCAATTTAGAAAGGAGACTTGAAGACTGCATTTTCGCTTTGTGTTTGCAGTTCCAGTTCAATGTTTTTACAATCAAATCTATGCAGCACAAATCAACAAACTGTGCAAAGTTCACTAAACAGTAATAAAAAAAATCTGATTAATATCCAGAATGCACTGAGTAGAAAACTTTAGTGTGATCAGAATGGGTAATCTTGATCTTCACCCACCACTGAGGAGCAGTGTCTGATGATGGTACATTTAAAAAAAGCCACCAGGGAAGCTACTTTCTTATAGAGAAGCCAATAATATGATGCCCCTGTATTAAAGAAGCACAGGGTCCTGGTACAAAAAGATCAGGTCTATAGAAATTCTTTTTTCATTTGTTTGCCAGTCTTGTGCTGTACAGCAAATACAGTACCTAGCCTCATGGTGGCTAGTGCTGCTACCAGTCAGCCCCAGAGACTTGTGTGCCAGCTGTGTAGTGTGTATATGTTATTGTGGCTTGTCTTTTGTCACCTCAAAGCTGATCCATATTAAACGTAAGGTGTTGCTGTTTCATTTGAGGTGGTTCATTGGCAATATATGTTCCTGGGCAGAGGATGGTTGTGACACTGTCAATTAACTTAATGTTTAAAACGGATGTTTTACGTTGGATGATGATTGTGATGTTAGAAGGTATCACAACGACCTGATGCTAATTTACACAGGCCTTTCACTAGTATCAGGTTGTTTGATTAATATTTCTGTGACATGAGCAATATGTGTGAATGTTTACCTCTTGCAAGCCAAAGAAGGACAGGTGTTATTAGTTAGGTAAGTACATGTTGATGATAAAGAAGTCTGCACACAGACCAGAATTTTCCTGCAACACACCACTGGTCAGTACTAATGGTCTTAAAATAAACAAACAAAAAAAAACATTAACTGATCAGAGCTATTGGTTGCCCCTATTTTACTAAAATTTAGGTTTGCTACCCAATATTAGCCATACTTAATACCTCTTGTCTCAGATTATGTTTTTAATGAATCTGTGTTGTAGAGCTGTCAAATTAGCCAAAAATAAGGTTTGAATATTCAAATAAAAAATAAATACTTAAATATATTCAAATGATTCTGGGCATTATATGTACATTTGTATTAGTATGTTAATGACCTTGACAAGAACAAACACAAACTGCAAAAAACAAAAACAAACTATGATGAATCCTTGCGGTGCTCAGGCAATTATTATTTATATATAAGAGCAATCAAAATCCAGAGCATCTACACCACTATCTTTTTTCAGTCTAGTACTGACAGCTAAGTGCGAAAGCCCTTCTTGGGACAATGAGCACTAAAAGTAGCCATGAAAAAGAGCTGACCTCTATACAAGCCACACATGCTGGCACCATGCTTAGCTACATTACTATTATTTTTGTAACTTTTTTATTTTTTTTCATCTATCCGCAAATCATGAATCGCTTAATGACGGCTCAAGTTTTGCGCTGTAAACGCATAGTGACGTGTCTTGCTGCCAAACAGGCACAGACAGAGTGGTTTAAAATTCAGGAGGAATACAGGTTATTTAGTAAGACTGTAGCATATTGAAAGTAGCAAGAAAAGTGAAAAAACAGACAAAAGGCAGGCAGTCATGTTAATGGTATAATTCTGTTATTATTTTGGAAGTGTCCAACTGACGGTCGATGGGTTCAATTTATTTTACGGCATTTAGAATAAAAAGCCAGACGGCACCTGTGTACTCAACCCAGTAAAGCAGGACTGTCACAGTATCAAGGTCTGCACATTCTGTCTACATTTTCTCCTTTACAGATGAGGCAATATTTTAATTGTTGTAAGCATTTTAAGGGTCAAGGTGTGCTGGGTGATGAGGCGCTTTAAAGTTGGGGTTTTAAAGCATTGTAGTAAAATAAGGTTCAGCATT
The DNA here is from genome assembly GCF_016835505.1 of Polypterus senegalus. Classification (NCBI taxonomy): domain Eukaryota; kingdom Metazoa; phylum Chordata; class Cladistia; order Polypteriformes; family Polypteridae; genus Polypterus; species Polypterus senegalus. The sequence goes on from NC_053161.1 coordinate 104,583,349, forward strand.
ATGACTGCTATTTTTCATTTGCTTTAATGAGCATTAAACAACAATCATGTGCCTGAGGTTTAACAGTGAATGGGACAGAATGAGAGTCGGAACAGTACTTTTAGGGCACAGGTGAGTACATTTGTAGATCAAAATGCAGAGTAATGGGATAAAATAGATAGAAATACTACATTGTGAAGGGTTCTGGCTGTAAGTTTTACTAATGAAGATAACAAGCTAATCATTCAAAATTACGAAAGGTTGGTTGTAAAACTGAAGAACGAAAACAGATCAGTAAAATAACATAAGGACCAAAATTAAACAATCAAACAACAAAACAAAAAAGACCTTTCTTTGACAGTCAATTGTCAGTTTTTTTTTGTTTTTTTAAATCAAATTATATTCAATTCTGACAGCCTTATTGTTTGGAGCTTTAGTTGTTGTATCCTTTCATCCATTATCCAACCCGCTATATCCTAACTACAGGGTCACGGGGGTCTGCTGGAGCCAATCCCAGCCAACACAGGGCGCGCAAGGCAGGAAACAAGCCCTGGGCAGGGCACACACACACACACACACACACACACACACACACACACACACACATACTAGGAACGACTTAGAATTGCCAATGCACCTAGCCTGCAAGTCTTTGGACTGTGGGAGGAAACCGGATTACCCGGAGGTAACCCACGCAGATACGGGGAGAACATGCAAACTCCACGCAGGGAGGACCCGGGAAGCGAACCCGGGCCTCTTAACTGCAAGGCAGCAGCGCTACCCACTGCGCCACCATGCAGCCCTAATTGTTATATAATACATTTTATTAGTCACTATTCCTTGAATAACTTACAAATTAGATAACAAATGAGTTTAATAGACTGAATGGGCACCTTACATTATTTAATAATTTTTAACTGGAAAAATAATTATGTATCTTCTTTTTTTTCCATTTTCATAGGTTCTGAAAGATACTGACATCAAGCCACTGAGGCTTCCATGACGGTGAAGGAAAGAATTTCTCAGTCTGTGCACTTATCTATCTGGAAGACAAATGTTTGTCTGCCTAAGAAAAAGATTTAACTAAACACATACCCATTTTGTTACCAGGTAATGGAGATATTTTAATCACATTTTTTATAGACTGAAAAAAACAACCCTTTTTTAAAAGCAATGGCTATGTGTCCTAATTTGGTGGAAATATCTTTGTTTGCAGTTAGTATTTATCATGATTTATCTCTTGCTTAAGTGAAGTTTATTGTGTCCTCCACAATATAGTGCTTATTGCATAGCATATAAAGTATAATCACTGATGCTCAGTTAGCATGTGGGAGTAGAGAAAGAACATCTAGACAAAGTCATATTTGATTTAAATAGACTCTAGACTGATTTAACTCGGCATGCTTCAGGGTTAATTCCTGACTTATGCCTCATTAAACCTGAAAAAGCTTCAGTTGCCCTCCAACCTATGTTGGATTAAGCATATTAAATAAATGAATAGTTGGAGGTAATATAGGTGAATCTGCAAAATGTATTTTGTTGTCATTGTATGTAAATGCATCAAGATTATGACAGAAAATGAACACTAAAAGCAACGCAGCGTGCCTTAGCTATTCCTGAGAATATGTAATATGTTTTTTGTACTAAAATATCTAGAACCTCAGCGGTTTTATCCAGTTTTTTCCAAGCAGTGCTTGTATTACAGGGGTTGTTAGTGCACATTTTCATATTAGGACCTTACTCTCTTCAGTGATATTGCTCAGCTTAGCATCAGGCTTAGTGCTTGATATTGTGCCATATTGTTAAGAATAAGTTCATTAAATTGGGGACATTTGAGAAACAAACTTCCAAAACATGGCACCGTATGCTTGAAAGACTGGAGGCTGTTAGATTTGTCAGAGTGTCAGAAAATGTGGATTATAATTTATATAACTTTTTTCTCTTCACGGCTGAAGGTTATTTCTCAGTTGGTGCTTTGGAGGAATGGGGTATTAACCTTGATCATGTCTTGAGATATGGAGAACAAAAAAAAGTTTAGTTTCACAATGTGTTAGTTTTCTTCTTTTTTTTTTTTTTTAATTATTTGATTTCTTTTTAAATGTGTGTGGGTGAACGTCTATGATGTTTCAGAAGGTGCAGAGAAAAATGCCCCCTCAATATACCTGTTAGTTCAGTGATAAGAGGTACTAATGTTAGGAGTAACCCTTCAACCCGTTTGGAGACGGAATGAATCTGGTTTATTTTTGTGTGCAAAATAACATTGCATGGTAGTTACAGATGCTACACAAATCCAGCCTCCTGGATTTGAATCCCACAACTAGTTGATATATGTGAGGATTTTCCATTTCCTCTCTGTCTCTGTGTAGATTTTTCTCCTGTTACATCAGATTCCTCCAATGTCTGAAAATGTGTGCATTAGGTTAAGAATTCTAGGTTGTTCCTGTTTATGTGTGTATGTGGATGGGTCCTGCCATAGACTTAGCCTTATGTCTCATACCTCCAGGATGTGCTCTGGTCCTTGTGACCGATTGTTAGATTATGCAGGTTTCAGAATATTATGTTGTTATCTATGCTATATACGGATGTTGTCCCCAGTCGTGTTATTTCTTGAACTGAGTATGTTGGATGTGTATGAGCAAAGGGCAATGTTTTGATTTGAGTACTGTAATAAAACTGCATTTTATAGTTTTATAACTTCTTAGGTTTGTATTACATTCTTGGTTTCTGCTAAGATTTGGGTATTTTGTTGTTCCTGACCTGCCTGTATGTATAGAACCTATGAAAGTTATAGAATCATTAAAAGCACAACCTGATTTATACAAATAATATAAAGATGAGTGGATAAATGATAATAATAATCTTTATTCTTGCTCACAAGCCTTCGAGTGTAGGGTCTCATGCACTGGATTTTTGACAAGTCTGCCAAAACATTTCCTTCCTCAGGTACATTGTATGTCCAATATGTGAGAAAGTCACCAAACCAGTATGTACTGTATTGCAAATTAAAAAAAAAATGTATACAGATGATATCAATTATTTTGGTCATCTTCAATAAATTCATTCAGATGTAAAATGATAAATATGGTAAAGCAGAATAGTGTATTAAATACTTTGAAGTGTTAAATGTGAAATGTAGGAGTCATCATTTTCTTATTCATTCTACACTATAAGTACTGACTACTGTTTTTTTTTTCAGAATATATGCAGAATGTGCCTACTAGGCACACCTACAGAAGAGAACATATGAACAACTCAGCCCCCCCTCAGTTTTTCATATTCTGAGAAAAAAAAAGAAAGCCGGGCACCATCCCATAATACTTGTCTGGCAAAACACATACACACACACCTTGATTGCACTGCAGATCTGGACATGCTAGCACAGAAATGGGCATGACAAAAAGGTAGTTTGTAAAGATGATTTAATAAATGGACAAGTTCATAATCCAAGAGTATGATCAAAAATCAGACAGCAGGTCATAAACTATAAAGGGAAGGTAGAACAATAACAAAATCCAAAACGGGCAGAAATAGAAGAAAAATCAAAAAACAAACAGATGGACAGAACATTAAATAGATCAGAACATTAAATACTTCACACATCCCATTAATATTAGCTCACATCTCAAGACATTCACTATAGATAACTAAAACGAGGCACTCTACGAGTGAAGTTTTTTTGTGATCTAAAAATCTGAGAATACTTGAAAATTTAATAAAAGAAAGGAATAGACAATAGTTATTGCAACTGCAATGAAAAAACATGGATGTATAACTTATTTGCAGTACTATTTCACTAGAACATCTGTACAGGTAGTCCCCAGGTTACGGACATCTGACCTAATACTTACAAACGGGGCCGCAGCTGCGACGCATGTGCCTCAGTAACTACCGCTCTGTCATCTTTGGCTTGGGGACGCTACAAGTGGTGGCTGGATGGAGGCTGGAGGGGGGCAACTTCACTGCTCGCACAGTGTAGTGTCCCTCAGGCTGCTCACGGCGGCAAGTGGTTTCACTGCCCGCACACCATACACGGCTGCCCCGTTCAATCTTGGTGGGCGGCTGGTGATGCTGCAAGCGGTGACCCAGTTGTGGCTGAATGGAGGCCATTGAGGGTGAACGGGGTGGTTTAGCATTGTAGTGTGCCTCGGATAGCTGCCTGTTGAATGGGGGTGGTGGTGGGCAATTCACTACCTGCCTTTGGCCGCACCGTGTTCATTCTCGATGGGCGGACGCTGCAAGCAGCATACTGTAGTGGAGGTGACTGTGAGGTGTGCTGGTGATGATCCGCCCGTCGATGCCTCCATTCATTCTCAATAGCAAGCCTGTTTGTACTGTTATGTACATAGCAGGAAGGTGTCTCTTGTCAGTACATCAGACGTATTGACTACTGGTGCCTTCCTGCTGTGATAGCGTGTACAGTACTGTGCAGTAGAGCTCATCTTATCCTTTTGTCTTCACCCTTCAAGAATGTCTCTGAAACACAAATATGATGCAAGTGCTGGTGATATAGTAAAGAAGAGAAAAAAACATCACCATTGAAAATAAAGTAGAAATAATAAAAAGGTCAAAGAGAGGTGAAACTTAATCGTTCATTGGCAGAGCACTTGGTTACAGTTGGTCAACAATAGCATTTATTAAAATAATGTACCTATTCCTACTTGCATACAAATTCAATTTAAGTACAAACCTACAGTCCCTATCTCGTATGTAACCCAGGGACTGCCTGTATTTTGAATTGTATCTAAAGTTTAGAATATTTTCAGTCTTATGTCATTTTTCAATTTTTTTATTTTTTCAGTTTTACTGTTCACAGCCTTGTATTTAATGTTCTGAGTTGTGACTGTGTTATGAAGGGCACAGTGTAAAAGTATTATTATTACTACTAGCCAACCCGCACGCCGCATAATCAGGCCGGTTTTTTAATAATTTTTAAGCACTGGGAGAAAATTAACATTTGAAAAATCGGTAATGTAATAAATCAGCAAGAAAAGCAACATTGTAACAATGCACAGAACGAACCAACACAAAATCGTCTGTGACTGAAAACTGGCGGACCGCAATCGGAATAATGACCAATTGTCCAGGGCAGAGGTCATGGTGATGTGCTTTCGCAGTGACAGCATCCATAAGTCCCCTGTATTGCTCTACACGCAAATCTTGTTGATGTGAGCGAAGGTAATGTAGACGCAGCGCCTTCTGTTCTGACATATGCGTCAACGATGTATTGCTGGAACAGTTTGCCACTGTAATGCAAGACACTAAATTAAGATCTCATGGCAAGCCTGAAAGCATAAAATTGGAGCTGTGTGACTTGCGTTCTTTTTTCGCTTTTCCTCAACATGGGTTAATTGTATGTGCCAGCCTGGATCTCCGTAAGGGAATAGCAGTGGATAAACTATGGGGTCACAGTTCATATTGAGAACAGAGATACGCTTGCAAGCATCTCCCCTTTGATATATGCAAATGTCACGTTGTGCAGGAGGTCCCCCGTCTTCACCTACAAACATAGCCGCAACATCAGTTTGACGGGACGGGGCGTTATACCTTCTCATATCCAGACCTGGATTTTCCATGAACACCATTTATACAGCAGTAACAGGGTTACCGTGAGTGATAATGTCATGCATTTGCATGTAAGACTTTGCAAAGGGATTAAACTGTCATATCATGTTGTCTAGTTGAAGCAACAAAATATCACTGCAAGCGCAATTACATTGATTTTGCAAACGGTGACTGGTAGCCTCAGCAGAATCGAAGATATATAGCTGACCGTATTGTGGTGACGTGTCAGGATTGTTATATAAAGGAGAGACCTGGTGATAAATTTGATCGTGGATTCTGAAAGCATACGGTCCTTGTCCAGATGGTTGAGTGATGTGTGCTCCCATTGACGCGAAAGCTAAAGCAGAGTTGTATTCCCTGATATGATCACAGTAATTTGGGACAGCGGGTTCTTGCCAGTTAAGAGGTGTTCTAATAAAAGAGGGGTTTGGATAGCGGTGGCAAAGACACCTTGCCGGCATGACAGCACTTAGTGTAATGTCCGGATTTGTTGACCTCTGCTGGCCAATGAAGAGCATTGCAAGAAGCACATAGTGCGGTAGGAAGGCCAATGTTATGTTCTTGGATGTGAAAGGTGGTATCTTCTTGAAAAGCTGCAGAAAAGTGAATGTGATGTTTGTGAATGAACGATTTAGTGCTGTGTTGACACTGAAGGGAATTGGAATGAGTTGTGTCGAAGCATTGCTGGCAATGTTCACATTGCATAATTCGTTCAGTGGAGTGTGTTTTTAAATGCATGTTGAGAAATCTCTGCACTCGAACGCGTTTTGAACAAATCGTGCATTCAAAGATCTGTTTGGAATCGTTTGCTCAGTGGAGTGTGTGTTTAAATGTGCTTTGAGATATTTCTGGCGTGTGAAGGTTTTGGAGCAGTGTTGACACTGAAAAGAATTCATCAGGGAATGTGTTTTGAGATGGTTAGTAAGGTATCTGCATGCGTAAAAGTGTTTGACGCAAATTTTGCATACAAATCTTTGTGTTGAATGGATCTGCATATGGTTGTGGAGATCCATCTCACCCGTGAAGTCCTCGGTACAAAATGTGCAATTGAAGGTGAGAGTGGAATGAGTTCGTAAGTGTTTTTTGAGAGCGCGAGTTGTCTAGAAGCATTGTTGGCAATGTTCACATTGCATCATTTGGTTAGTGTTGTGTTTTTCAAATGTGCGTTCAGATATCTGTGCACTCTGAAGCTTTTGGAACAAAAGGTGCATTGAAAGTCCTGTGTGGAATGCGTGTGTTCAGGGGAGGGTGTCCTTAAATGATTTTCAGGAAGAGGAGAGTGGGTAGGTGACGTCACATTAGTGTGGCGAGCAAATGGGTGTGCACGCTGTGTGCAAATACCGACAGAGTCAAAAGATGTCACCAGAAGGTAATCACATGGGTATTTGAGAGGCATGAGAACCTCTTAATGCCCATGATCCAAAGGACCGCTAAAGAGCAGGGATATGAAGAGGCGCTGGGCGGATTGTAAACTCGAGGAGAGGCATGAGGGCGTTCTTGGAAGTAAATGCTGATAGTAGCTGGAAGGATTTGGGACATTGCCACAATTTCTGCCTCGCCACCATAGACTCCGGACGTATTCATGTAATCAGCGTATTGTTGAGCAGACTGTATAACAATGCCTCTGTGACTAAGAACAACGGACACCACGTCACCAAAGTTATCCCAATGTTGGCAAACAAAGCTAACAGCCATGTTACGAAGTTTGAGAGCAACAGTTTCGTCAATGACATTTCTCCAAAAAAACCTGACTGACAGAAACAAACAGTTACCTGAAGCAGGAAATTTCTATAACATTGAAAGAAGTGTTGTTTCCATGAAATACATTTGAAGCGGTAGCCATGGAGGGCAAAAGAATAGTCAACGTGGCTCACAGCTGGGTTTGGACCGCAGCACAGACCAAAGCGAGTGAGTATGTGTTTGATGAGCTGTTTGATTTGGCGGGCAGTGGTCTGAGGTGCGTTCCTGAGCACATGGGAGGAGGGGTAGAGTTTCTGGGCGGGGCTTCGTTGTTCCTTTCGCATGGTTTTTCATGGTGGACGCGGTCGGGTGTCGAAACCGAAAAGAATAATGAAAAGTCAACGTGGCTTAGACGTGCATGTGGACTCCTACCACAGCTGAAAGGGGCTAACTGGGTGGACGGTGAGTTTTTGCGTCCGGGCACATGGGCAGGCAGTGTGAATGCCTAGAGAGCGAGGGTAGATGCAGACCGGTGAAAAAGGAGTGTTGGTGGGCAGGAACACGTTCCGTATTTCTGCAGGAGCATCTAAGAAGACGCATGTTTGTCACGGATGCGAATTGCTGTATGTAGCGTGTAAAACAGTTTGCTATGGTGCACGCGGTTGTGCGTCATAACCGAAAACTCGGTTTTTAAAGACTGCTTACTTCATTGTGTTTTAACCTCAGTTGTAAAGGATTGTTTTAAAGATCCCATGGGATACCCCTCGCAAACTGTTTTACACGCTGCATATGGCGATTTACCTCTGCGAGAAACATGCCTCTATGAACAGTCAATGTGCAGGTGCATGTGGCCTCTACGACGGACGAATATAAATGACGCTGTTTCTTCTGTGTCGTCGCGTCTGAGTTGGTGTGCGTGGCTCTGCGAGTTGTCGTCGTATCCAATGGTCTTGGAGTTGGTGGGCTTGGCTCCATCCTGCGTGCGCCATAGGTGTCTTACTTGTCGGTGGCTCAGTGAATCCACGCCCCTTCCGGCGTGCTTTCCATGGTTGTCTTGCCTTAGAGAATTATATATATAGATAATGATACAGTGATCCCTCGCTGTATCACGCTTCGACTTTCGCGGCTTCACTCTATCGCAATTTTTTTTTCATACACGCTTACGTCACTGCGCATGCGCTTTATGAGAACTTTTATCTAAGCCCCACAATGGCTCCTAAATGTGCTGCTTTTTCTAAGCCTTCTTAAAATAAAACTAAGCGCCGGAGGAAGATGCTTACCATCCAGGAGAAGGTGAAATTCTTGGATATGATCAGAGATGGCAAGAAAATCATGGAGGTTGCCCGGCATTACAACTTGAATGAGTCTACTGTTTGCTACATCCGTAAAGATGAAAAGAACATCCGTGAAACGGCTACTGTCTCTTTCAACAAAGAAGCAAAGCGCATTGTGACAAGTTGTAATAAGTTCACTGTGAAAATGGAGTCTGTCCTAGCAATTTGGATCAGCGACAGCCGCAAGAAAAACATTCCGTTGGATTCGCTGGTCATCCGGGAGAAGGCAAGGCAGCTCTATCAGCGCTTTACGGTGGATGATCCTCAACCAGGACCCTCTTCTGCAACGTTTATGGATTTCACAGCGAGCAAGGGTTGGTTTGAAAAGTTCCAGAAGAGGTATCATCTGAAGAGTGTCGTTCTCCACGGAGAAGCTGCCTCTGCTGATCAGCCTGCAGCAGAGGGCTACGTGAACAACACGTTCAAAAAAATCCTTGAGGAGGGCAAGTATCATCCAGAACAGGTGTTCAATATGGACGAAACAGGACTTTTCTGGAAAAGAATGCCTTCCCGGACATTCATTTTCAAGGATGAGGCCAAGGTCCGTGGCTTCAAGGCGTATAAAGATCGCGTGACTATTGTTATGTGTGGAAATGCTGAGGGATTTTTGCTCAAGCCTGCCCTTATCTATAAAGCCAAGAACCCTAGAGCCCTGAAGAATAAAAACAAGAACCAGCTGCCAGTGCATTGGATGCACAACAACAAGGGTTGGATCACAAAGCAGCTGTCATCGGACTGGTTCCACGAGTGCTTCATCCCCCAAGTCAAGCTGTATCTCGCGGAGAAGGGACTCGAGTTTAATGTCCTTCTTATTTGTCATAGAAAATTGGCGTGTAAATACAGAACAGTTAAACCTTTGTGATATTGAATCGTTTTAGGCACTGGGGTCAGTCTTAAACTCCATTGGCTTTCTTGTTGAGGACTTTACACACACTGTTTCAGATCCACAGCCTATACTACATTCACAGACGTGTCCCAAGCTGGTAGACCAAGTTGGTACCATTTGAAAGTTAACACACCCTTATAGGATTTTAGTTGTCTTATGCTTCACCTAATAATATGACAATTGTTTCATTAATATGCACAAGATAAGCTCATACTCGATATGTTGAAAGAATAACAATGTATTTTAATTGAGCTCATCTTTCCATGTCTAAATAGTAGAGCTTTAAAGCACTGACCAAAAGCAGAAACCAGAAAATAGGCAAGCAATGATTAATCGTGCAAACATTAATGGCATTAGCCAAGAGTCCTGAGAGGACAGAGGTCGAAGACATACAATTTTTAACATTTTAACCCATCTATTCACTGGCAAATGTGAATCTTTTATTTAGATTAATTTAAAATTCAAAGAGAGACTATTTGCAAAGCCTTCCATTTAAGTAAGAGGCAGTATCAGATATTGGGGTATTTGCAGTGACTTTACCAGATCAGTAACATATTCTGAGGAACAAATATGATACTATTATGATTCCAAATCATCAACAGTTGGCTCAGACTCAATAAATGATATAATTTGTTGATTTATTAGTCTTCACAAGCCTTGAGTTAATAGTTTCTGAAAGTTCGTTTTACTACCATAACAGTCATGAGTTGTTTAGGACAGTAAGACACATATTGACACAATAGACACATATTGTCTACTGGATTATAGGCTGGTTGCTACTGTATATGAGAACACTCACCCATTTTTTTCAGTTATTTATCACCTTATTAAAAGTTAACCTTTGTTTAAGTTCAGGTCTTGGTCGGAGTGGAACAAGTTTATTTCATGGATCTCTGTTTCTCTGTCCTTATGAGCTCTCCCTCCCTTCAGCCAAGCATTCTTAAAATATACTGTTAGCATGTGTTTATAAGAAGTCACCATGACAGGAACATCTCAGTTTCCAATATTATATCCTAAATAAATTGGTGACCTCTGTGCCATATATTTCAAATTGCTAATATTAAAGACTCTTAGTGCAGCCAGGTTTGTTTGATTATAAACTGTTTAATGTGAGTATAAGCTCTAAGATGTTATTAGTCAACATTTTCCCAGGTTTCAGTCATAGACATTTATACTTCTTTTTTTTTAATAAATTTTGGACTCTCAATGACTTCTTCTAGTAGTTTTTGTAACTCATAACTACTGAAAATAGAAAATGTGTGCCAAGCAAATCAATGACTTGATATAATGAAGATGATTTGTTTGTTTAAAACAATACAAAGATGGACTTGACAGCTCATTAAAGCTCATTGACATTAAACATTTCTTGTATCCTTCTTTCAATCTTATCATTTCAATAACTTTATACCAAATTTCTTTTGGGTTCTTTATTCTGACTGTTTTGCCTTTTGCATTATATTCATGTCATACAACAGAACTAAGCAGATTCTTCACTAGGACTATTTAGATCTATTGCATTATGTAGTTGAATGTTTAATGTAATATGTGTTTTTCTGAAGCACCTCTTTTACAGTAACTTGAAGTTTGTGAAATGGCTTGCAATTAGGATAGTTGGTCTTAACCGAATATAAAATAGAAGCTTTTTTACAGTTTAAACATAGCTTTACTTGTGTGTCTCATAGAAATAAATGTTTAATTTAATATATTTAGTTATTTCAGGAGGAGAATTTCAGAAATGCACTATAATGTAAACATATTTAAAAGGCACTGTGCCACTTGTAATAGGAAGCATCTCTTGACATCACTTTTAAACAGAGTACTGTATATGCCTCTAGGCTGTGAAATATCAAAATGTAAACTGTAAGTAAGGTATGAGCAAAGTTCTAAAGGAAAAGACTGCCAAATAAAATAAAACACAGCAGAATTACCGTTGTTAATAATTACTGAATGTAGTTTTTAAAGGTTACTTTAACCATTTCAGAGTTAATTTAGCACTCTGTGTTTCCCTGTGTACCTGATGTCCCAAATGATGTTTCTAAACAAGATTTCCATAACACACTGATGAGGAAAGCTACTCCTCCTCTCAGAACACTGAAAGACGACTTGCTTCCCTTCTTCCACGTTGCTTTGTTTATCTCTTATTTTTGTTCTTTCCTTTGAGGTTTTTCCTCATTCGGTGAATGCCTGTGAACTCAATTGCACTCTGCTCTGGCAGAGACTGACCATAAACATCATCCCAGAGTAACAGTGACAGTTGATAATGACTGCCAAATGTTTATTTAGGACATGTTAAGTGCCATACTCGGCAGCCCTAACAAGACTATAGTAGATGAAAGATTGTGAATCTCTGGATTTAAATGCTTAGACTGCGGTTCTCTCTCTCTCTCTCAGAGGGCCCACAGAGACTGAATGTTTTGTTCCAATGAGTTTCACAATCTTTGAGATATTTAAACTTTTTTCTTTCCCTTTTTTGAATTCAGAAAAGGGTAGTTTTGTAAAGAAATATTTCTAAATTTCTTATACTGTATATATATTATATATATCTATATATATATAATTCACTAAGGCAAGACAACCATGAAAAGCATGCCGGAAGGGGCGTGGATTCACTAAGCCGACAAGTGAGACACCTATGGCGCACACAGGAAGGAGCCACGCTCACCAACTCCAAGACCATTGGATACGACGACAACTCGCAGGGCCACGCCCACCAACTCGGACGCGACGACACAGAAAAAATGGCGTCATTTATGTTCGTCTATTGTAGAAGCCACATGCAGTGCAGGTCAATGTCATGTAACTCCGAGCTAAGTTGACTGGTCATAGAGCCATGTTTCTCGCAGAGGTGAATTGCCATATTCAGCGTGTGAAACGGTTTGCGAGGGGTATCCCATGGGATCCTTAAAACAATCCTTTAAAACTGAGGTTAAAGCACAATGAAGGAATCAGTCTTTAAAAACCAATAAGCCCTGTGCCTCTGTTTCATTACCGTCTCACCTGCTTCACCAATGCAGGCCCTGCAACCATCGAGACGCTCTATCAGCAGCTGACCTTCTCTGTGCCTGGCCGGTTCACACAGAGGCAGCGCAAGAGAAAGCCGCGCCGGAGACAGACAGAGGCACACACACAGGCAGCTGGTGGGGCTCTCCGTGAGTTTCTCTTGCGAGCGGACACATAACCAGGCGGTGTGTATGCTTCGAGAACGAGGCTGGACGCGACAGGACCATCTAGGAAAAATCATGTCGCGGATGTGATTCGCTGTATGCAGTGTGTAAAACAGTTTGTTTGTCGCAGATGTGAATCGCTGTATGCGGCGTGTAGAACAGTTTGCGAGGGTGTCCCTTTTTGCTTTCCAGAAGTGTTCAACCATCAATAAATAATTATGCGGCATTTGTTATGCCGCTGGTTCACTATTGTGTTGTATTTTGCTCTTTCCAGAGTTCCGTCTTTTCATTCACTTACTGTTGTATTCTCACACTAACCTGTTTTAGACAACCATGTCTTTCCAGAAGTGTTTACCATTCAATAAATAATTATGCATGAGATTGAGTGTGTGTCTAGGCGTGGGTAAGCCGTTGAACCCACTAAGTGCGACTCATACGCTCCCACTGTTTTCGTCCCTACCCTTTGTACACACCCCCCTCCCACACGTTGACTGTTAATAGAGGCATGTTTCTCGCGGAGGTGAATCGCCATATGCAGCTTGTAAAACTGTTTGCGAGGGTATCCCATGGGATCATTAAAACATTCCTTTACAACTGAGGTTAAAACACAATGAAGTGAGTAGTCTTTAAAAAACGACTTTTCGGTTTCGACGCACGACCGCGTGCAGCATAGCAAAGTGTTGTACACGCTACATACAGCAATTCACATCCGCGATAAACATGCGTCTTCTTAGATGCTCCTGCACTTTGTACACACCCCCCTCCCACCTCTACGCCGCACGGACAATTGTGTGTTGGTTCGTTCCGTGCATTTTTACAATGTTGCTTTTCTTGCTGATTTATTACATTACCGATTTTGCAAATGTTAAATTTTCTCCCTGTGCTTAAAAATGATTAAAAAACCGGCTTGATTATGCGCCGTATGGTACGCCGCGGGTTGGCTAGTATATATATATAATATATATAATATATATATATATATATATATATATATAGCTTTAAATCCTTGGCCTTCTTTTGGGCTTTTTTCTTTTAGATTCACATGTGAAGTTTGCTCCTTTAATTATATCCTACTAATGGTAGTAAACAACTGCCGGAATAGACACTGGGGCTAACAACTCTGGATGCTGAAATAATGGCTTAAGTAACCTCGTAACACTCGGAAAAGCAGAATGAAAATCATGATGATGATTATGAAAATCTTAAAAACCAAGGGGCAGCATTGGTGGCACAATGGTAAGTGCTGCCACCACTCAGCAAGGAGGCTTCAGATTAAAATTCAACAATTTTCATTTGTTGTGATGTTTGGGTCAGTAGCCAGGTTTCCATCCAAGGAGTTTTTGCGAAAAAATATTTAGCGCTTCAAATTTTAGCTGATGGAAATGCTAATTATCAATAAAATGTTGTACATGTCGACATAATATTTTTCCGTTTAACTTTAGCGCATAAATTCCATATCGATACTTCAGATGTCGCAAAAACTACATTGGAAACATTTTTTGTTGGAAAAAAAGGGCTTTAACGCAAATAAATGTGTCACATGATACATTTTCATCACGTGCAATCAAAACGAGAATAGCGGAGCGGTTCGCATGGTCTGATGAAGAGCCTCGTTATTTCTCGTGATGAGCCAATGCAGTAGCGGATAGGCTGGGTCTCCTGCTACTAAAAGGGGTACCTGAACTCCCTCCACATCAACTGTAGCCTGGGGGTGTCTCTCAGGATGTCTAAATAATACAAAAACCGCAAAGGTAGTTTACTGTGCCAGACAAAATATTTAAGAAACCGTGTGTTTCATTATCTAAACATTTTTTTTCTTATTATTAAATGGCAGATGTTTTAGCATATATGAGAAATTCTCTCATTAATATTAACTTTAGTTTTTTTTTTATTAAATGTCTTTATTTTGTATTAATTCAAATTTCAGTTTTAATTAAAAACCTTAAGGGAAGCAGGTTACAGTACTTATTCAGTTGTTATCGCACAGAGAAGGGATGTTGAAAGGTAGGCTCACCTGTACAGATCCGATGCTGCAAACACAGGTGCATCATGGGCACTTCCAGGAGTGCCAACGCAAATGTCTCGTATCATGCACCTGTCATCAACAAGGGCCTGGAGAACAATAGATGGCCACCTTTTGCGATTAATGTAATCGCGGTAGCCTTCCGTCGGGGGAAGAATAGGCACAAGCGTGCCATCCAGCGCACCGTAAATCCGTGGCACAAGATGCACCAAGGAATTGCGGTATGCAATTTCATTGGCCTCCGCTACAGTCGGAAGTCTGATATAACACCGCATTAATTTTTCTTTTAATTGCGGTGCACACAGCATATACACATCGATGGACGGTAGTTTTACCAACCCCGAAAGTTTCTCCAACTACTCTATACTCGGCGCAGGTTGCCAGCTTGTAAAGGGCTATGGCAATCCGCTTTTGGGTTGGAACTGGTGGTCGATGGCAACCTGTGATTGGTGCAACATCAGGACTGATGAATCCACACAACATCTCAAACGTTGGCCGTGTCATTCTAAAATGTTGCAGCCAGGGTTAGGGCTATCGGACAAGCAACTGCTTCATTCTGCTGTCATCTTCGGATATTATGTACAATTCCAATTATTTGTGAAACTGAAATAACAGTAAGCTGGCAAATTTCAAAAAACTGTCTAAATAATCTCTCCATTTGTTTGTTTCTTTGTTTAGTGGAGGGGGTGTAACGTGGAAAACAAAAGGTAGATAATTTGCGACATACACAAAATTATGTATGGAAACGGCTCAAGGGCAGATTTTTTTTCGCTATACAACAAAACTTATGTGACAGTTCGTTTTGGGGGGGGTGACTTCATCACGCACACCATTTTATCGATAAAAAGTCAGTTGGATGGAAACAGGCTGAAGACAGCAAATTTCGCACATTTTTTTTACGTATATTCTGTTTGTCGATAACAAAACGTCGCAAAAAACTGGATGGAAACTTGGCTATTGTGCCTTATAAACTGAGATGTCAAAATACAATTTGAAAACGAATGTACATCTACATTGGGTTTGAATATTGGCTCAATCTTCTTCCACATTTCAAAAACGCACTTGTTGAATTATTTGATCTTTGTGAACTGGCCCAGTATCAATAAGTGCAGATGTATACGTAAATGAAGGCTGTGATATTGTTGAGGCTGCGGCCTGTGACCCTAAAATATGGTTATATGGGAATGGAAAAAGAATTAATGGATGTATAGTGGTAAATAATGTTTGTAGTAATCACTTGTGTACCTTAAAAATATCTGTTTTTCCTATTCTCATCTAGTTCTGTGTGTCCAGTGAAAATGTTCTGGAAGTTTGACCTGCACCCCACCTCACAAATTGAGAAGCTGCTAGATAAGGAGGATGTGACACTGCAAGACTTGATGGATGAAGATGACATCCTTCAGGAGTGCAAAGCTCTAAACCGTCAGCTGCTGCTTTTCCTGTGTCAAGATCACTGCATGGAAGAGCTGATAAACCTCATAACTCAGGAACCACCTGCAGATATGGAGGAAAAGATACGCTTTAAGTAAGTTTGTTTTTATTACTGTGCTAAACAAATTATGCATTGTGTAAAGTTCATTGTCTGAAATACACCTTTTTAACTTAACAGGCAGACATCGTTTGAATCACCCAACTCACGCTTTATTTACAAATACTATTTACAAAGGTGCACACAACCCCAAAACTCCCCCAAAGTCCAGGCCTATCCAAAAATGATGCCTCTCTTCAGCCTGCCTCCTTTCCACTCTTCCCGAGCTCCATCCTTCTCCGCTCCTGATTCAAGCCACTGAATGGAGGAAGGCAGTCCCTTTTATAATTGTGTTGTGTGGACTTTATTCTGAAGAATAAACGTGTGTTTCATAAAGAAGTAGTGTTTGTCTGATGGTGTTCGGACCTGTGCTCACAATACATTATATTTAATAATCTAATGAAATGACTGAACTAATGTATATTTCTTTTTGTGAAACAATTTTAGGCTCAGGCTTTAAACCCACTTATGTTGTGTTTTAAGCAGTCCTAAGTAAATATGTTTATGATACTCATGTGATACAAATAGCATTATTGAAGATCCTATTAAAGGATAAGTTCAGTATTTTTTTCAAGTCAAAGTTATTTCATATTATTATTATGATATATATTTGTTTGCCACATGAAAATGTTCATGTTCTAAAGCTAAGCATATTTTATAGAATTTAAAAAAAAAAGCTTGCCGGCTGTTGCACTGTATAATGGAGGTGAAGGGTACTTAAGCCTCATTATAAAGACAAGCCTTAAAACTTACCAAAACATCCCTTTTTCAAGCCACAAATGTGATCAGGTATTGATATGTGTCTTGTGATTACACATATATAGCAAAATAGCATATTGATATTGTTTTAAAAAAGTAAAAAAAGCAAAAAGCAAATCATTGTTGTGAGGTTCATCCATTTTAAAAGGACAGTGGTTGTTGTGCCAACTACCAAACTTATCTTCCTCCATGGCACCATTTCAGCCCCAGGGGAGACTGCCTTTGTTGCAGCCTGTGGATGAGGCAGTAGGTAATTGGTTCCAGTAGGGTCGTCTAAACTATCGGAATATTGATAGGTATCGATTTTTTTTTCATGGTATCGATTTCACACTTCTCGTTCAATATGAGTTACAGCACCATCCAGGTGTTAATAAGTTGGCAGTTTCAGCAGCGATTGAGCCTTCATTACCACACTCTGACAAAGAGGGCAGCCGGAGTGGCATCTGGAAATACTTTAAATTGCTGGCAAATACAGATGGAAAACTACTACAGTACATACACGCAAGCCTGTATGCAAGATTCGGCAAGCAAGTCAATACAAAAAATTTTAAGAGGTATCATATTTATAAATTACAGAAATATTAATATTTATAAACCTGTAAACTGTTGTGTTTAAAGTAGCGATGTGATGATTATTTTTTCTGCAGGTTAAAACATTTGTTGTGGCCAAAGCGTTTACTGCAATGACATCGCTCCCTTGATTTTTAGACCCTCACTGAAAAGTGTGCTGCTCTATGGTGTTACTTTCTTTTATTACATGCAATTTTAAAGTAATACATCATCACATTTACTGTATAATGTAAGAAGCTATATCTTTGTTGTTTAACTGCATAAACAGTGGAGCTTGTATTTAGTACATCTGGGTTTATTTGCAGCCCAAAAAAGCATGCAGCAGCCTCACAGAATACCACATAGACATGCTAGCCTTTCTTCCAAAAATAGGGAAGTTACAGAAACATTTATGCAAACCCTTTAAGTGTGTTAGTAGTGTTTTTTGCTTTGGTATATTATTTTTCTGAACAGTTGTTTACAAAAGACCACATTAATGTTCTTTTTACTTGATTGTTTAATGTTTATTTTAATATTTTTATGTATACTATTTGCAAAAAATTGCAGTACTTTTACAATTACCATTAATGACATTTGAATCATTTCATTATACTGTATTAACTCACTTTCGCCATTTGTTATTAACTCATTTTCACCATTTGTTTTCGTCAATGGAAAAAAGATTTTAACAGGATTTAATCTTTTTTGCTTTTTATTGCTTCCACAACTTTACTGTTATATTTTACAAATGATTGTACTGCTTAAAGTAATTGCATTTATTGACTAAACTTTCTATTTTTGTTTTCATCAATGTTAAGATTTTTAAAGCATACAGAATTCCAATTTATTTACATTGTTTTGAGTTACATTATATACTGTAAATGGCATCTATATAATTTAAATAATTAGTATTGTATTGAAGTTTACAATTTTGGTATTGTCACAACCCTAGGCCACAGGGACATAGGTTCTCCTTAGAACGTTATTGCCAAGTGCCATTATTTAGTATAATTGCATGTTAATGCCCAGATGTAAATCTCTGTCTCTGTTCTGTAGACAAATAGACAATAATAACTGAAAAGGCACACTTATGATCGCTTGTATTCCTTCACTATAAAGAAGCTTTCCAAAGATTGCTTGCTGCTGTTATGTTGACAATGCACAATGTATGCATTTGCTTTAGAGAGAGAGAATATTAAGATGGTGCATTGCGTGCAGTCAAGTGACAAGAAATGAACAGATGATAGAGGCATCTAACATCCACCCATCCATCCTCCTCACCCGCTTATCCAGGGCAGGGTTATGAGGCAGGTGGAGCCTGTCCCAGCAAGCATCGGATACATTGCAGAAACAATCCGAGGACGGGTTGCAAGTCCATCGCAGGGCACGCACACACACACACAAGGCACTTTAGCAACATCATTCCACCTAACCTGCAAGTGTTTAGACTGTGAGAGAATACCAGAGCACCTGGGGAGGACTTGCATGCTCTGTGAACCCCTGTCTCCTTCACTGCGAGACAACAGCGCTACCACTGTGCTACTTTCTCTCCCAATAAAAATATTATTATTATTTTTATTATTGTTGTCGTCTGAATATATCCTGTCTATTAATATATTCATAAAAGAGCCAGTCCATCGCAGAGCAAACACAAATACACACTATAGAGCCAATTTAGCCAGACCAGTTTCATTAAAGTTTAATCAGGTTAGAGTTTAGTAAGTTGAGTACAGATGTTTTAACATAGGCACAGTGGGCTGTCATTTCTGCCTCTCAGCTCCAGGTTCTACATGGAGTTTGCATGTTCTCCCCATTAATTTATGGACTGATTGGCATCAATGTTCGTGAGTTTGTTCACTCGAAAGAATTATGCCTATTTTTTTAATTGATTTTTTTATTTTATGTAATATGTAAAACTTTGTATTTTTTAAATTATCGTGCGTGTGTAAGACATGCCACGAATAAGGTCATTTGGCTCTTTAAAAAATACAATACACTGTAATCAATTCAGTTCAGATGTATTGTTGTATACAATGAGACTCTTAAGTTCTCCTTTCACTATACTCCCATTAGGCATGCATGTGGCTCTGTAGGCTATGTAAAATAACAAGACAGAATGTAAAATTGGTCATCATTGGGTTGTCATAACTCCACCCATGATAGCCTCTGCAAGGCAGAAAATGGGCAAGAAACATATCCTTTGAGAAAATAGTACAAAGAATCTGTGATTAAATCATTATTTCTAGTTTCCTTCCATTATCATGAGGATGCCTCATAAATGGAGAAGGTGTGTTTTTTTTTTAAATCAAAACCTTTTCCACTTCAAAGTGGACATATTTGGTTACATTTTAAGGTTTTCTCTATCACATATAAATCTGTGTACCCTAAAGCCCCATTGTAAACTACAAGAACAGACAAGGTATTTTTAAAATTCATAAAAAAAACACTTTACTTTAGAACACAAAGCCAGCTCACTTACCCAGTATTGAGACCTTTGCCATGTGCAGACCGCCTGTGGCTCTGCTCCTGTCTCCATTTAACTGCACCCTTTTAAGGAAGATGCCTTTGAGTTCTAAAGGAACTGGTGATAGAGCAAAACAACTAAAAAGTTTTCAGTTTTGCTGTGTATTTAAATAAAGCTCCAAAACTGAATAAAGTTACAATACTGTTTCCTCAAGTGCCAGAATAAACATCTCCTTGTCCATTTCTACCTGGCTTTTTGTGTAACTGAGAAGCCCAAATGCGGCAATCTACAATGCATCCGGAAAGTATTCACAGCGCATCACTTTTTCCACATTTTGTTATGTTACAGCCTTTTTCCAAAATGGATTAAATTCATTTTTTTCCTCAGAATTCTACACACAACACCCCATAATGACAATGTGAAAAAAGTTTACTTGAGATTTTTGCAAATTTATTAAAAATAAAATAAATTGAGAAAGCACATGTACATAACTATTCACAGCCTTTCCCATGAAGGTCCAAATTGAGCTCAGGTGCATCCTGTTTCCCCTGATCATCCTTGAGATGTTTCTGCAGCTTAATTGGAGTCCACCTGTGGTAAATTCAGTTGATTGGACATGATTTGGAAAGGCACACACCTGTCTATATAAGTCCCACAGTTGACAGTTCATGTCAGAGCACAAACCAAGCATGAAGTCAAAGGAATTGTCTGCAGACCTCCAAGACAGGATTGTCTCGAGGCACAAATTTGTGGAAGATTACAGAAACATTTCTGCTGCTTTGAAGGTCCCAATGAGCACAGTGGCCTCCATCATCCATAAGTGGAAGAAGTTCAAAACCACCAGAACTCTTTCTAGAGCTGGCCGGCCATCTAAACTGAGCAATCGGGGGAGAAGGGCCTTAGTCAGGGAGATGACCAAGAACCCGATGGTCACTCTCTCAGAGCTCCACTGGTCCTCTGTGGAGAGAGGAGAATCTTCCAGAAGGACAACCATCTCTGCAGCAATCCACCAATCAGGCCTGTATGGTAGAGTGGCCAGACGGAAGCCACTCCTTAGTAAAAGGCACATGGCAGCCCGCCTGTAGTTTGCCAAAAGGCACCTGAAGGACTCTCAGACCATGAGAAACAAAATTCTCTGGTCTGATGAGACAAAGATTGAACTCTTTGGTGTGAATGCCAGGTGTCACGTTTGGAGGAAACCAGGCACCGCTCATCACCAGGCCAATACCATCCCTAAAGTGAAGCATGGTGGTGGCAGCATCAAGCTTTGGGGATGTTTTTCAGCAGCAGGAACTGGGAGACTATGACTGCAGCAATGTACAGAGACATCCTGGATGAAAACCTGCTCCAGAGCGTTCTTGACCTCAGACTGGGGCAACGGTTCATCTTTCAGCAGGACAACGACCCTAAGCGCACAGTCAAGATATCAAAGGAGTGGCTTCAGGACAACTCTGTGAATGTCCTTGAGTGGCCCAGTCAGAGCCCAGACTTGAATCAGATTGAACATCTCTGGAGAGATCTTAAAATGGCTGTGCACCGACGCTTCCCATACAACCTAATGGAGCTTGAGAGGTGCTGCAAAGAGGAATGGGCAAAACTGGCCAAGGATAGGTGTGCCAAGCTTGTGGCATCATATTCAAAAAGACGAGGTTGTAATTGCTGCCAAAGGTGCATTGACAAAGTATTGAGCAAAGGCTGTGAATACTTAATGTACATGTGATTTCTCAGTTTTTATATTTTTAATAAATTTGCAAAAACCTCACGTAAACTTTTTTCACGTTGTCATTATAGGGTGTTGTGTGTAGAATTCTGAGGAAAAAAATAAATTTAATCCATTTTGGAATAAGGCTGTAACATAACAAAATGTGTAAAAAGTGATGCGCTGTGAATACTTTCCGGATGCACAGTACATTCGTATCTGCGGACTTTAAAGGGGACCCCTGATTGTTTAAGAAGTCTCCAAACCATAGAGCTGGCAGTTATTCTCTTATACTTAATACACTAGAGAAGACAACCCTAAAAGTAAACACATTCAGTTGATTCCATGGGCTGTCTACATGTGCATCCTGTAAAAGTCATTGATGTTTACAATAAGTAAAGGAAAACCCAATTCAGTGTTGGCACCTTATTGTCTGTCTATGGCTATGGCAGTAAAAATACATTGAACATGCAGCTGGCAAAAAACACAAAAGTAAATTCTTGTGAATGATGTAAATGAGTGAAAATTGTAGGCATCTAATAATAATAATAATAATGTTAATATACTAACATTTCACATTATTCCTACTGATTATCCATTTCAATTAAAAAAAATACAGGTTCCTTTAAAATTTATTTTACAATGATCAAGAAAAGCCAAGTCACTAGGAAAAGCAGAAATTGATCTAATGTAGAGATTTTTTACTCATGGACAATTGTATGTAGCATTTTCAAGAGTAAGCAGCTCCACTGACCTAATATTATTATTGTTATTACTTATTTGGCTTTTGTATTTATCTGTGTCTTATGCTTGATTAACACAATAGAATTATTTTAGGAACTGGGCAATTGTTTTGATGGTACCAACCTGCTCAGTATACAGTAATCCCTCGCTATATCGCGCTTCGACTTTTGCGGCTTCACTCCATCGCGGATTTTAAATGTAAGCATATCTAAATATATATCACAGATTTTTCGCTGGTTCGCGGATTTCTGCGGACAATGGGTCTTTTAATTTATGGTACATGCTTCCTCAGTTTGTTTGCCCAGTTGATTTCATACCAGGGATGCTATTGGCGAATGGCTGAGAAGCTACCCAATCAGAGTACGTATTACTTATTAAATAAAACTCCTCAATGATATACGATATGCTTCCCATGTGGTGGATCGCACACTTAAAAGCTCTAACAGCCCGTATTGATTTTTCATTGTTTGCTTTTCTTTGTCTCTCTCACTCTGACATTCTCTGCTCCTGGCGGAGGGGGTGTGAGCAGAGGGGCTGTTTGCTTAGAAGATACAGAGGCTCCTCTAAAAAATGCTGAAACACTACCTTCACATTGATCCCTTCATTGTGGCGCTTTATCATGCTTCGCATACTTAAAAGCCCAACAGCCCTATTGATTTTTGCTTGTTTACTTTTCTCTCTCTCTCTGACATTCTCTGCTCCTGATGCTGCACTCTTTTGAAGAGGAAGATATGTTTGCATTCTTTTAATTGTGAGAAAGAACTGTCATCTCTGTCTTGTCATGGAGCACAGTTTAAACTTTTGACTAAAGGGTGTTACTTCATGTCTAGAGGGCTCTAATAATGTTAAAAAACGTATTTAGAAGGTCTTAAACAGGTTTTCTATGCTCTAACTGCGAAAATATTTATAAATAAAGATTTATAAATAAAGAATCCTACTTCGTGGAAATTCATTTATCTGTCTGGAGCGGATTAACCGTGATAAACGAGGGTTTACTGTATAACTGTGCGGAGAATATTTATAAACAGCGTGGGAGAGTTTCTAAGGGCTTAAAATATATAAAAATAACCATACAAACATATGGTTTCTACTTTGCGGATTTTCACCTATCACGGGGGGTTCTGGAACGCAACCCCCGCGATCAAGGAGGGATTACTGTATATGTGTTTGTCTCCTAGGGAAACTGAATTTTGTGTGACGTGTACCACACTTATTCTATCACCATTACTAGAATAACTCAATACTTCCTTAACAAAGTTTTCACACCTTCATTTAATTATTTAACTGTCTTCACAGATTTATGTCACCCGTTTAACTTTTGTGCCAAAGATATGTTTTGCTACCAATTAAGATGTCAATAAAATAGATTGGAGACAGCTGTTTAATGAAACTGAATCCACATCTTCCAACTAAACTTAATTTTAGTTAATTTTAAATTATAATGTTTATCCATATATCCACTTTCTAAAATTGTTTGATAAATATTTAGGATTGTGCAGGATTTCATTTTATTGTAGCAGCATTGGGTACAAAACAGGTAACTACCATTACTAGGGAACCAACCATCCATCCATCCATCCATCCATCCATTATGCGATCCGCTATATCCTAACTACAGGGTCACGGGGGTCTGCTGGAGCCAATCCTAGCCAACACAGGGCGCAAGGCAAGAAACAAACTCTGGGCAGGGAGCCAGCCCACCTGAGACTACGGAACCAGATCATGTAATTATTAAACTGCAAAATAAAAAACACAAATCATTAAATGGTTGCTTTTCTGTGTCTGCCAAATGATCCTAAGGAATTGGCCATTTTATGTTATCTGAAATGTCTGTAACATGGCAGTAGTTCAGCGATTTCAGAAGTAAGAACTCAACTTGTGCCGAACATAGCAGAACTCAAGCGCCTCATCCACATTGATCACAAGATATTTAAGCATATTCACAATCCAGGCCTAAATTGGGACCATCATGGTGAAATCTGCAAAATATTAATTTAAATGAATACCAGGAGAAGTGGTGTAATGCTGGTATTCACAACATTCATCTCTCCATCTGTCACCAAAACCATTTCAAAACAGCTGCGAAAGAGTGTTAAGGTAAGGTAAAAAGACAAAAAATGTGGCTATTCAAAGTGATTTGTCTCGGATATTATATAGCATATAGTCACATAATAGATGATCGAGGGCTAATTGAGCAATACTGGACTCTTTTGGTGTTATTTTGAAGGGTCCTTTTTCCTTTATTTGATGAATAATATTCCCCTTTTCCTGTAATTTGGATTAGATTAGTTTTGTGTTTAATGAGACTGTACTCTGGAAACACTGCATGTTCCACATTTTCCTTAATGAAGATGTTCAGTGCAACTAAATATAGAGAGATTGACTGAATAGCTAAAAAAAGAAATTGTGTACATGAGAGCTATTGAACATCTACCACTAAAATTGCTTATGAAATTCAAGTTTGAACACATGTAAAAACTGCTATATAGTTTATCAACATTTGGTGTTACATTTTTGCTTTTAACAATTTCATTTACTGAGGGAGAGTTTAATAATTGCTGCTTTTTGAGCCAGTAGCATATGACTCATGCCTTTTTATATAGAAAATCATTGCCTGTCTTTTGTTTGTCAGCTAAGATTCTAATTACCCCCAGTAAGCTTCATTACAAAAATAGAATTAGTTAGGTTTGATGGACATAGGCCAGATGTTATATTTTTGTATCTCTTCTTTTTACTGCAAGGAAAATTTAAAGCATTTTCCTCTTATTTCCTGTTGTGGCTGTTTGCAGTTTTTGAAGCTGATAAAGAAACTCAAAAAAATGTGATTTTTAATTTTTTTTTTTACATTCACTCTTAGACTGGAGTAATTTGCAACCAGTCATTAGCCTAACATTCACATGTTTATATGCAGGAAGAATATTTGAGTTCCTGGATAAAATGCTCACACATACTCTAGAAAAATGTAATATTTGCAGAGAGTGACCGGGCTAGGAACAAAGGGCAGCTCCCAGAACCCATATAACTTATGTCAGTTGTATAAGATTCCGCTTTTATTATTTTTGTCTTAAAAATTAATCTCAAGTCAGCATTAGATATATACATATAACAAGTAAACATTGGGTAATGCCAATTGAATTAGAGTTGTGGCCACCAGGGGGCACACCAGCTGCCCAACCCTGACACAGGCTGACTCTAGGCACAAATCTTTACAATACACACATTTTATTTTTCCAGGGGAAACGCTTGTCTTTCATTCCCCCTACAGCACAGTACCATAAACTGCACACAGCACTTTCTTTTCTTTTCTCTTCCTCTCCTTTCTGCCTGCACTCCTCCACTGGCAAGCTTTGCCCCTCTTCCTCCTGACTCTGGCTTTAAGAATGGAGTGAGCCGACTCCTTTTATTCAGCTAATGGGAGTGCTCCAGGTGGCTCATCACTGTTACCTGGAATCACTCCCAGATGTGGTGGAAGTCCAAAGTAGGGCTCTACAACGCCCCCTGGTGGCCCCCACGAAACCAAACAGGGCTATCCTAAATGTAGACATACTGTATATAGATAGACGCTGCATTCATTGTGTTGCCCAGTCAACACATTGCGAGTGGAAAATTTGCCATTTAAACTAATACAGGTATACGTGGAAACCGGGTTTTCTGATGAAAAAACAATAACGTTTAAAACAGTATCATTTACATACAACAGATTTTGGCGAATCGTTTAAATGCAATTATGTATATCCATTTATACACTAATAATGGCAATTATTAAATAATAATAATAATAATTATTATTATTATTATTATTATTATTAAATAATTCCTCCCATATAAGTAACATTTCTCGGACTGCCTTCTTCCATCTCCGAAATGTTTCTAGACTTTGTCCTGTTCTTACGCAACACAGTACTAAAGTATTGGTTAATGCTCTAGTCACCTCACGTATAAATTACTGTAATGCTATTCTATCTGTCATCCCACAAAAACATATCCATCGCTTACAATTTATTCAAAATTCTGCTGCCAGGATAATAACCTGCTGTTCTAAATCCACTGAACATATTACACCGATTTTCTCTCAACTTCAATGGCTCCCTGTTCACTACTGAATACAATACAAAATACCACTCTTAACATTTAAAGCTCTCCAGAGTCTTTCTCCCCCCTACCTCACTGATCACCTACAGACTTACACTCCCTCTCTCTCACTCAGATCCTGTAATTTGAGAGTATTCAGTCTGGCTGGCAATATGGTGCAGCCTTAGTTTGTGGAAGACAGACAGAACTACAGAAATGAGCATAAAATGATGGTTGTCAATTTCAAACTGTGTTTCCTCAATGTGACCCTTGAGAAAAAACACATCATTTGAACCAATCTCAGCCCGAACAAACTGATTGATCAAAGATACACTGACAGCTTTCCCTAATCTCGACTGTCAGATAACACGCTCAGCTACTTTGACCACTTTGACTGTACTCTCAGAAGGAATCATCAATCCTCCTTTGTTTTTTAATGTGAGCAAGTGGTAGCTTTGATCATATGATGCCGGTATGACATCTGTTACCAAACTAGCACGGCACACATCACAGGACAGCTTTCTCAAAATCCCATCTAAGGGCTACCTCCCACTGCTTCCTGAGGTGGATTTCTTTGGGAAACCTTCAGTGTTTGAGAAATGTTAACACAGATGATGTTAATGAGACTTTAACGGAGTTAAAATTGCTGGTGAAGGACTGTGCTTATGCAAACTAAGATGAGATTGTCAGGGATAGAATAGTGTTTGGCACAAACTCAGCAAAAGTGCGACAGAAACTTTTAAGTGCCGGGTCTGAGCTAACATTAAATAAAGCCGTGGACATCGCGAAATCGCACGAGACAGCACAAGCACAGCTGAGAAGCTTCGATGCATGTACTCCGAGCGGCTCACATGAACTGACTTTGCAGGACTGGGAAAGGTAAACCAGTGCATGCAGTGTGTGATGTCTCAGACACACTACTTCTCCTCTGCGAAGTGCGGGTGTTTTGCTAGTTATTGATAAAATTCTTTGTTTCTACATAACAATGCAAATGTTTTCACCACATAACAAAGCTTGTTAGGCAATTAATCTTTCCTGAAATTTGCGATTTCGCGTAGGTTGTGATATATTGAGGAGTTAAGAAATTTATTGCGTGACAACATCAATTTTGATGAGCTGTCTATAGATCATTTTTGATTAGAGAATGTTTCATATTAAACAAGCTGGTTTCACGCTGTCAGTTTATTAAAAAAAGAAGAAAACATTCTAACAGTTTCCAAATGTTATGAAATCTCTATAAAAATCTTCACTTAGACGCGATTATTATTTCCCAACAACGTGTTGCGTGTTGCTGAAACTGAAGCAAGTAGTATCACGGATGAAAAATGGATTGTTTCTTGATTAAAACTGGCACAACAGGCCCTGAAAAACCTGACAATGAGAGCAAGAAAAGAAAAACAAAAGCTGAAAAGGACCGCGAGTATGATAAAAAACGAAAATGGTCTTTTCAATTGCAATGGCTCAAAGAGTTTCCATGGGTAAATGCAGACGACACTGACTCCGTTTTTTGCCATATTTGCCGTCATTGTCCACTTATTGCCGACAAAACGGCCACATTATTTACCGGCAAGAAAGTCGACGGAAAAGACACACTACTGTCGCATCAGCTGTCTGCGAAACACATTGCCTGTATGTCAAAGCATGAGTCTAAAAGTAAGAAAAAAGTTTTTTCAATTAAAAAAGCGTTTTTTAAAGTTGAACGCTCGGAGGTTGAATGTTATGCTAGGCTGTTCAATACTGCTTCTTTAGAAGAGTTTGGCCCACTACCAGCTATGGAATTCTGGCTGTCATCTGGCAACAGGCACATCACTCACAAAAAACCTGAAAAGTCATCAGCATCCACTTCTGCAGGACCATCAGTCCAGGAACCATGCAGTTCAGCTGAAGCAGAAATGAGCAGCATTCAGCCCAAAGAGTGAGGCATCTATATCCATTACTTCACTCCACAGCAGTGCCACTCACATTATGGCGGCGACGTTGACGTACAATGCTGCTGGTCATGCGGCGTCTAGCAATTCTATGTCTATGATCCTAAACTCCAACTCTCCTAAAGCCCTGTGGGAATCCATGGAGCCATAGCAACCCAGGGAGCTGCCCACTAGTGATCCGGGGGAGGCAGTCCTTCCAGTATGTTGGCCTCCCGGCCAGGCAAGGGCCGCAGCTGTCCATCACACAGTGTAGAAGGAAACATGTAACTGGGATGCATCCCTTGGTATTTTAATTGCTGATACTAATTGTGTGTAACAGCAGTATACAAAAAATGGTCAGATCCAACTCCTTATTAATGATTGCAAGGCTGGTAAAAGTGACTTGGATAATTCAAACAGAACCTGTAATTCTTTGACTCACAATTTGAAACAGTAAAATTTACATGTGTGACCAATATTTGAAAGATTTTTTTATGTTTATCATCAGTCCAAAAAGCAACAAATGTTTTTAATTTTGTTTGTAATTTAATGTTAAACTATTACAGTATTACAGAAGAGTTCTCCATAAATAAATGCAACTTTTAAGATGTTTAGTGAGACTATAACATGACTATTGCCACAAGGTAAGAAGTGAAGTGTTTTGAGAGACAGATGAGTCCGATTCAGTTCAATTCCAAGGTTTGTACTTGCTGTGGGGGAAAAAAAAGCATATTGCTCACAAATGATTTTTTTGCTTCCATGGGTTGTATTCTAAACATTTACATAGATTATATTGTAAAAACAGATCAGTTATGTAACAAGTAAAACAGAGGAGAGGCAAAAAAAAACCCTAGTCAGCAGTATCTTTGGAGAAAGCAATACTTTGGCAGGGGGGCCCACAGTAGGCAATGAAGTCATACTGCCAACATTCAAAGTTCCTACCCTCAGTTCCACTCTCTTTACCTTCCTTTTGCCCTCTTTCCTCTGGCCACATCTCCCTCCTCTTCTTCTCCTTCTTCGGCCAACAGTTGCCCAATTTCCACCAGCACCTTGTTGGCTAACAGTACTGGTGGCGGTCGTTGTTAACCCGGGACTCGACCGATCCGGTATTATAGAAATACAGAATGCAGTTTTGCCTCTTGACGGTTCTCAGCAACTAAAGTTACAATACTGTTGTATGAGTTGCTGTTAATTTGTATTAATAAATGTAACATATATCCCAGAATATTACAGTGGAGTAACTTATAGTATAGGTTATTTTTTGTTCATGTTAAAGATAAAAAAAGAAATTAATAAACCGAGAAAAACTGAAATGTTTTCATTGTTTTATACTTGGAACTAAATGTTTTCACCAGAATTTGAATATGACAGACTAAATTACTTTGAAATTGTATTGCTGAGTTAATAAGAACCAACCGTAAAATGTTTGTTGAAATATCAATGTGTACACTATCCTATTTAAGTTAACAATATATTTAACCCGTCCCTGTGTACTTTATTTTTGTGCAGGTATTCCAACATTGCCTGTGAGCTTCTGACATCCGATGTGAGTCATATTAATGATAAACTTGGAGGGGACGAATCTTTGCTTGATATACTATATAAATTCTTGGAACAGGAACCACCTCTTAATCCCTTACTTGCCAGCTTCTTCAGCAAAACTATTGGAAATCTCATAGCAAGAAAAACGCAACAGGTAAGTGCAAAGAAACTAAAAAGTCTTTTGTTTACTCTGTTAAAATATGGCATAATACCAATGATTACTAATGCTACACAGAATAACTGTTAAAAAACTACATTAAAGCTTGCCTTCTTATCCTATAACTTGATTAACCTTTTTTTTAATTGAACATTAACTGTGATGTGAACATGCTATTACTGTATGTAACCTTATGCATTAGAGGGTTATTTTTGTCATACTATGGGGTTAGTAGGATTTTTCCCTCTCCTATTTCGAGAAATTTAGTTAGAAAATCTTTAAAGAAAATGGATGGTGTATTAGGACAATATCACTTTAGAATGTATTGCTATGGATGAAAGGTCTCTAATTTGTTTGTATATCACTTATACTTTCCACTTCATAAATTTAAAGGACCCTCAGTAAAAAAATAATTAAACATGTATGGATGCTACTTTCTAAATTGTCCCTATTGTGTGCTTGGTGTGTGGGTGAGTGTGCCCTGCGGTGGGCTGGCGCCCTGCCCAGGGTTTGTTTCCTGCCTTGCGGATTGGCTCCGGCAGACCACCATGACCCTGTAGTTAGGATATAGCAGGTTGGATAATAGATGGATGCTACTTGTTTTATTTTGTTATTTTCAGAGTGCTGAAAATCAATAATGGTGGTCTTAGCATTCTATTTAGAGTAAGAAGAGGGATTAGATAAGGCTCTTCTTTGTTAGGGATGTGTTATTCCCTTGCTATTAAACTCATTGCTAAAATAATTATGGACAGTAATGGAGTATCGTCTGCTCCTGGGTATCCTCTTCCTTTTCAATCACCAGCCTGTACAGATGATATTATGATGCTGCATACATTGACAAGATGGTTTGAAAGATTGCAACAAGTGTCATTTGCAAAGGTGAAATGGAATTGAAGCTTGGCAGTGTTGTTGGGGAAATGTAGATAATTTAGGAGGATACTTGCTCCAAGACTAAAGTGAACTAAAAGTGGCCAGAAATATCTGGGACTATTCTTGGAGACTAGCCTTTTGAAGCTAAAAACTGGGAAGTAGTACTCAACAGATTGAGAAGCCATTTCTTGTAATGGAAAAAAAAGGTCAGTTTCTGTACTCCCTTCTGTTATTTTACAGCAGTATACTCAAATCGTGGTATCTCTTTAGAGCATGAAATAGATTTATAGAATTCTAAAGGTCTCAGAGTATCTAGCACTGATCCTTAAAGTAGCAGATTCTATCTGGGTGCAATCAAATCAAATACTTTTACAAATGTCCTTTGTTTGGGAAAAGAGAGACTGCAATTTACTGCTGTCTGTTCTGTTTTGGAATTCAACAGCTTTTGCTGTTCTTACATTGTCCTTTAATAATTGTTTATTTACAGTATATATGGTATTTCTGGGAATTGAGGGAATCAAGCAGAATGTAAGATTGGAAAATTCCAGATTTGGCAGGAAAAGTTAGCCATTTATAAGTCTCAGAAGGAGAAAGCCAAATTAGACAGTGTGATTTGCTCAAGATGTTTGGAGCTCTGGAGCAAGCCAGAATTTATTTCAAGCTCTATAAAATGACTTATAATTTAAAGGCTTTTGTAAAAAGGTGATGTATTAATGAAGCAATTTGTAACCAACGGCACCAGAAACTTATTTTTCTTATTTGAAATTTGATGTGAAATGTTTGTTCTTATTTTTTGTGCTGAGCTGTATTGTTCTTTTGTTACCTTTGGTATATGGATGGAAGGAATGTATTAAATTTTTGGTTAATAAAGTTGATTTCAAAACTCAGACTTTCTTTGTTTTACTGCTATACATCCAGCTAAAAGGTCTGATCAAATTTACTGTCGTCTACAGTAGTCTACTGTCAAAAAAGTCA
Organism: Polypterus senegalus; assembly: GCF_016835505.1. Taxonomy (NCBI): domain Eukaryota; kingdom Metazoa; phylum Chordata; class Cladistia; order Polypteriformes; family Polypteridae; genus Polypterus; species Polypterus senegalus. The sequence goes on from NC_053161.1 coordinate 104,615,242, forward strand.
TTATACAGAAAATCAGATATTGAGTAAATCCTTTTCATGGCAGCTTCCTTTCCTTTCCTGTTGACATTTACCACAGGTTGTAGCAAAGTATCTTTCCTTTACCTGCTGCTATAATTTTGTCTTCTTAACAGGTCAGGTCAGGTTGGGGAGCATGCACTTATACAGCATGATGCCACACCCACCACACGACAAAACCGCTCGGGATCCTGGTTGGCAACCCCCAGGCAGACACGCAGTCTAGTCACACTTTTCAGAAATTACCCTCTATCTGCTGCAGCCAAGTGCTACATGGGTGTCCAAATAGCCAGCCCAAATAGCCAGCCCAGCGAGTCACAACTGCTGTGTTATCCATAAAGACTGTTCCATCAGCCGACCTGACTACGACTCTCTGAGGAACAGATTTGTATGTGCATAATGCTTCAATTCCTCTGCAAGCAGGATATGGTCACTAGACCATAGATGGTGTGTCACTTGCTCACAGATTCCATTAACAAACGCATCCTTATCTGCCCTCAGAGCACTCGCAACCGTCCTTGTCAGTTCCTGGTACATTCCGTAGTTGCCATCGACCAGTGCGCTACTCTAGTATCCAGAGTGCCCTGCGAGATGAAACACCTCCTTCTGGGAACACCGGTAACATCAACACAACCCTCAGCAACCTTCAGGGTCTTTTCACAGAAGGTCTCCCACATTACATTAGGATCGGCAGTCACAGCCAAATCCGTAAGTTTCTCATATAAACTGTGTGCTAACTCGTCAGAAACAGCCTGGTCTTGGAGTCTGGCCAGGTCCAGCCTCATTTTCCTAGTATGTGGTAACCTACTGGACCTAAGCTGGAACTTTAGAGTAGCAACAAGAAGTCTGTGGTCAGAATTCACAAACTGGGCACTTTTGTAGACTTGCAGTTTTGTAAGAGCCTCCAGTGTCTGTCCACAAGGATGTGATTGATCTTCTTCACCGCACCACCGGTATTAGAGTACCAAGTCCAACAATGCGGCTCAGGGCGCTGGAAGCAGGATCCAGCGATTTGCAACCCCTGACCTTTTGTAAACTCAAGAAACATAGAGCCACTTTCACTACGGTCACCAGACCCATGGGGACCAAAACAATCCTCATAGCTATCCCTGTCAGTGCCAGTGGCTGCATTGAAGTCACCCATGACTAGAGGAGTGTCACCTTGTGGGAACTCATCAAGCACCGATCAAAGCTGCAAATAAAATATCTCCCTCACCGAAACATCACTCACCCTGGTCGGAACATACACTGAGACAACAGACAAGGCCCCCTAGAGAGTGCCATAAATCTGAGTCTTATAATATGACACCCATCAGAGCGACTAGACCAATAAAAGTTGTACCCACCTACAAAGATGTGGCCAGTCCTAGGTCTGCGCACCTCAGAGAGTGTTGCCACTGAAGTGCAGAGTTTACGCACCTCCTCCGACAGCAGAGGAAGATAATCATCATGCCAGAGAGACAAAATGTTCCACATGTCTACCCGGGTGGTCCGCCTTAATTTGGGACCCGAGTGCTGCTGTGCAGTGGGCGATATCTTAACACCACACCAGTTCTGGTCCCCCACAGGCCTGCTTCCATTAGCTCTCCAATGGTTTTGACTCTTCTGGGGATGGGGCCCCTGAGGGCTTTCCCCCATCCCCTTCATAATGCGAGTAGCCTTCCTATGGGTGGCTACAGCAGAGCTACTTCCGCGGAGAGCAGAAGAGAGTCCTTTCTGTCACCTCAGAGCTGTGTGAAGTGTTTTTTTTTATTATTATGGTGACTGGAGTGCCAGTCCTGCCACCAACTCACCTGATTCCCCAGCAAGTGGATGCATGTTTAATGTCATGCCCAGGACAAGTTTAATAAAATGAGTGCTTTTTGGTAGTGTTTTTTTTTTTTTTTGTGCTGTGCCTCAAATTTCTTTTGAAAATTCAAATTGTATAAACATAATAGTGAATAAAGTGAATTTTAAAGTATGATACCAATATAAAACTGTGAAAGGGAAATGTGCCATTCTAACCTGAGACAAAAGCCTTCAAGAGACCCAAAATATAACAAATGGTGAACGTTTCAAGCAAAATATACAACATTCCCACCCACATCCAACTTTCTCCTTCTCTCTGTCTCTGTCCCCCTCCACACCAGCACCCCCCAACCACATCAATTCCTGCTGTGCTGCCTTTCTACTACTTGGGCCAGTTTTCCATCTCTTCATTTTGAATTGTTTGATAGCACTGGGGGAGAAAAGACCCTTGCTAACGCACCATGGTGGAATGAGTCTGTAGCTAAAATTGGTCCAAGAGAGTACCTCCTGGAGAGAAAGGAGGGGGGATCTACCATCATAGCATCCAGTTTTGCTACCATCCTATTTTCCATAACAGGTTCCAGTGAGTTCCGCTTTCGCCCAGGCTCCCCTGATAAGTTTGTTCCGGCATTGTGCTTCTTTTGAGCTCAGAGTGCTTCCACAGGAGACTGCAGTGCAGAACAACACACTGGCTACTATAAACTGATGAATTATTTATTTATAATAATTTATAAACTGTCATTTTTCACCTAGATTTTGCCCATATAAATCAACACAAATAGAAAAACATTCCTAAAAACACCAAAAAGTTAGTTTGACGCAAACACTTTTAAAATATTCATCCAATTAGTGCGGAAGACTCTTACGGCTGGTTTTATACATCATGGCTGCCACGCATTCCCAGTGTTCAGTTGAAGCATTCTCTGAGCAGGTCCTCAGAAATTAATGTGACATGAGCATGAGTTGCCGTCCCAGCAAAAAATCGGAGGGCACATTGTGTTCAAGTAGCAACGTGACGTCAGAGTCTCTGTGGTGCTTTTCTTTTTTTCTTATCTAGCATCACGTATTCCCCAATGTAATGACGCAATACATTTTAAAGGTCTCACATACCATCTTTTGTGCTTTGTGTGTGTTTTTTTTTGCACCTTCACAATAGCATATTGTAGCGTATTTGAGCCTCAGAGAAAAATAATTAGAGACACAGTGAAAAGGACTAATTTTTGATTAAGGTGGAAATTTCAGCAGGCAACAATCGCCATACAGAACACATTAAACTTGCAATATTCCAGCTCTCTACACAATGAATCCTTAGATTTATATTTGATATCACTTTCATGATGAAATGCATTAAAGTATGTATATTACAATATACAGATAAATGGTTAACTTCATTTAAATATTGAATACTGTTAATAATTACACAAATGGGGGCGAAACTGTGGCGGAGCGGTAATGCTGCTGCCTTGCAGTAGGGAGTCACGTCCCTGGTGTTCCCTGCCCAGAGTTTACATGATTTCCTTGTTGGTTTCCTTCCAAGGGCATGCAGGTTTGGGGATTTGGTGATGCTAAAATGGTGCTAGTGTACGTGTGCGCTTGTATTCACCTTGTGATAAGCTGGTGCCCCATCCAGGGATCGTTTTTGCCTTGCAGCCGATGTTTGCTGGAATGGGTGCATCCTTGGATTGATGGAAGTAATGGAAGGAAATTCACAACGTTGTTATCTGACCGTGATGATATCTCGCACTGCCACCTGGTGGATTCTTCCAGATTTACGTCAAGTACGTGTGCAAGTATGAACAGTACACAGCTTGTGTAGTAGTACTGTCCGCAGGCATATGTGTCACGTTGTGTGAAGTATAAACCCGGCCTTAAGGTAATGATGTTGAGTTCCTACATTTCACTATGAATTTTGTATGGATAAGTGTGCATGAGTTCTGGTACAGTTGATCTTGTGAAATATAAAATTATTACTGAAGAAATTTAGAGCTGGACTCAAATATACTTAATAATTACAGACATATGTCAAATTTACTTTCCTTTCCATATTCCTTCAAAAAGTAGTTGCCACATGGCTTTAGTCTTGCCTTTCTCATTACATCTTACTAGAAGAGTTTCAGTCTGGTTTTCACACTAGTTGTAATATGTAAACAGCATTAATATTTGTGGTCAAAGACATTTTAATGCATGCTTTGACAGCAATGACCACTCTATTCTTTTTACTCCGGTCAAAAAATTACCTTGAGCTGTCAGACACTATACTTGCATTGTTTAGCTGAAAAAATATGAAATAATTTCAATATTTATAGAAATGTGATGATGTTACTCCTCAGAATTTAACTTCCATTACTGTTTTCATTTCACTTATGACACCTTCAAGATATCATTAGAAAACCAATGATATGCTTTCATTCATATGCATATGACACTGGGCTGTATTTCTCTTTAAACGAAATGTAGTTTCTCCAGTTGTGTCTTCAGTTAATGGTGTTTTCTTCTTCTTCTTCTTCTGGTGGCTTCCGTTAGGGGTTTCCACAGTGGATCTTCAGTTAATTGTGTCAATGAGTTAAAATGTGAATGAAAGATAGCTACTAGGCTCAACTGATCTCATTTTCTGAAACACTTATCTTGGCGAGTGTCACTGTGGCAGCGGGCCAAGCATATCAGCCCAGACTTCCCTTAAAAGCAAAAACAAAAATTGTATAAATTGGTCAGAATATTACTGATCATAATGAGGTTACATCACTTTTTAACTCATTAGGCCTAAACATTCATTTTATTTAATCAGCATTCAATTTATGCATAGCCAGACATTATAATATGTAGAGTACATAGAAGTTAATTCTTGTATTTGTTTCTGTTAGAATTGACCACTGAAATGCATTATTCAAAGGCTGCACTATTTGTAGCTTTTGGTGAATTCAAAATACTGCAAGAAGAATTATTACTATAACTAGGAAGTATGACCACAAAACTCCTATTCCTTCTTTAGTCTTTAAACTAGCTTCCATTTAGGCTGATTTTTAAAATTCATTTTATACCATATTTCATAGGTTCATAGGATATTTAAAGTGTTAACTGATTTAGCCCTTCTTACTTATGTGAACTTACCTGTTAATGCTTACCAGATTAAGATCTGAAGATGACAGTCTACTAAATATTGTCAGTCAGTCAGTCATTTTCTAACCCGCTATATCCTAACACAGAGTCATGGGGGTCTTTTTTTTTATTTTTTTAAATTTTTTTTCTCCGGCCTGGAGTTTTTTTTTTTTTGTTTTTTCTGTCCCCCCTGGCCATTGGACCTTACTCTTATTCTATGTTAATTAATGTTGACTTATTTTATTTTCTTACTGTGTCTCTTATTTTTCTATTCTTCATTATGTAAAGCGCTTTGAGCTACATTTTTTGTATGAAAATGTGCTATATAAATAAATGTTGTTGTTGTTGTGTTGCTGGAGCCAATCCCAGCCAACACAGGGTGCAAGGCAGGAATAAATCCCGGGCAGGGCACCAGCCCACCACAGACTAAATATTGTACTAGGGATTAATCAAACAAAGCTACAGAACCCTAATGTTGTGGAAAGAACTGCATGCTTGCATAAGAGATGCCCATCAGTCTCTGCTTTTAAATTGAGGATGAAGGATCATTACTTTAAATTAGTATACCCTGAGTAGAGCTGCTGATTAACTATGCATATTGCAGTCTCTGGTAGTCATTTGCACAAACGTACAAGCTTTCATTTTGGACTGTCATTTTCCTTGCTGGCACTGGGTGCATATTCTGTATTTCCAAGCTTCTCTTACCCTTGAAAAATGACAGAAGCGATTTTGGAAGACTTAAAATCGAAGGATAGTAGTCATTAAATATATTATTAGAATATTGTATAATGCATATGGGTCTGTGTAGTTTGTTTGCTTAGGTCACTGTGATTTTGTCTTACTTTAACTGTGACTTTATCTCTTAACACTGACTATGAACCCTGCCCCAAGGTTTATTTTATTCAGAAATGCTGATGAATTGTCATCTGGCCATACCTCAATTATAATGTTAATGAACTTTTATTGTTATAATTTGTTTTTGCTAATTGAATTGAAATTGCCCCAATTTAGTGCAATGTGTAAATGATGTATAATTTAATTATTTTTGCTGTTATACCTGGAATCTGGTAAAAACACTGTGAGCCCAATCTTAGTGAGTGAAGAACAGAAACCACTAGACTTAATTGAATGTTATTGTTCTAAGAAATGCTGTAAAGGCAGAGACCTCTCTTGTATATCTTTATTTATCTTCTAAGTGACACAATTTCTACTGACTAGTAAACTTTAAACAAATATAAAGGTGCAAATGATGAACAGTACAAGTATTTTTAGAAAATAATCTCTGGTTGTGTGTTAATGTATTTTATGTGCCGCTTTTACGATGTTAACAGAAAGATAAACAAATAAATAATCACATCTGGGTCATAAACCTTAATGTTTATATATTATTTAATTGGGGGCATTGATATTTAATGTTTGGATACAGTATCATGTCATCATATTAATACTACTTTATACAACAGCAAAATTATGACAAGAGTCTTCATTTTCTGTATTTGTGTTTTATGTTTTGTTTTTTTTTTCCCCCTGTTTTAACAAGGTCATTAGCTTTTTAAGAAAGAAGGATGGCTTTATTAGCCTTGTGCTTAAACATATTGATACATCAGCAATGATGGACTTGCTTCTTCGTCTCATTAGCTGTGTGGAACCAGCTACTTTACGGCAAGAGGTTTTAAATGTAAGTTATGTATAATTTATATTGTTCCATTATTCATGGAAGATGTAATCTCATTTAATTTTCTATGTATGCTTATCTCTCATGTTTGAACACATAGAGTAATGAGAAATTTCTGATTGCTGTCAAAAATAAAGAGAAAATATACAAATTTGTGGTTGTATTCCAGAGATATAGCATCCTTTGACGTTTGTTATTTCCAGAAGGTAACTCTTATTTTATATTCACGTGTCTTTAGAAAGTATTGAATTTGGCAGATTTTTAAGAAGGTGGCAGAAGTCGTTTTTTTATAGCAGAAGTCTTTGCCTTTTTATAGCTAAAAGCTTTGTTTATTCCTATAGTGTAGTGGCTTCAGACATAGTCTAGGCCTGCGATATTTGAGATGTTTAATCGACCAGTCTTTGTCTAAATTAATATATTGAAATGGCCTAGTCTCTCTGTGAATGGCTCAGTGTAATATTATACTTGGAGGCTTTCAAGCTAATAAACTATTGTCCTTGCTATTTAGTAGTTCTTTTTTGTATGTATTAAACACAACAGTTTTCCTTATGATATCATATGATAATTTTGATGGCTTTTAACTCTTTGGATGGAATGTAGTATTGAGTATGCATGAAATTAAGTGGTGATTCAGGTAATTGATTCATTTTTAAGTTGTGTTAATTTAACCTGTTGTTAAACTTAGTAACATTGTAACTATGAGCAACAATGAGCATGAAGAAATGGAATCCTAAAAGTCTCCGATTTTACTTGTGTCTTTATGCACTGCAAAAAAAAACATTTCTGGTCATACTATTTTACAGTTAAACTGGCCAACCGTAAGCACTTTCGTTTTCAGACTAATATCTGTATGCAGGAAGGAGTATTTTATCTTTGTGATTGTGCACAAATGCAACTAATAAAAATTCTTTCAATTCACTGGATTATTTGAGGCAACATGATGTTACCGTGGATAGTATTTCTGGCACATTTCAAAGTCCTAGGTTTAAATCTTGGTCCTGGCTCTATGTAGAATTTCCATGTTTTTCTTCCGTTTAATCTTTCTCCATTCTAATGCTGTATGTACAGTACGTTTCACTGGCAACTTTAAATTGGTCCAGTATGGGCGATGTCGGGGTGTATGTGAGTGTCTTTTGCAATGATCTAGTCTAGGGTTGGGTCTTGCCGTGAGACTAATATTGCTGAATTAAGCTCCAGCACTATCACCCAAAAGTGGATTGTCTGGATTATAATATAAAGGAAAGATGTCATTATATTAATACTAATAGAATACCTGCGCTTCGCAGGGGAAAAGTAGTGTGTTAAAGAAGGTATGAAAAGAAAAGGAAAAATTTAAAAAATAACGTAACATGATTGTTAATGTTATTGTTTTGTCATTGATATGAGTGTTGTTCTCATATCTATCTATCCATCTATCCATCTATCCATCTATATATATATATAATTCACTAAGGCAAGACAACCATGGAAAGCACGCCGGAAGGGGCGTGGATTCACTGAGCAGCCGGATTCAATTGGACAAGTAAGACACCTATGGCGCACGCAGGACATCTATATATATATATATATATATATATATATATATATATATATATATATATATATATATATATATATATATATATATATATATATATATATATATATATAAATAAAATTCACTAAGGCAAAACAACCATGAAAAGCACGCCGGAAGAGGTGTGGACTCACTGAGCCGCCGACAAGTGAGACACCTATGGCGCACGCAGGAAGGAGCCACGCCCACCAACTCCTGGCACCTCCGAGCCACCTTGACTGTTCATAGAGGCATGTTTCTCGCGGAGGTGAATCGCCATATGCATTGTGTAAAACGGTTTGCGAAGGGTATCTCATGGGATCCTTAAAACAATCCTTTACAACTGAGGTTGGAACACAATGAAGTAAGCAGTCTTTGAAAACCGAGTTTTCGGTTATGACGCATGACCGCGTGCACCATAGCAAACTGTTTTGCACGCTACATACAGCAATTCGCATCCGCGACAAACGTGCGTCTTCTTAGATGCTCCTGCAGGAACACGTAAAGTCCAGGTGCATCTGGACTGTGCAAAGACGACAACGACTCAAGTGACGAGTTGGAGGTGGGCACATGAGCGATGGTGGTCCAACAGTTTTCAGTCACAGACGATTGTGTGTTGGTTCGTTCCGTGCATTGTTACAATGTTGCTTTTCTTGCTGATTTATTACATTACCGATTTTTCAAATGGTAATTTTCTCCTGTGCTTAAAAATCATTAAAAAACCGGCCTGATTATGCAGCATATGGTACGCTGGGTTGGGTTATATATATATATATATATATATATATATATATAGAGCAAAATACCCGCTTGGCAGCGGAGAAGTAGTGTGTTAAAGAAGGAAAGAGAAACAAAAGGAAACATTTTGAAAATAACGTAACATGATTGTCAATGTAATTGTTTTGTCACTGTTATGAGTGTTGCTGTCATATATATATATATACTAGCAGACCTGGCGCGCTTCGCTGCACATTTAAACGGTTAGTTTTGGCAGCGGATCGTGGTTTTTCCAATCTAGTCATCCTGTCTTTTTCAGATTCTTTTAACCACCTAGTTTCGGCAGCCAATCGTCCTTTTCCCAATCAAGAAATCCTGTCTTCTTTAGATTCGTTTAACCGCCTGATTTGGGAAGCGAATCGTTTTTTTTTTTTTTCTAATGTAGAAGTCGTTTTTTGTTGAGATTCGTTTAATCGCCTGGTTTTGGCAGCTAAGCGCTTTTTTTCCAACCTAGAAGACCTCTCTTGAGATCCGTTTAATGGCCTCGTTGATTGCATGTCTTCCAAGGTAGTTTCAATACTTGCACGGAGTCTTCTCCCCTTTTATGAGTGACTGTGTGAGTACCGCGTGTACTAAACAGTAAATTAGTAAAGGAGAAAGGACTAAACACTAAGGAAAAAGAACGCAAGACCGCGTCAGCTCGGAGCGAAATGAAGTGAATGAAATGACGTGAATGGGAAGGGAGTTGATCACGTGACTCCCCACCCTTAACTCTCAATCCCTCCACAAACACACTCTCGGATCCCAACTCTCCTTTATATATATAGATAGATATATATATATATATATATATATATATATATATATAGCAAAATACCAGCGCTTCGCAGCGATGTTGTGTGTTAAAGAAGTTGTGAAAAAGAAAAGGAAACATTTTAAAAATAATGTAACATGATTGTCAAAATAATTGTTTTGTGTATTTGGCGGCAGCGTCACGAAGTTGTTTTCGTCTAGCTGCATCAGAAAATGTACCACGACGTCTGACATGCCTCCTTTTTACTGTTTTCTCACAGCTTGGATTGCTGCTGTCTATATACATATCTACATATACATATATATACTGTACATACCTATCTACATCATATATACACACACATACATACATACATACATACATACACACACAAATTATATATATGTGTGTGTGTGTGTGTATATATATATATATATATATATATATATATATATATATATATATATATATATATATATATATATATAATGTAGATAGGTGTGTGTGTATATATACACTGCTCACAAAAATTAAAGGAACACTTTTTTATTGGGCCTGGCATGAAATCAATTAAACCTGTCTGATAATTTTCTGGTTGGTTAAGCAGCTGAGGTCATTGTTAATCACTTTCAGCTGTATTGGTGTTCATGGACTTAACGACAGGTGCACTAAAGTGGCAACAATTAGAAAACCCTCAAAACAGGACTGGTTTTACATGTGGAGGTCATTTCAAGTTTCTCCTCTTGATCTTTTTGGCTGGTTTTCCACTCGTGCTAGTTTTGGCTTGAGTAATTATCTCTACTGGCAGTATGAGGCGATTCCTTAACCCTACAGAAGTTGCACAGGTTGTCCAACTTCTCCAGGATGGCACATCCACACGTGCTGCAGCAAGAAGGTTTAATGTGTCTCCCAGCACAATCTCCAGAACATGGAGGAGATTTCAGGAGACTGGCTGTTATTCTCGGAGAGCTGGACAGGGCCGTAGAAGGTCCTCAACCCATCAGCAGGACCGATACCTGCTCCTTTGTGCAAGGCGGAACAGGCTGAGCACTGCTGTGCCCTACAGAATGACCTCCAGAGGGCCACTGGTGTGAATGTCTCTACCCAAACAATCAGGAACAGACTTCATGAAGATGGCCTGAGGGCCCGACGTCCTGTAGTGGGCCCTGTGCTCACTGCCCAGCACCATGGAGCTCGACTGGCATTTGCTCAAGAACACCAGAATTGGCAAGTCCGCCACTGGCGCCCTGTACTTTTTACAGACGAGAGCAGGTTCACCCTGAGCAGCTGTGATAGGCGAGAAAGAGTCTGGAGAAGACAAGGAGAACGATATGCTGCCTGCAACGTCGTTCAACATGACAGGTTTGGTGGTGGGTCAGTGATGGTCTGGGGAGGCATATCCATGGAGGGACGCACAGACATCTACTGCGTAGGAAATGGTGCTCTGACTGCCATAAGGTATCGAGATGAAATCCTTGAACCCATTGTCAGACCCTACACTGGTGCAGTAGGTCCTGGTTTCCTCCTAATGCACGACAATGCCCGGCCTCATGTGGCAAGAGTATGCAGGCAGTACCTGGAGGATGAAGGAATTGAATGGCCTTCACGATCCCCTGACTTAAACCCAATAGAACATCTGTGGGACATTATGTTTCGGTCCATTAGGCGCCGCCAGGTTGCTCCTCAGAATGTACAACAGCTCAGGGATGCCCTCATACAGATCTGGGAGGAAATGCCACAAGACACCATCCGTCGTCTCATTAGGAGCATGCCCCGACGTTGTCAAGCATGCATACAAGCTCGTGGGGCCACACAAGATACTGAAAAGCATTTTGAGTAGCAGAAATTAAGTTTTTGAAAAATGGACTAGCCTGCCACATCTTCATTTCACTCTGATTTTAAGGTGTCTACACAATTGAGCCCTCTGTAGGCAGAAAACTTTTATTTCCATTAAAAGACTTGGCATCCTTTTGTTCCTAAGACATTGCCCTGTCGTTATTTGTATAGATATCCAACTTCATATTGAGATCTGATGTATCTAATGTGTTTCTTTAAAGTGTTCCTTTAATTTTTGTGAGCAGTGTATATACAGTATATACACATACATACAAACATACACACAGGTATATATATGTGTATATATATGTATGTGTCTATATGTGTGTGTATAGCTTTGGTCACTGAGTGCAAGGGAAAAATAATGAAATATAGTCTATAAGTTATTAAACAGTAAAACATTAACGCTTTTAAGAAGTACAGGTACATTGAGCACTACTGGAGTGGTTGGGTAAACTACATTTTAAAGACGGTGTAACACAACAGGTAAGTAGTACTAACAGCAGCTAAAATGTATATGGATTATCTCTCGGTAGGAGATCCCTTTTGAAAGGCGCTACACGACGGCTGTGGTATAGAAATTACATTTTCCATGTGAACGCTCAAATTTCTGCCTCTGGTAATGTGCCTTACCGGCATTACCAGCAATTAAAGAAAATTAGTTTTGTGTCCTCTGCAGTGTTAAGAGAGAAAGGCTTTGGTTTGGGATAAAAGGAAAAAAGGTGTAAAGAAAGGAAAGTTGCCTTTTTCTTTTATATAGTATAGAGAGATGTGTTCGCTGACGCTATGGTCGCGGTGGGTCTTGTGTAGACTGGTGAGACGTCCCTGACATTAATCGGCTGTGATGGCACTGTCAGTCCTCCACTCGTGTGCGTGTCTTCATAATCCGAGCTGATGACCTCATAATCGTATACGTGCAAAAGAAAGTGCGAATCACCTTAATATTAGTTTGCCGCGGTGTAGAAAAGGGGTCCCGTGTTTGCACTTGTCTGGGCGATAGCTCAGAGGGAGGAGGAAAAATATTAAAAGTGCTCACTTTGACTTAAGGCAGAAGCGCAGTCAGCGTCTCAAAGGTCATTCATATATATATATATATATAGAAAGATATATATTGTAAGATATGGCCATCCATTCATCCCAGCCAATACCCCCAAGCCGCCAGGTGGAGCCCTCCTTGCAGCATGGAGGTCCCCAGAAGACCAGCAGGGCATCTTGGACAATGTGATTTTTATGCACAGCCCTGTTGGATGCCATGGGGGCCACAGGAGGGAGCTGCAGGGAGGACCGAGGGTTTCTTCGTGCCCTGTGACCCGGAAGTTCGTCATAGGAAGAGTGACGGACTTCCGGGTTGAAGAAAAGAAGTTTTACCTGACCCGGAAGTGATTGAGAATCACATGGACTGGAGATAGGGAACACTTCCGGGTCAGGGAATATAAAAGGACTGTGGGAGCTCCCAGACGGGGAGCTGAGTTGGGAGGCAGGGTGGCTAAGCGTCTGGGAGTGGAGGATTGGTTATTTGAGTATTGTTTATTTGATAATTGTGGAGAGCAGCGTGCTTTTTGCACATGATTATAAATAAATAATAATTGGACTTTTACCTGGTGTCTGACGTGTGGTCTGAGGGTACAAGGGTGCGAGAAAACCCTTAATCTACCACAATATATATATATATATATATATATATATATATATATATTATATATATATATATATATATATATTTTATTTATATATATATATATATATATATATATAGCTAGCAAAATACCGCTGCAGCGGAGAAGTAGTGTGTTAAAGAAGTAATGAAAAGAAAAGGAAACATTTTAATAATAACGTAACATGATTGACATTGTCATGAATGTTGCTGTCATATATATGCCTGCCTAAATAAGTCACCTCGCCGCTCTTACTTTTTACCGTCGCTTAATTATGGCTAGTGGCGGAAAAATTCTAAAATGGAAGGAGGATTACACTGAGTATGGCTTTACCAAAACAATTATTGATGGCGAATCGATTATTCATAAAGCTTGAATTGGTGATCTGTTTTTCTGTGTTAACCTCATATTTTTCATACTTCTTCTCAAACCAAGGTGGTGCGAGGGTAAAATGAATCGGGATGCACTGATCAATGTAATCGGTGTACCAGGAAATCATGCATTGACAAAAGCTCCCTTTGCTTGTAATGCAAAGTGTGATTAAATGCATTATTTTTAACGCGTTAAGGAGCACATGCATCGAAGCTTCTCAGCTGTGCTTGTGCTAAGAAAAGGAAAGATTTTAAAAATAACGTAACACGATTGTCAATGTAACCTTTTGTAAGTAGTGCCTTGAGGATTCAGTGTGGAGAAACTCTATAGAGACAGCCTGTGTATTAACTTGTGGATTTTTCTGTGAGTATTTGGTGGCAGTGTGACGAAGTTGCTTCGATAGACGGCGTTAGCCGCGGAGCTCAGCTCAGAGCGAAATGAGGTAAATGGGAGGGGAGATGATGACATGACTCCCCACCCGCCTTAACTGTCAATCCCCACAAACACAGTCTCGGAATTTGCATAAGCACACCCCTTCACCTGCAATTTTAACTTAGTTACAAAGTGATCAAAACTCTTGTTTATATCCTGCGTCCTCTCATTAAACTTGTATCCCGCATTACCCGTGGGCATGAGAAATGCCAGCAGCAGCCTGTCTATGAACTTAATTTAAAGTTTAGGTTTACACCGTGCTTTCTTTCCGAAGTAGCAGCACTCATGAATATGGTAGTATATGTCACTCGCTCGCTTCTTATTGTTTCGCTGCCTTTTCAATTATATAATGCATGTTTTCTTCAGTGCTTTTTGGAGCTCTTCCTGGTTTTCGTGATTACGTGGGAGACGTGATGATGTCACACGAAACGCCGCCCCCCATGGCTTTCGAGCTCAACTCCATTAAAGTAAATGGAGAAAAATACCTTCCAGTTATGACCATTACGTGTAGAATTTCGAAATGAAACCTGCCCAACTTTTGTAAGTAAGCTGTAAGGAATGAGCCTGCCAAATTTCAGCCTTCTACCCACATGGGAACTTGGAGAATTAGTGATGAGTCAGTGAGTCTGTCAGTCAGTCAGTCAGTGAGGGCTTTGCCTTTTATTAGTATAGATAGAAGTATAGAGGTTACATTTTAGATGTGTTGACAATACAGTAAATTATAGAATATTTTCAAATGCTGTTGAGTGTTAGGGGAGATTCATTAAAAGTACTGCCCATTATGTAGTCAGATTACGTTTTAAAGTAAAGAGTAATGTAACTTAATACTTATTTTACTGAAGTAAAAATACCTACTTAAAAGAAAACAACATGCATGTGTTACTATGGGAACATATTTCTGACACTCCAAACAAAAACACAACTTGAGGTGGACTGTCTGGGTAGGCGTGTGGAACGTTTTGTCTGTCCGGCATGATGGTTATCTTCCTCTGCTGTCGGAGGAGGTGCGTAAACTCTGTATTTCAGTGGCGGCACTCTCCGAGGTGCACAGACCTTTATATAATATTTTAATCGAGTTGGGTTTAAACTCTCAGTGTTTCACAATGACATACATACATTAGGTATACATTAGGAGAGTTCCCTCTTTGAATGTCGATTAGGATGTTATTCTTAAATTTTAAACGGAAGGGGAAGGGGTATGAGGGGAGTTAGATGTTGTCCTCCTTGAAGGTTAGAGCGGAATATGCTAGTACACAACCATTTACTGACTGTACACAAATGCAAAAATGAAATAAAGCCAGTAGGCCTACTTCAAGCATTGGATTTAATAATAAATGCTGGTCAATTGTGCATTTATCATAAAAATTAAGTAAGTGTAGCACAAACGTAACACGTTATAAGATGTGACATTTTAAGTGAACGCTTGCAGTACTGACTGCCGCTGCTCTGCTGGGGGCTTAGTTTTATCTTGTAGTTAAGTTTCTATTAGTTATGTTTTATTAACTAACCTGCTGTGTAAGTGAAAATACTTGCAGCATTTTTGCCATTATCTGTTGGAGTTTTGTTTGGGTGCTTTTAACAATATCTGATAAATCCAGTGTTTACCTGGTTGCTCGTGATCTGTTTTCTCTTTCTGGAAGTTTATCAATGATATGGATTGATGAGCTGCTTCTTTGGTGTGTGTTTGCCTGGATTGTCCTGTTTTTCAAGTTTCATCCAGTGACATTAATTTACAAGTATGTGGCAGCGGAGCTTCTTCAGCTTCGGTGTCGCCCATACAAACCACCTTCAGCACTGTGTCATCACCAGGATATTCTCCGTCTTTCTCGTCGGAAATACATTCACCGTGGGTCTCGACAGAACTTCAGTTATTATGACCATAAGCCAATACGGTCTTTTTGTTCTACTTTTACTCTACCTGCAGAGACATCTCGACGGAGTGTGCTAGCTAACCTAGCGAGGTCGGCTATAGCAACACCTGGAAAAATCAAACTTGCCATTGGGATCTTCAACGTCTGTTCACTCACCAGTCAGGGACCTGTACTCTATGATCTGTTAACTGACCATAAGTTTGATTTTCTTTGTTTAACTGAGACCTGGCCACAACCCAGTTTTTTTTTTTTTGCAGCTTAGTCTTCCCCACTGGTTCACCCCAGAACTCAGCCAACTTAAAGCTAAGAGATGATGTTTGAAATGGCTTTATAAAAAGATGGGCTTTGTTGTCCATAAGAATATGTTTGATGAACACGTGCATGACTATAAGGATGCTTTGTCTGTAGCAAAAACTACATATTACGCAATGCTAATTGGGTCTGCTGAAGGGAATGTTAAGATTTTATTTTCAACTATAAACAACATCTGGTCTTGTTCCTTTACTTCAATTCTCAAGAAATCTGGTGTGGATTCCTACAACCTAAATAATTATCGTCCAGTCTCAAATTTACCTTTCCTTTCAAAAACACTTGAAAAATCTGTTGCTGTGCAGGTTCACTCTTACTTTGCTGACAATCATTTGTTTGAACAATTTCAGTCTGGCTTTCATCCATTTCATAGTACAGAGACAGCTCTGGTCAAAATCACCAATGACCTACTGACGGTTACTGACTCTTGGCTGTGAACCATACTTGTGCTCCTTGATCTGAGCTCTGCCTTTGATACAGTCTCTCATGATATTCTCCTTGAGAGGTTAAAATCAATTGATATTAGTGGCACTCCACATGCCTGGTTTAAATCTTTCGAATCATACACAGTTTGTCCCACTAAAAAATTTCAGATCACAAGTTTTCACAGTTGTTAGTGGTATTCCCCAGGGCTCTGTCTTGGACCCCCTTCTATTTATTATTTATCTCCTGCCTAAATTTGATACTCATTTTCTCTCTGACTGTCTGCAGGAAGTTGTATCATGGCTGTCTGCTAATTTTCTTAAATTAAATGGTGATAAAACAGAGATTCTTTTGGTAAGAAATAAATCTGTTTTAGACAAATGTGACAATATTTTATTGACTATTGATAATTCTCTGATCTTTTCTTCCTCCCAGGTTAAAAGCTTAGGTGTTATTCTTGATATTACCTTAAAATTTGAGGTGCATATTAATATTATTACTCAATCTGTATATTTATATCTGCGTAATATCAGCTTTTACACCCATCTCTTTCAGCTGTTCTTGTTCATGCTTTGGTTACATATCGTATTGATTATTGTAATTCTGTCCTTTCTGGTCTTCCTCACAAACTCTAATTGTTTGAGAATGCTGCTTCTCATATTATTACCATAACCCCTTCTATTGAACACATTACTACTGTCCATCAGTGGCTTCCCTGTTAAATATCACATTGATTTTAAGATTCTGCTTATTACTTACAAGACCCTCCATAATCTGGCACCTCCTTATCTTTCTCATCTTCTTCATACCTCCATTCCTTTCTGTATCCTTAGATTTTCTTTCTCTATCAATCTTATTTCTCTCTCTCCAACTCGCTGGACTACCATGGGGTTTAGAGCTTTTGGTTGAGTGGTTCCTCACCTCTGGAACTCTCTCCCATAAAACAATACAGGTAAAATTCTATCACAACAAGCTCCTAGGGACCTAAATAATATTTTGTTGTAACGAGATTCTGTATTTGTTACTATAGTGCTTTCTTTAACTTGTATCCAGGCATTTGCAATCATTTCAGTGGCTTCTTTTGCGTTAATTTTATTCTCCTCCTGTCTACAAGTTTTTCCTCAGCATTTTCTTGCGATAATACACTTTCAGGGTGTGAATGATGCCCAAATCCAATGGCTGAAGCCGTGCAATTGGGTGGGAGGAATTCAACATAAACATTATCTAAATGTGGAACCATGTTGTGGACAGCACAGTTATCAATCAGGAGCCGAATCATCCTTTTCTTCTTCATATTATGAGGTTTCTGATCTCTTTTGAGACCCCCAAACCCAACGGGAATGACACGCTGACGTGCGTCCTGAAGCGCGATTGCAGCATCTGTGGAAGACTGTCCATTGTTGGGCCAGGGCAATAGGAGGCTCACAGCGCTGCATTGAAGCACCACAGAAGCAAATTATAAAAGATCGGGTCGTGCCAAAGTCCCTGTCTTGCACCCCAAAACACAAGGCTGTAGTCTCAGTACTTTGGCAAAAGCAGCTTTATTCAGCTTGAAACAGGAACTGCATAGTTATTTATTGTAGCATGATCTGCCACTCAGCTATATGTAGGCACAGCAGTCAGGCAAGGTCGTGGCCAGGTCAGTGATCAAATAATCCTGTTATCTGCATTTACAATGTACGTGCTCCTAACCTTGCATCATCCATCGAGATCTTTTCTGTTTACTTTCGTGGAGAGACGCAGCATATCTGTGAGCCTGCTGTTGCCCCGTACAGACGTGGAGATTGCACTTAGGGACGCTCTTCGGCTTGCTGTCTAGTTGGGGGAGGTCCCAAGAGAGTTTACAAACCTCACATTTTCTTGAATGAGTGCCACATTAATAGGAATGTTTCTTGAACGAGCATCACTGAAACACATAAAAACTGCTTTTTCGACGTCTTCAAATATAGCAGTTCACATACATTTGCAACCCGAGATTTTTCTACTTTTTTTGCTCTGTCTTTCAAGAAAGTCAATGGCAAAATTCAGAATTCACTGGCAACGTCTTTTTTCATTTTGCCACAATTGAGAGCTGCAAAAAAATTGGTTTATTTTCTTTCTAATATGAACTGTTATAATTTTTTCGTGTCTGCCATTTCTATAGGAGGGTGACAAAGAGTTAAATTCCAATGGATGTTTTTCAAATGTTGACGAACAATAATCAAAAGGTATCACTGAAAACCACAGAAAACAAACACAGCAAAAAACAATAAAGTAAAGTTCGAAGAAAGAAAAAAAATTTACAGTGTTTCTGTTTGGGGATCGTTCTGCACAACTGAGCTGTGGCCACGGAAATAGCTGCTCTGTGGATGATTCATTCAGGCATTTCAAGGTCTTTTATGCACTTCATTGTAATGAAAGTATCTTCTGAATGTACTTCATAGTAACGAGATGTCTATAAACTTGTGTCATATGGGGAAGCTGTCAGGACCATAAAAATACTTCGTTGTAATGAAAATTTCATTGTAATGGAATTTTACCTGTATTCATAATATTGACTCTCTTCCCAGCTTTAAATCTTGCCTAAAAATACATCTTTTTAACCTGGCTTATTCTGTTTGATATACATTTTAGTTAATAAATTTTAATTCAGTTTTATTGTACAGTAATATTCTATTTTATATTATGACTGTTGTTATTAATGTGTTCTGTAAGGTGTCCTTCTGTGCTTTGAAAGGTGCCTATAAATACAGTAAATTACTATTATTATTTTATAATAAGCAACTACCTTATTTAGTTACTTTTTTTTGTGAGTAATGAGTAACATAACTATGTTACTTTTAAAAGTAATGTTCCCCAACACATTTGTGGTGTGTTAGTATTTTAAGCATATAGTTGTCATTCTGTGAAAATTCTTTTAAATTACATTTGCACTTGAGTTAATGGTCAGCATTTCCCAGTTTAATTCAAATTATAATATTTCAAATTTAGTAGGATTTTTTCAAATAACCTTCAGTGCTATTAGCGATAGATAAAGCCATGAAACCTGGATCTCAAAAGAATAGGCAATGTTTTATGGATATATTTATCTGTGTTGTATTACACATGTCTGGCATATATTTGAGAATGGGAGAGAAGACGTACTTTGTGTTTGTTGCTCCCATTGCTTCTGATGTCAGCCACTATGTATGGAGTTAATGGATAGCTTTTATCCATTTATTGTACAACTGTGTCCAATATTACTAGATGGAGCTTTTTTTTTTACTGTAAAAATTATACCATATTGTTTAGCCAAGTGCTTTGAGTAGCTGAACCATTTGCTTAGTTCTCAGCTGGATATTTCAATTACATCAATATAAAAACAAATTAAGATTTAGTTACAATTTTTATAACTAGGGAGTTAGCATTTCCTTACATTTGACAATTTAATATGCCATCTCAAAAGGGCAAAGTAATTAGCGTGGTTTGATTGCAGTGCAAGAAACCCGAGATGAAATTCCTATCTGTTAATTGTGTGGGTTTTTAATTTTTTTAAACCATGTTGGTCCGTATTTTCCTTCAATTCTTTCCCACAACCCAAAGATGTGCACTTTAGGTGGTTGGCAATGCATGTACCTTATGATTGACAATTATTCCTCTTAGAACATCAGCCATGGTTCTCTCTGTGTGAAGTCTACTTTTCCTTGAGTAGCTTCCTCCCACATCCAAGATATGCATAGTTGTATGCAACCATCTTTATTTTGCTATAAACAGGTAGTGTTACTACAATAATGATTTTGGTAGTAGCCAGCAATATCTTCTTTCAGCAAGTATCTCAAACATGTAACTTAAAAAGAAAAATAATACAGTTTATTAATAACACAAGCATTATAGAAGATGAGTGCATATACATACAGTGGTGCTTGAAAGTTTGTGAACCCTTTAGAATTTTCTATATTTCTGCATAAATATGAGCTAAAACATCATCGGATTTTCACTCAAGTCCTAAAAGTAGATAAAGAGAAACCAGTTAAACAAATGAGACAAAAATATTATACTTGGTCATTTATTTACTGAGGAAAATGATCAAATATTACATATTTGTGAGTGACAAAAGTCTGTGAACCTCTAGGATTAGCAGTTAATATGAAGGTGAAATTCGAGTCAGGTGTTTTCAGTCAATGGGATGACAATCAGGTGTGAGTGGGCACCCTGTGTTATTTATAGAACAGGGATCTATCAAAGTCTGCTCTTCACAACACATGTTTGTGGAAGTGTATCATGGCACGAACAAAGGACATTTCTGAGGACCTCAGAAAAAGAGTTGTTGATGCTTCGCAGGCTGTAAAAGGTTACAAAACCATCTCTAAAGACTTTGGACTCCACCAATCCACAGTCAGACAGATTGTGTACAAATGGAGGAAATTCAAGACCATTGTTACCCTCCCCAGGAGTGGTCGACCAACAAAGATCACTCCAAGAGCAAGGTGTGTAATAGTCAGCAAGGTCAAAAAGGACCCCAGGGTAACTTCTAAGCAACTGAAGGCCTCTCTCGCATTGGCTAATGTTCATGTTCATGAGTCCACCATCAGGAGAACACTGAACAACAATGATGTGCATGCAAGGGTTGCAAGGAGAAAGCCACTGCTCTCCAAAAAACATTGCTGCTCATCTGCAGTTTGCTAAAGGTCACTTGGACAAACCAGAAGGCTATTGGAGGAATGTTTTGTGGATGGATGAAACCAAAATAGAACTTTTTGGTTTAAATGAAAAGCGTTATGTTTGGAGAAAGGAAAACGCTGCATTCCAGCATAAGAACCTTATCCCATCTGTGAACCATGGTGGTGGTAGTATCATGGTTTGGGCCTGTTTTGCTGCATCTGGGCCAGGACGGCTTGCCTTCATTGATGGAACAATGAATTCTGAATTATATCAGAGAATTCTAAAGGAAAATGTCAGGACATCTGTCCATGAACTGAATCTCAAGAGAAGGTGGGTCATGCAGCAAGACACAAGTTGTTCTACCAAAGAATGGTTAAAGAAGAATAAAGTTAATGTTTTGGAATGGCCAAGTCAAAGTCCTGACCTTAATCCAATCAAAATGTTGTGGAAGGACCTGAGCGAGCAGTTAATGTGAGGAAACTCACCAACATTCCAGTGTTGAAGCTGTTCTGTACGGAAGGATGGGCTAAAATTCCTCCAAGCCGGTGTGCAGGAATGATCAAAAGTTACCGGAAACATTTAGTTGCAGTTATAGCTGCAAAGGGGGGTTCACATACTTTTACCACTCACAAATATGTAATATTCGATAATTTTCCTTAATAAATGACCAAGTATAATATTTTTTTTGTCTTATTTGTTTAACTGGTTTCTCTTTGTCTACTTTAAAGACTTGAGTGAAAATCTGATGATATTTTAGGTCATATTAATGCAAAAATATAGAAAATTGTAAAGGGTTCACAAACTTTCAAGTACCACTGTACAAACACAATAAAGAAAATAAAGCAAAGTAGGAAATAAAGACTTACCTTTCTTTTTCTGTTAAATAAAAGCATAATCTTATTAGATAAATTTCCCTCACTAATTCTTGTTCAGTGAATTAAGGATATTATTAATGAGCTGGCTATTAATTTCTGTTGTAGGATTTTTTTATCTGTTTGCCAGTGAAATGAGATAACCTTTAGTTTTAATTTAGCTATTGTATATTTTGCTTGAGGTTTTTATTCAAGGTGACTTTCAAGTTTTTTTTAAACAAGTAGAGCACAGGCAGGTTAAATGACCTGTTGTAGGTCAGTGTTCCTTAAGCTATACTTTGGGCCATGGTCTTGTTTGTGATGGTTTCCCACATGATTGTTTAGTAAAATCATCTATTCTTTGATATACAGTATACAGCCCTGTATGTGTCATACCATTTATTATAATCTGAGACGTATATAGATTGTATGCAAAGTTGACTCATCAAGAAAAACACTATTTCCCGTTTAGATAAAAACCTGAAATTCAACAGTGCTATACATCTAGGCCATTAGATATCCGCTAAGAAAGGACGTCTCAATAAATGTTTATACAGAATATGTATACAGAAAAATTAAATCCTAAAAAAATCTCAAAAAAGCCTGGGTGGATTTGACAGAAATTCTGTGACATTTTACAAAAAAAGAACTTTTTTTTTTTTAAATATTTCACTAACCTCCATGCTCTGCACTGCGATAATGGGGGGGGGGGTTTGTGCAAATGAAAGGCGCAGTAGAATCAATTGAAGGCAGCACCAACCAATAAGGTGCACAGAAGACTAAAGAAGAAGCAGTGTCCTGGATAGGAAAAGTCAAATGTAATCATGTTTTGTGTCTACAGTCAGGTATGAAATGGAAAGAGAAAGTTCACTGAAACTCAAGAAATTAAGAAGCTCAGTGGTTAGTAAGTGCATTGTAAAGCACCAGGGAGGGTGCCAACTACTGTGCCTGTGAGCGTTGAGGTTGCTTTGTTTGTAATAAAAAGGCAGGAGACAGTGGCTACCCAATCTGCGCTACAGTTATGGGTTGAAGTGATGTTTTCAGATCCAAGACAAAGTGGACAGAAAGCGTAAGTTAAAATTTAACACATTCCCATGAGCTACTCTATTGCATTATACGTTCCCATTTACAGACTTAAAAATGGGACCCTGACCCCATGCTCGGAAAATGGTTGAACCCACCATTCTCAAATATTCTTTACATATGGTGACCAATTGCGCTGCACTTTTTTTTATCTCAAGGACTGGATCACACACACTTTTATGCAACTTACAAGTTTACTCGTGCAGGGTCAGCTGCACACAATAGTGCATTAGTCATATATGATATTAACTTACTTACCCAGTATTTAGTTCTCTGAGATGAGGAGAATGCCTTCGGCTTCGTACCTACCTCCTTTCAACTGAATGCTTCAGAGTAAGGCACCTTCAAGTTCTTTTAATCTGAAGGAACCGCCAATAGAGTAAAACAACTAAGAAGTTGTCAAGCTTGCTGTGTGTTTAAGTTCCAATACTGAATAAAGCTTCGATACTGTTTCTTCAAGTACCAGAATAAAAGTCTATTTGCCCAGTTCGCCCCTGGCTGTCTTTATGTTCAATTCAGAAGCCCAAACATGACTGTACATCTGTATCTGCAGACTTTAAAGAGAGACCCCTTATTGTTTAAGAAGCCTTCAAAACAAAGTACTGGCCGTTATTTACTTACACTTCAGGCACTACAGAAAGTAATCCCAAAGTTAAAAGCATTCAGTGACTTCCACGTGCAGCCTGTAAACGTCATTGTTGTTTCTAATAAGTTATAGTAAAATGCAATTCATTATTACCACTTATTGTCTGCTCATGGTTAAGACAAAAAAATATTTGAACTTGAAAATACAACTGACAAAAAACACGAAAAGAAATACTTGAGTGAACAATGTAAACAAGTGAAAACTATAAACCAATAATAATAATATAGACTCATGTTTCACATTATTCCTACTGATCACCTGTTTCATTTCAAAAGAATACACTTTCCTAAAAAAATGTGTTTTAAATCACCATCAATAAAAGCCAAGTCACTAGGAAAAGCGAAGATTGATTGATGCAGTAATGTTTTACTGATGTGTAATTGTATGTAGCATGGTAGCTCCACTAATTCTGGGATCCTGGCCTTAGAGGCAGAGTTTCAAAAATAAATGGCATATTTGATATTGGCAAATAAAAAGGTTACAATAGGCATTTGCGGGCTGTGTGGTGTTTGGCCTTGGAACCCCTGCAGATGTTTTTTTTTGTCCTCCAGCCTAACTAGAAGGTTTTTTTCTGTCTGTTTTCCCAAAGGGAATTGTATCACCAAAGGTGTCATCAATGCCTTGGGAGAAGTTTTCAAAGTGTTATCATAAAAAAAGTCAATTCTGTTTTTCCACTAACGCTTGGAACCAGAACAAGTAAGCAACAAGTTTAATGACCCAGAATGAGGCTAGCAGCCTTACTGGTCCATTTTCTGTTATGAACAAGAACATTAAGAAGGTGGTAGATATGAACATTTGCATGTCTTTTTTTTTATCTTTAAACAGAGTACTGATATAGACAAAATTACTACACTGTCGCTTTTTTTTTTCCTTTATTTAATCGTTAGTATTTTTTGTTGGTGAAATTTTATGCTGGTCAGAATGGATTTCTGATACGGAGCAACCTCAGTATCCTATGGAAAAGTATAATGAAAACAAAAAGAAAACTGGAATTGATTCTGCTAATGTTTGCTAATGGAAAAACATCATTAGTAGTATGTCTGTCATTAGCTGAATGGCATGCTTTAACACATTGTGCCACTGAGTCAGAGAGGGTTTAAAGTCTTTCCTGAGGGATTTCATTCTAGTGTCTGTTTAATATTTCTGGCTAGCTGAGCCAGACTTATGGTGGAGCAGTGACAGAATTCAAGCTTCTTCCAGTTGTGTTCCATATGTGTTGGTTCAGATTTAAGTTTGCTACCAGAACAAGCTACTCAGTTGTTGTTATATTTAATAGTCAATAGTTGTGTATTATTGTACTGGGTAATCCCCATTTTTGGACATTAATAATCAAGCTATAGATCTCCAAATCCACCAGAGATAATAAATGAAAATATGGTAATTGAATTGGTTTTAGTTTTAAATATCTTGGGACAACCAGAGACTCAACTTTAAATTTTATGGTATGGTCAGATATTAAAGATCAATAAATATAAAAAAATCAATAAATAACAAGTTTAAAGAGTTGTTAAGCTTCTCAGTAAGGGTAATTTTCATAAATAGCAGTCTCATGTGATTGTGGTATTTTGCAAATATCACTCCTGAAACTAATAGTTGATTGATTTTAGTTTTTCTGATAACAGTTAGATATTGTATTGTATATACTAATTTCCACACATTATGTTATTATGTATGAAAAGATGCTTGAATGTTGACTCTGTCATGCTTTGCCAGCCTTTAATTATGTTGGTAAAACAGAATTCTCCTTTGAATAAATATATTTAACTTAAATTTGTCAATACTTTGTACATTGTGTTAAAATTGAATGCTACTCTAATATCCATTACATTGGACTGATAGCATTCTCAAGTTAAAGTTAGATCTTGTCCCTAGCACAGGTTCTCAGATTATTAGTAAAATGTCTTATGTAGCAGAAGGCTCGTGTTCTATGGATAAAATGGAATATAATAAATATGTTTGCTTAAAATATTTGTAATATATCCCTCACTTTCAGGTGTTCTTTGGTTTTCTATTATTTGTGACATAAAATGAAAACATTTAGCTATAGTACTTAAATGTTTTGTATTAACATTTTATGATGTGCTTTAATAATATTTGTATTTTTCTTTCAATTTGAATTTTCAGTGGCTGAATGAAGAGAAGTTAATTCAGAGACTTATTGAACTTATTCATACAAGCCAGTGTGAACAGGTGAGTCCTACAAAGTACTGACTATTTTTAATTATTTTATACACAGGCATCAACTTTCTTGCTTAAACTAACATTAAGAAATAGTAAGAACTGATATGGTAGTAGTAATAAATAGTAAAAAAATAAATGAAATATACTGTATACACTTGCACGGATTTCCTTAAATAAATATTGCAAATAACGAATGTGATCACTGAACGTGGAACATCAGCAGGAAGGTACCACATGTACCACTGTTAATTGCATTGTGATTGCAACCATACATCCTAAATCCTTTATCTGATTAACAACTAATATACCTCCACATACTGGATCAAATGGAAATCAGTATTTTTCAGCCACTAACTAAAAATGATTTTAAATGAAGCAAGGCTAATAAATCTTTTTCTTTTAGTTTTCCAGTATACTTGTTAATATTATCTTAAGAAACACTGAAGTTTAGTGGTCAGTTTTCCATGTAAGCAATGCAACACAAATACACATGTCTTGTACGTGCACAAAGGTATTCAGTATTAGGGTACTGAGATTTCAGCCTGCCACTGAGTCATTTCACTCCCAGAATGTCAATCTGAGTTCTGCCTTCATCTTGGAGCCCAAAACCATGTGTCTTAGGTTGTAGAGTTTAAAAAAAAAAACTAATTTAGTTTAGGAAGTGCAAGTTGGTGTCGCTTTCCATTAAATGCTCTTTTACATGAGTGTGGTTACGCACTAATATGCACTAATTATTCAGTTATGTTTGCTTGAAACGTACTAGAAGAGCACTAGCTTTTTCTTATCCTCCACTGAATAAAAACAGCTTAGGAAATAGATTGCCGAATTACCAGTCATGCTGACAATTAAGTGAACATGTATTTTTCATTTACTTTCAAAAGTTTGCCATTAACTAAACATAGATGTATGGAGCACGGAACTGTGGGTTTTTTTATTATGAAATATTGTGTAATTAAGAGATAACTAGAATCAATGGTTTTAATTTTCGTATCCAAGTCAAAGAGTATATGTTGTCACTACAGTTTTAAAGTGAAGCATAAAATCTTACAGATCAATAAATTGTAATATTTAAACTTTAATGCAAGCTGGTTGTATTAAAATCAGGTTTGACACTTTTAAGTGTGTATAAACCGACTACCTTCCAACTTACATAGACATAATGCAGTAAACATTCACCAAACCTTAATGTCATAACTCTGATTTGACTTAATTTTGTTTTATTTGTATGTTTTTCTTGGTTAGCATTTCACTTTCCATCTATGCTATTCACTGTAATATAACAATCTCAAACTTGCTTAATACAATTTAAGGCCATGGGGTGGCTGGAATCTATGTTACAACATTTAGTACGAGGAAAGAACCAGACTGTGATGGGGCACCTGTCTGTTGCAGAACCCTCTCTCCCATCACTTACAGTCATATTAGAGTTGCCAGTTAATCTAACTTGTCTTTTGAATGTAGAAGGAAACTTAACTACCCAGAGAAAGCCAATATAGACATACTGTAAACAGAATGGGTAAATTACACTGAAACAGTGACTATATGTGGGATTTGAATCCAAGATACTAAAGGCAAGAGGCAGCAGCACTAATAACTGTGTTGCTGTGTACTTTGTTTTCCAAATAAGTTATATCTTTTCTTTTCTAAGGATATATTTTGTTTAGTTTTATACTGTTTTCCATAACTGAATGCTGTCAGAATTTGGCAGACCAGAATCCTGTTAGTTAGTATTTTGAAGTAAATTGATAGGAATACAAATTAAGGACTGAGCTGTGTTCCTACAGTGAACAGACAGACTAACTTATTTTTTTTAGTTATTAGTTAATGGTTACTGTTGCTATGTCTTATTTATGTAATTTTTAATTTTATTTATTTTATTTTATTGCATTTTTTTAAAAGTAATTATTTGATTTCTTTACATTAATTTTATTTGTTCATTTTTTTGAATGATGAGGTCTGTTCCAATGCCAAAGATTTAAATCTTTTATTTATATTAATTGTAAATATTTCCCTTTCCAATTACTGTACTTCATTTCTATCCCTTATACAGTATATACTGTATTTGTATTTTTAAAATATGGCAACTATCCCATGGGTGTATACAATGTGTATCATCTATGATAATATCTTAATTGTTGTTTTAATGATGTGCGAGCTGAAATTATGGAGTATGTCATTCATTTGGCAAAAAATATTCAAAAACATGCCTTGAATTCTGAGTATTGCGTATACGCAAACCAAGTGCACGGTCAGTGCACCAGAAATACAGAGCCCCATAGATGTCAGGCAAAAAAGAAAAATCTGTTTGAATAGATTATTTTTATTTCTGTAAGAGGCATATGCCTATTGGGCTTGTTTTTTTTCACACACCATCTTGGTTGTAGTTCCTCAATGCCAAAGCACTTTTTTTCCTTTCATTATTTGAAACACACATATCCCTGCCATCCTGGTTCATCCCACCCCAACCTGTGTGTAAAGTATGTACAGTAATAACAACAGTGTTAAAGCAATGATGAAGCAGAACAGAGATGCTATACCTGCCCATAAATCCGAGCCATTCTATTCAAACTGATGTATACATCTGAACTGACCATGTTTGGGTGAAGAAGAAAAGAAAGTCTTTTGTCAGCTATTTTACAAAACACAGGAATTCAGGGAATTCCTGCCATTGAAAAGGAGAGCTGCTTGATTAAAGCTGAGGTGGACAGTGATGTAAATCCACTTAAGTAGTGGAAAACACAAGATGTACATTTCCCCAAATTGGGGAAATTTTCAAAAAAAAGTACCTGTGCATCCCGGCCTCAAGCAGTACTTCTGAGAGGGCTTTTAGTAGTGGAGAAATTGTTGTAACATGTAACCGTGCTGCTCTGAAGCCAGATGCTGTGGACAGACTGCTATTTCTGTCCCACAACTTGAAGTATCCTCAGTAGAATTTTAGTTGTTTTATTTTTTCTGATATCTTCAGGCAATATTGGACAGAACCTGAAGTTAGTAATTTGTTTAAAAATGTTTTAGTTTTTTTTTTTGTATCTTTGTGCAAAGTATGACAGAACATGCTAAAGTTTTTGTCCCTGTGCAGTATTTAACATAACTTTTTATTTTTACACTATAGTACAGTATGTTAGATTTTTTTCTTGCTTGTAAGCTGCACAATTCACCCTACAGCAGAGCAGTTTGTTTTTCCAGACTGTAATGTTCATGCCCTGTACTTCAGTTTTGATTAGTATTTTATTCCCTTTGGATTCATATCTTGTTTACATTAATGGTAAGTGTCTGTTTAAAATGCTCTCATTACAATACTGTTTGATCTCTGTAATACTTTGGTAATTTTAATGTTTTTGTGTTATTTTACTTCAGTTTTAAGTAAATAAATAAGACATGTTTTCCTTAAACTGTTGTTTCCATTAATCTCATTATTAAGATACATTTAATATCCTATTAACAGGACCAAGCTAGATCAATAAGACTTCTATAAACATGTTTTTAAAGGATGCAAAATATTATCTAATTATCATTATCGTCAAAGTCACAGAAAATATCGAGATATAATTTTTTTTGCCATTATCATATACTTCTAACGTACCACATATGAATTTTGCAGATGAAGTTAGGTACGACTGTTATTCATAGTACCTAATTCTCTCATTTTTAATTGAAGCCTTACAGTCAGTATTTGTTATAGAAAAATGCTTTTTCTTTATTCCTTAAAGAGACATCACAGTAAAAAAAAACTTCAAAAAAATGAAGTTAACTCATTGAACAGTGACCATTTCATTCAATCATTTTAATTATGTTTGCTTTGATAGAAACAATCTAATGCTTCCCAAACCTTATGTGACATCATCAGACTGAGCAGAGACCAGGCAACTCAGCTGCAGGATACTGTTGAGCCTGATCCATTACTTACTGTACTACAGTCGTAAGTTTGATTTACTTATCATTTTGTTTCCTTGTTTATTATTTGTATTTTAGCTTTGTCTGAGTGATTTTTTTTTTAACATTCACTTCACAATTTGTGAAATCAAGTTTAATGCAGTAGAGTGTCATTTTGTCAGCCAGCTGATATTATACAGTATTGTTAAGACAACTGTCTGTCTAAAGTAGTCACTGCTTTCTGAAATCTTAATATTCTCCAGATTTTCATCAGCATTACTAGAGGGGGGCTTTGCCCCCTGCTCACTTCACTTGCTTACCCCTACCGATATGCTCCATTGTGAAGAGGGGTGCTGAACACACCCCAAGGAGGCGCTGTCACTCCTCCGAAACCCCTCTTTAATGGTGATGCAATGGGAAGCAAATAACAGTTGTTTGTTTTTTACCTCCTCTTTGCTCGATCAGCTGCTGGCTTGCTGCTGCTCCTGTGCGGCGTGATCTGCATTTCGTGCGGCGCTTCAAACATTTCAAACACTACTTGATCTCTTTTTACTGTTCCATTATTTTACTGAGTAATATTTTCCTTTTGTTTATGCTAATGTGAGCTTTACTCTCATTTTCTTGAGACTTTCAAATTTTCCTACTTCCATTATCTCTAACCTGCTCTGCATGTGTATCACGTAACTTGTTTCCAAAGGTTCTAAGTATGATGTGACTTGCCCGTCTCATGGGAAATGAAAGTGTCTCTCTATCTCTCTGTGTCTCAAAGATCTCTCTCGTTGCAGTCTCGTGCAAAGCTTTTTTTTTTATAATAGAGAGATTTAGTTCTTATGTTCAGTAAGCCTACTTACAAAAAACAGTATTTTAAAAATAGTATTGTTTTATTATTAGTTATAAAAATGAGAGTGAACTTGCATCTGAAAAATAGAATCTATACTAATAAAAGGCAAAGCCCTCACTGACTGACTGACTGACTGACTGACTGACTCACTCACTCACTCACTCACTGACTCACTCACTCACTGACTCATCACTAATTCTCCAACTTCCCGTGTAGGTGGAAGGCTGAAATTTGGCAGGCTCATTCCTTACAGCTTACTTACAAAAGTTAAGCAGGTTTAATTTTGAAATTCTACGTGTAACGGTCATAACTGGAACCTACTTTCGTCCATATACTATATACGACCATAGCCTGCAGGTCGGTCGCTGTGTGAGGCGGAAGTGCGTCCCACATCATCACGCCTTCCACGTAATTGAGTGCCTGCCCATATAAGGTAAATATTCACGGGTGAAGGACTGTGCTTAGCATATTCATAAGTGCATCTACTGCGGAAATCAGCACGCCTCCCACATAATTGACTGCCTGCCCATAGACACGCAGCCGCTAAATATTCACGTCCACACACTCAGTATACGAACAAGCCAGTTTCCCTTTCGGTTTGTACATGTTCAGTCTCTCCCTGTGCATTTCCTGCGCAGCGAGCGAGAGAGAGAGCGAGAGAGCGAGGACACACACACACACACACACACCCAGGCACCACGAGAGAGAGATGGACACATTAAGGTAGGAAGGCAGTTAAAGAATGCACTGGTCTTGATTTTGTTTTCACTTCTGTTTCCAGCGATCTGTTCATAGTGTGCATTGTTGCAATGTTATTTTTCTTGGTCGTTTATTAAATTACGGATTTTTTCAAATGTAAATTTTTTCCCTGTGCTTAAAACTCATTAAAAAAAAGTTATAGCGCAAACTATTGCAGTGTTAGTTTTCTCTGTTGTTCAAGGTTTTCTCAGTGTTATTCAATGTTTTTACATTTAGTTTACTACTAGCAAAATACCCGCGCTTCGCAGAGGAGAAGTAGTGTGTTAAAGAAGTTATGAAAAAGAAAAAGCAATATTTTAAAAATAACATAACCTGATTGTCAATGTAATTGTTTTGTCACTGTTACGAGTGTTGCTGTCATCAAGGATTTGATTATCATTATTTCTTTCAATCAGGTTTGTATTTGGAGGACGTGTTGTTATGAAGTTACATTCCATGTTTGTCAACCAAAGATAACAGGTTTCATTCATCGAAGTGTTCACTACGCAAATCGCTACTCGTGAATGTAAGATGTTTAACAGGCATTCCCGGTATTAACTTGTGCTAAACGTACCATGGTGTGACGTAAGGGGAGCTGACTGTAAAAAGGCAAGGAGGCGCGTATTTCGAACGAAAAGGGAGAAGACCGCGAAGGAGCGGAAAAGTGAGAAGGAAAACTGTTTAAATAAAGAGCTAGGAAGGTGAATGGAAAGCAGCAGCCAGCGGTAAAGCAAGGAAGACTTCGTAATA
Source organism: Polypterus senegalus (assembly GCF_016835505.1). NCBI lineage: Eukaryota > Metazoa > Chordata > Cladistia > Polypteriformes > Polypteridae > Polypterus > Polypterus senegalus. The sequence continues at coordinate 104,647,362 of NC_053161.1, forward strand.
AGGATGGTTCTGTGCATGTAGAAGGTGTAACACTAAGATTATTCAGCCTTATGATAATGTTCCCGCACGGAGGATTTTGAGAGATGCATGGGAGAAGTATAATCTGAACCTCTCTACAGTTTTGTTTATTTTAGGGTTATAATGTTCATCAAATTTATGTATCATCTGGTTCAGTGGTGGACCGTGCATCTCACACCTAGGCCTTCTGTAGTGCTCCGTCTGAATCAACCCGCCCCTCAAAAACTAATTTATGGTCATAAAAACCATGTTAATATGCTGTTAAAGAGCCGCTGCATCGCAGATAGATAACTCCTGTATCCTCCTTTATTGAATAGATAAACCAGGGGTGAACAAGTTCCTTTCTACTGCAGCCACAGCCGCGACACACATAAAAAACATCAATAATAACTCATAAACTTGCAATATTATTTAGGAAAATTGCAACATTTTACTCACCAAAAATTCAGATTATTTGTAAACAAAATCCATCCTCCTCTCTTTCCTCAAAAACAGTTCAATTACTCTGTCGTACAGATTATCCGTGCGCTTCAGTTCCATCAAAAAGTTTCTTTCTATCGCCATTGAAGCTAATGCTGAAAGTCGAACCTGCCCTGTCGTATTTCTGGCATAAGTTTTTATTCGCTTTAGGGCTGAAAATGTCCGCTCGACAGAAGCAGTGTACACGGGAATGGTCACCACCAAATATGCCAATGTGAACAGCTGCCCCATGCTCTCATTCAGATTTTTCTGATGAAGGAAGTCAAGGAGATCAGTGGGAGATTTTCCTGCAAAATCATCCATGGCATACATTACAGTCAGTTCTGTCTTTAGCTGAGACAGATCAAAAACTGCTCCGTGGCTCTTGTGTTAAACTGGAGAAGGCTGCATAAGGGAAATTTGTCTTGTATTCCCGAAACTTCTGGGGGTCGAGGAGCGTGACAAACATCAGTTTTTCGTGGTCTTGAAATCTGGTCTGTGTCTGGCAAATAATATTGTCCAGAATCCTGCCATGGAGTTGGCGGTAGTGCACGTGAGGATCTTGCGCTCGGAGTGCCTGCAGTGCGTTCAGTGGCCTCGTAGAGTTCCTCATATCAGCTTCTATCCAGTCAATGGGTCTGAATATGGTGACGTTGCCGTACGCCTGCTAGAGGGCCCTACTGACACCAACTCTAAATCTGATTGGTTGAAGCAACAGTTTAATCGACATTTATTCTGTGTTAGAGGGCCTGCACAACAGATTGTGAAGGCCTCTCTGCCTGGCAACAAATGATGGCTGAAATGTGATTGGTTAAATGCTTTAATACGAAAATGCATGTCTGGAAGCAGCACAACCGTCGGAAAAGCTATGAAAGGAAGCGGACAGACTATTTGGAATTATTTAATAAATATTCATGGACAAAATATAATTAACATCAGTTTGTGATTCAGATATTTTTTTAGGCCAGCAGAGAAGGCATGACTTCGCCAGGTCTTTAGAATCGAGGCTTTATACCCTGCGTCTTTTCATTAAACTTGTATCTTGTGAATATCTTGTGCGATCTTGCGATGTCCACGGCTTTATTTAATTTTAGCTCAGACCTGGCACTTAAAAGTTTCTCTCACACTTTCACTGAGGGAGGTTTTCCGCAGTAGCTGCACTTATGAATATGCTAAGCACAGTCCTTCACCCGCGAATATTAACCTTATATGAGCAGGCACTCAATTACGTTGGAGGCGTGATGATGCAAGACGCAACTCCGCCTCACACGGCGACCGAGCTGCAGGCTATTCCAGTATATGGAAGAAAGCAGGTTCCAGTTATGACCGTTATGCTTAGAATTTCGAAATGAAACCTGCCTAACCTTTGTAAGTAAGCTGTAAAGAATGAGCCTGCCAAATTTCAGCCTTACACCTACACGGGAAGTTGGAGAATTAGTGATTAGTGAGTCAGTGAGTGAGTGAGTCAGTCAGTCAGTCAGTGAGGGCTTTGCCTTTTATTAGTATAGATTACGCTGTGCATTCTATGGTATAATTATATTTGTGCTTAAAAACACCAAAAATATATATGTTTACATACAGTTCAGATGGTCTGGAATGGATTAATTGTATTTACATACAATCCTATGGGGGTAATTGCTTCGGTTCATGACCAAATCGGGTTACGACCAGAGTTTTGGAACGAATTATGGTTGTGAACCAAGGTTACACTGTACCGGGAATACCTGTTAAACATCTTAGATTCACGAGTAGCGATTTGGGTGGTGAGATGTTTATCGAGGTGATCACTGTAATATTTATATGTCATTGAAATGTATTATTATCAGGCATGGTTTAGGCACCTATGTCATCAGGAAGGCACCAGAAAAAGGGGCCTCAAGGTTACTATTATGGAAGTTAATTTAGAGCACAGATGCCGTGAATGTCAGAGCTGTAATAAATAAAGTTCTCCTGCACACTTTAAAAGAAAGTCTCGCCATCATTTCATTTTTCACAATTTGTGAAAACAAGACATGGTGTCAGAATAGAGGACAGTCATTGATTTTGTTGGAGTTCCCTCGCCACGAATTGACTAGGATTCTCTTAACCTGCCGGGAGAATGGAAAAAGTTCAGACAGCACGTGGAGCTGATGTTTTCTGGCCCGCTAAAAGGCAAAGATGAGAGTGAGAAATGCAGCTACCTGCTCCTGTGGACTGGGTAAAAAGGAAAAGACATTTTTAACACATTGGCTCTCACCCAGGAGGAAGCCAAGGTACTGAAAACTTATTATGACCGCTTTGAGGCATTTGTCATGCATAAGACGAATATGATATTTGCGAGATACAAGTTTAATAAGAAGACGCAGGGTATAAATGAGACTTTTGATCACTTTGTAACGGAGTTAATATAACGGAGTTAAAATTGCTGGTGAAGGACTGTGCTTATGCAAACGAAGATGAGATGGTCAGGGATAGAATAGTGTTTGGCACAAACTCAGCGAAATGGCGAGAGAAACTTTTAAGTGCCGGGTCTGAGCTAACATTAAATAAAGCCGTGGACATCGCAAGATCGCACGAGATAGCACAAGCACAGCTGAGAACCTTCGATGCATGTACTCCGAGCGGCTAACGTGAACTGACTGTGAACGCAGTACGCAGACAACAAGTAAGAGCTCCAAAGAGCGCTGAACAAAAAACGCATTACACAATTGAGAAGGCAGCAAAAGAATATGAAGCAAGTCATGCATGCAAGCATATTCATAAGTGCAGCTACTGCGGAAACAAAGCACACGGTGGAAAAAGTCAATGTCCAGCTAAAGGAAGACATGGTAAAAAATGTGGTAAATTAAACCACTTCGCTAAAGTTTGCAGGACTGGAAAAGGTAAACCCGTGCATGCAGTGTGTAATATCTCAGATAAAGAGGAAGACGAGTTGTTTATTGATGCAGTAAGAAAGGAACAACCCTCTGAAGCTGAACAAGCCTTTGTAGACATATCAATAGGAAAGCAAGGTGTAAAGCTTAAGTTTAAATTAAGTTCATAGACACGCTGCCGCTAAATATTCATAGGCAAATCCACAACTTAATACCGGGAATGCCTGTTAAACATCTTAGATTCACAAGTACTGATTTGGGTAGTGAACACTTCGATGAATGAAACCTGTTATCTTTACAGCGGTTGACAAACACGGAATATAATTTGAACACAACACATCCTCCAAATATGAACCTAATTGAAAGAAATAATGATAATCAAATCCTTGATGACAGCAACACTCATAACAGTCACAAAACAATTACATTGACAATCATGTTACGTTATTTTTTAAATGTTTCCTTTTCTTGTTCATAACTTCTTTAACACACTACTTCTCCGCTGTGAAGCGCGGGTATTTTGCTAGGGATGTTATAAAATGTTCTGTAGATGGGTGACATGGTGGTGGAGCAGTGTGTAGTGTGGCTGCTTCACAAATTCAGCATCTTGGAATATGTCTCTATGACTGTGTGTTTTCCAAAGACTTGAAGGTGAATTTAACTGGTGATTTAAAATCGAGTTTGTTTTGAGTGTAAGTGTGGATATCTGCATATTTGTACCCTGCCATAAACAGACACCCTGTCCAGTGCTGTTTCTTGCCTGGTGGCCAATGACCCTAAATAGGATTGAGCTGTTCGGGAATGTTACTATATGTTACATTATATTCGGAATTGCGAAATGCTCACTGGCTGTATAAATGAGAATGTAATATAGAAAAATTCATCAGGGAAAAACAACATACTGTACTTAACCTCCTTCAAAAGAAATGTAACTTAAATGTATGTAAAATAATCTGTATTATTTGATAAATTGACCTACTGAGCTGACCAGTTCAGACCGGTGTTTTGTCATGAGCAAGAATCTGTTAACAACTCAATAGTATTCATTTGGCAGGCATCTACTTGTGTCCATCAGCTATGTAATATGTTTAATGTTTTCTGAGATTTTCAATTTTTCAGGGAGGTTTTATATTATTCCTTAGTATAAGAAAAGGTGTATTCATATATAAGTATGTGTATTTATTGATGTCTCTCTATTATAAAAAAAAAAAATCCTGGGAGGGAAAGACTAGGGAGACGAGACGTGATCTTCATGTGAAGATCACGAAAGACACTTAAAAGACCTGCGAGACGAAAGAGATTGGTCACAGAGCATCTCGTGAGGACCTTAAACATGAGACTTTGTACCAAGAGATTGACCCAGGACCATCTCGCGAGGACGTAGAACATGAGATCTTGCAAGACAAACCCTACTTAGAAGCAATATCAAATAAGACCACAGGCAGCAAAACACTCAGTCGTGTAAAGGCTTTGACTACACGCAGATCCAGGGCTCTCACTGCATATAAAGTGCATAAGAACAACACGTTATAGATGAAACGTCGACGACTAAGCAAAGAAGAAAGAGCAGCGTGGAGAAAAGAGACCCAAAACCTTGAGTTTTCCGAAAGGCACCTTGTATAAATAAAATGTATTATTATTATTATTAAAAGTGTTGGAGAGAAAAAAATGCAAAAAACAAAAAGAATAATCGAGGTGCAAATTCAGAAAATAAGAAAAGTAGTAATCAGCCCGGAACAAGTAGAATTGAAAAAAAAGCACGTCCAATCGGGCTCAGAATTAAAAGACAAAGTAGAACTTCATAAAGACATTCAAAAACTTTGGCGCTATACACATGCAGAGCAGGTTAGAGATTATGAAAGCAGTGGAATTCGAAAGGCTCAAAAAAAAGGTTGCCACAATACAAATGCCTAACTTACTCCCAGCTCTTAAAACAACGGCAAGCAAAACATGCAGCTCGCCAGCAGCAGAAACCCAGCAGATGATCCGACCGCTTCTCCTTGCATGCGCTCAGTCACCCTAAGCCCTAAGTTTTAAAGGAAAAGTGAAAATAATGCATATGTAACAATTCCCATGAAACTAACAATCTCTTTAAATTGTATATCCAGTAAATCAAACCTGGGGGTGGAGCCCCCTAGTATATATATATATATATATATATATATATATATATATATATATATATATATATATATATATATATATATATATATATATATATATATATATATATATGTATATATATATATATATATACACACATTTATTTTTTCTGATTTGAAGATGCCCTTGTAGTTACCTTGCTATTTAGAATAACAAAATATACACACATTGCTTGTTGATTAATGGAATGGAAACAAGGACGAATTGATCAATGGGAGAATAAACACAAAATAGATAGCAAACAATACAAAAAAGCTTTTATGAGCATTTCTATACAGGTTTCAGTTCCTGTCTACCGAGTGGCAGGACTCACTCAGTTATCTACCTTAAAGTATATCCTCACTATAACCCACCTCTCAATAGCCTCTCTCCCGGTTCTGCCATCAGTTTCTTCGTCTGTTCCATTCGAGACCTTGCCTGACTCTACACAATGAGCCTTTCCCAGTCTATAGCTATGGAAATAATACACTAGAACTAAACTCTTGCAGCCTTTGTTTTTCCTGCACTCCTGAACCTTCTGTTAGTTTAAAATTGTCCTGTCTCTAAGAAAGCCCCACTTTTGCCTGTCTAACCGGCCTAGTTACTGCTCTGAGTTACTTATTCTTTAGTACCCTTGAGGGAATATTATACTTCATATCCTCCTTCTTTATTTCTAGGGTACCCCTCCCTAAAAACATTTATGGGCCTTCTAGTACAGCAACAGGATTACCAGACTATTTTGGTACCCTCCCTCTTGAATTATCACCACAAGCACATGCATCTCTCTGTTTTTGCCACATTCTCATTCCTGCACTGTATATACGTTTTTATATATTTGAAGTGATATGTTACCAGGGACAGAACAGGTTTAAAGCTTGACCCCAGAGAGAGATAGAGAAACTCATGCTGGTGGATGAACATTTTATCTCCAAATCAGTATAGTTAATCAGAAGGTATCATGGAGAGCTATACCCTTCCAGTGTGATTTGTGCTGCAGAGGAAATCCTCAGAAGGAAGTAGACCAAAAGTTCAAGGCAGTACACTGTGTTTTGAGACCATTGATACCCCTTCATTAAACAAGTCGCAGCAGAAAGCTCCCTCCTAACATAGGAGTTACCCTCGACCCTGGACAGAGAGAGTGTGGAGGCAGTCTGGAAGATGGGTTAAAGACCTGTCCTTTTAAAGGTGCAAAGGTTTATGGTGAACCAGTGAATATTCCTAAGCTTCCAATTTTTTAAACTTTGTAGACCTGCTGTGGACATCAGAAGTAATTCCAGAACTCGGCTAGTAATGTTAACTCCAAGTGGGAATTAATGATACTCTTTCTGATAACGTTTGGTTAATTCTATCAAAGGCTTACTGATCCACTGCAAGAAGTAAGGCCAATATTTAGAAGGAGAGATACAGAAACAAGGGAGGAGAGAAGAGTGTGTGTTGTGGCACCAGTCTGACAATAGTCTAGGTCTCCACTATACTAGATAGCCAGGGCAGTAGACCTGTTAAGAAAAAAACAGGTAGAACAGTAGTTTAAATAGTTGTTTAAATTTCTGTACAGCTTTTACTTTATATTTTCCACATGATTTATCTTTATCTTGTATGGTTAAATATCTCACTTTATGATCAGGAGTAACTTAGTTGAATACAGGATGCCTTTTATTTTCATTTTGAAAATTTATTCCCATATTTGGTTTCTTATGCCTTATCTCTGATAGGCAAGAAAGTGTTGAGGAGCTTTTGAAGAACATGTTTGAGGGTGAGAAGAGTGAAAGCTGTGTGGTAAATGGAACTCAAGTGCTACTTACATTATTGGAAACTAGGAGGCCTGGGTAAGATGGTTATATATAGTTCAATACAGCTTCTAAGTATTTGTCACTATATGCCTAACAGTAAAACTGATTTTTGTGCCAGGGTGGATGGGCTTTTGGATTTGTGTACTCAGGGATATGAACGGTCGTACACTGTTAGTAGCAGCATTTTGCAAGGTATTGAACCTCACTTGAAGGACTTCCAGCAGCTTCTTCTGGATCCTCCTAAGGTATATCTATTTATTATTCATATTACAAAAGCCATAGAACAAACATAAAATTCCCAAAAGTCTGTTCTATTCATAATATTTTATGTAAAAATACTTTGAGATGTGACAATATAAACTGACAAGCTAAAAGAAATGTTATAATCTGTGTAGGGTAAATTTATCTTTATTTTTCTTTGATTGGTGGAGATTTCTCTGTATATTCTCTTCACTCAGATAGCTGGAACAATTCCAGCGCAAAATGTTGTGTCCAAATTGTCTGCATCAGACTAAACCAGCTAGAATGTGCATAACATACTATACAAGAGCTTAGCATGATATGTATGCTTGCTTATTTTCTTAACGATTTCATTGTTTTCTACACAACAGGAGATATTCTACAATTAATGTATGCAAGGCCTTAAAAGTCACATGAGAACATGGGTAGAGACAGTAACAAAAAAAAAAATTCTACTCTAGAAATATACACCATGCAAAAGTACTGCCTGAGTAAACATTCTTTCAAAATATTCTTATAAAGTTTAAAGTTAAAATTGTAAATGGAATGTTTTGCTTTTTTGTTAGAAAAGTGCAATATTAACCACAATTGGAGTCTTAGAAGAGCCGCTGGGAAATACTCGTCTTCATGTAGCCAGACTCATTGCCTCCTTGCTTCAAACAAACACACCCAGTGTAAATGAAGAACTATGCAGGCTAAATACCATGGATACTTTACTTGTAAGCAGAAACATTTTAACTTGAACAGTAAATGTGGATATTACAACAGTATTTCAAGTAATTTTTGTAATGTAAGCTTTAAGATTTTTAATGCATATTTTTATAACTTAAAAGAGCTTGATTATTTAAATCAAATGTGACAATTGTTAAATGACAGTATGAAATGTTCTTATGTTATCCTTTAATTCATTATATAATCATTTTTTTAATTAGAGATTGTATGTATTGTGAGTAACCTGTCCTTTTTAATGTATTTAGGATTTGTTTTTTAAATATATCTGGAATAACTTTTTGCACTGCCAAGTAGAACTGTGTGTAGCAGCAGTTCTGAATCATTCAGCACATGAGGAAAAAGTAGTAGCAAATTCAGAAACTACAGAAGATCACAACAAGACTGTAAATCCAGAAGAGGTCACGACGAGCTCTGAAAGCATATTAGTAAAACATGTAAGTTAAAATTGATGTTTTTGTATTAACTTTTAAATACTGTATGTCTGTACTTTGAACACATATCAGTGGCTTGCCTACAGTATATGAGCTTTGTTTAGTGTAGTCAGATAACATTCAGACTGTACTAGTAAACTCAAAGTCTTTTGATGCAAAACTACTTGGATCAGTCACAGTTTAAAATATCTAAAATAGCTTAGATCTGTTGATCAGGAGCTGGTTATTTGCTATGATTCTTGATTTCGCAATCACCTTTTTCTATTATGAAACTGAGCTTAGTAGGACCCAGTTTCAGGATGGCACGATTCATGGTCACATTCGTTTTCCATTTTGCTTGTAATACCCATGAAAAGGAAACTTATAAGTTTAAGTAGATGAAATGGTCTGAAGTTGACTGATGACAAGTCACCTTTACTGCAGCTAGCTCACAGTTATTTTTGCATTCATAATTATGTAAATGGTGAGCAAAGAAAAATGACTGTGCCCTGGCAGTGTGGTGTCACAGTTATATTGTTAATCCTGATGTTTTGTTCAGTGGGTGTGTGGTCAAGTGGTTTTGGTGGCCATCATATGCTGCTATTTGTTTTCACAGAAGAAAGAACCCTTTGCCCTTTTTATAGGGTAAAAGAACTAGTTTCTTAGGCAGTTTCTTTTTAAGGTTTTTGGCTTTGGCTCTTGTTTTTCCCAGACTACAAATCTGTTTTGCTTTTTGTTTCAGTAGCAACATCTATTGTTTACTTATACCTGCATCTGGGCCTAAAACTTTCAAGTTGGCAAGTTAATTTATACTAGTAGCAGTTTTAAAAATTGTTAAATGAAAGTTGATTGATAAATCACAGTGTTTGTTTTCATTTTAGCCTATATTCAGTTTCATAATAGGAATGGGGAATGTGCCCCATTTGTTGGGAATTATATGTGTTAGCTTCCTTGGGAAAGTCTGTACTAGAATATTGCAGGGTAGTTAGAGTCCACAATCTTGGCATTATGTAAAAAAACATTTGAAATTAATTTGGATTAGGATTTCACCAATAGAACGTCTTTTCTTCCCTTTTGTTAGCAATTTCACAAACTGAAAAATTGTTGCTAATTATTCTTTTTTTTTAATTGTCATAACTCCTAGGTCTCCTGTTACCATGTGGCTTGTTTTGTAGTGTGCGTTTATCTGCCTAGCACAACTCTTGTGATTATAATGTGCTATGTTGAATACAGATTGATTTGTTCATGGTGTTAATATAAATACATTATATACATCTTTTAGTTTTCAAAATTAAGTATTTAAAGAGCTGGATACACTATCAAATTTTACAGCCAAATTTAAAAGCTGTACTGTACAAGTTAAACTTTGTTTTTCAACAGTTTCATGTAATAAAGTACATGTTGTTTAAGCGTCATTTTTCACATTGTAACTATTTCAATTTCATGGTCAAGTTTTATTACTATGTATGTACAGCACATAGTGTATGTAGTATAATGAAATTTCTACGTACTTAGTCTCCTTACAACAGCTGACAATAATAATAATACCAATAAAAAGATCCATACACAACCACACACACACACTAAAAAAGCATTGTGTATGGATGTATGTACATGTATGTGTGTATGTACAGGATATGTATATGTGTATATAACAGATAGATAGATAGAACTTTATTTGTCCCCAGGGGGAAATTGTCTTTTTACAGAAGCTCTTTAAATAAATAAATGCATAAATAGGCAGATAAAAAAGTAGATAAATAAATATACACACACACACACACAGTTTGGTCTGAATACACACTGGAATGACTATAAAGCAAGAAAATTAAAAAGAAACAAAATCACTGACTTGGCAGTCATGCTTACAGTGAGGCATTATGCAGACGTATCGCTGTTGGTATATAGGAGCCCCAGTAGGGTTTTTTGACACACTTATACTAAGTGATTCGTTTGATAAAAGTCCATAGTGTTCGTGTGTCACAGAGAGAATATGCAACATTGTTCATAATTGCACTTGTTTATTTTTCAGTTGTCTCCTTTGCTTTTACCACAAGAGTGTGTCCCATTACTGAGCTTGCCCTTTTAATTTGCCTGTTGATCTTGAAGCGATGCTTCCAGCCCAGCCCATCACAGAGTTATAAAAGATGAGAAGGCTGTACTGAGGATGTCTACTAAGGAAAAAGAGCCTGCTCTGCCCTTTCTTATATAGTTCCTCTGTGTTCTGAGACCAGTCCAACCTGTCATTAATGTGGACCCCAAGTTCTTGTAGGAGTGGAGCACCACTACATTCACTCGTTGAATAATGACCGGACATAGAGGCTCTTTGGTGCAGTGAAAGTCAATAACGAGTTCCTTGGTTTTGCTGATGTTAGGATGCAGACAATCCTTTTTTTTAATGTGACATAACCTGGTGTTGTATTTATAATCTGAGGTGTACAAAGCAAAGAGAAAAGGAGACAGGACTGTTCCTTGTGGTGCTCCGGTGTCGCTCACATCCGTATTAAAAACACACTCCTCGAGTCTCACAAACTGCGGCCTGCCTGACAGAGAGTTCATTATCCAGGACACCATACAGTATATCCAGGACATATATATATATATATATATATATATATACGCGGTGGCTGGCGCCTGCCCGGGTTTGTTTCCTGCCTTGCCCTGTGCTGGCTGGGATTGGCTCCAGCAGACCCCCATGACCCTGTAGTTAGGATATAGTGGGTTGGATAATGGATGAAAGGATGGATGGATGGAGATATATATATATATATATATATATATATATATATATATATATATATATATATATATATATATATATATATATATATATAATACATGCTTGCTTTTTTTTCTTTATACGGCACATACATGCATACATAGTTTAAGTTGCAATATATCTTACAATATCTGTTGTTATGACTAAGTTTTCAGTAACATTACAACCTTTAAATAAAAAACTGTCTCTGAATCTACTGTTTCAAGGGCCAGTGGTCCTGTACCAATTGTCAGCTGGATGGAGACAGTAACGTAATTGTGCAAAATCACTGAGGTCTTTAATAATAGTGTTTGCTTTCTAAGGCAGAGAGTGTTGTATGCATTTCTACCACATTTTAAAAACAATATCAAAAAGCACTTTTTCACACAGACTCATGGAAATCTAAAATAAGTAACTGAGTTATGCAGCTGAAGTCAAACCCATAGCTGAACCTTAACAAAGTTTAAAAAGTAACTACATTAGATGTTGAAACAGGCTAGTCAGAATGTAAAAAACAAGCTTGATGAACTGAATGATGTCCTTTATTGCCGATGATCTTACATTTTTTTAAATGTTTCTGCAAATGTAATCAGTCATCAGTTTGCATAAATTTGTGTAATCGATGAAAATATTAAACCCCCAAGCCATCCACCTATTTTCTTAAACCAGTTCAAGTTTGCAAGGTGCTTGGCACAGAGCAGGATATATCCAGCCATGGATGGGAAGCCAGTTACTTCCAGGACATACTTACACACCCACACTTACTCACTTCTAGGTAATCCATTCCCGGGCTCCATATTACTGGGATTCCTGGACTTTTCCCATTCCCACATTCCTGGGAATGAAACTGCTTTAATTCCCAGCTGAACGGGAACAGCCAAGCTTGCATATATAGTGTGCAAAAGTGTAAAAATCGATCAAGAAATAACAGAGTTATAGTTGAAAATAATTAAGTGGCATGGTTTTTTGGCCCACGGTGTAGTGTGTTGCTCATTAATTCAGTCCCTACTACAGACATGTTCTCAGTACCATCTAATGACATAATCTGAAAATTCTTTCGTCGTCTGGTAACACGACTTGAACAGACTGACAGCAGTTGTTCGGCTGCAACATCCACAACTCTGGAAGAAGGAAGTGCCATTGCTGCAGCTTGCACTTCATCAGACAACAGCTTTGAACAGCAACTTGAAATTGCAATGCGTCAGTCTGTTGCATCGACATTATCTGTGCCAAGAAACTTGCCATCATAGAATGATGACAAGAAACTGGAGCATCAGTAAAAGTTGAAATGGTGGTGATTCAGAGCAATGGCAAGCGCGGGTGTTGTTTAGAACAAGTGTATCAGTATCTGATGACTTTGCTGCCTACTTCAGTCAAGGCAGAGCGTGCTTTCTCAGCGGCTGGTGTACTCTGCACGAAGGTGTGCTCTCGCCTGCACGACCGCACACTGGACACATTGTGCTTTCTACGCTGTTATTACCGCAACTAACTAGATACATATACTTATATGACAGCATGAACTGCTTGTAGTTAAGGTTAGTCTTTTATTGGTGTCAACATATTGCAGTAGTTTTATTAAAAATAAGTGTCGCTCATTCTAAAACCGTTTCCATGTGAGATGCCCATGTACTCTGTCATTCCTGGGAGCCCGGGATTCAAGGGAATGACATGCAGGATTCCTGAATTCCTGGGAATGGATAAACCCGTCCGGGAATGGATTCCCTACTCACGTCAAATGATATTAGAGATTCCCATCAACCTCACTTGCATTAGTTCAACGTGGAAGGAAGCTAACTTACCTTGAGAAAATCCACACCCACATAAGAAGAATGTACAAACTTTACACAAACTGCAACTGGGCCAAAATTAACAAGTAGTCTGGAACAGCTGTAAAGCAGCGCTTAGTGCACTGCTGCTTTAAATTATGCTTGTAAATTTTAAACTGTACCCTCACTACACTGTGTAAGAAGCAGTTTAAGTAGCCTTTGTAAAGGAAACACACTACAACTCCATTTTTAAGCAACAACTAAATTAAAGTTTTGTTCAATTTTTTTTATTTAAGAATTTACTTTGTGATCTGCATCTATCTGAATAAATTTTAGAAATTTTAAATTCTGTTATTTGTAGGGATGCTGCTAAATGTTAAATTCCGCAATATTATTTTGTGTACTTTTGAAAGTGATTATTTTTCTATGTATTGATCTTGAGTTTGAGATTTGTTTACATATGCAATAACAGTGGTTGTCAAATGTTGTGTCTTTGTTTATCTATTGGATTTCTGTTTTTGTTTTTTTCTTTGTTTTTGTACTTTCTTGCTGCAAACAAATTTCCCCCTGGGATAATAAAGTCTACCTAAACCTAGGACAGAGGATACTGTATGCCCACGTTGTGCCTGTCCATGTATGCAGAGCAGTATGTGTTTAGTGTACATTTTTTCAGTTCCATGTACATATATTACTTGCAAATAAACTTTAGATGGAGATATTTTTTTAGTCGTGAATTGTTTCCTAACTATACTTTTTTTTATACTAAGCCATTGCAGAAGCAGTACAGAACTTAAATGATTAAACAAACAACATTTATTTGAAATACTTGGATCTATTCTTACATTTTCTAAACCTGCTTCATCCTGAGCAGTGTCATAGAAAAGTTGGAGCATATCCTAACGACATAAGGTGCAAGGCAAGAGCAATCTCTGGACATTGCGCCCATCCTTCGCAGGGAGTACACAGAGACATGCACACTAGGACCAATTAATGCAATACCAATCCAATTAACTGGCATGGTTTTGGAAATTGAGAAGAAATCAAAGCACCCAGCCTCCGTGTTGAGAGGAAGCAGCGTTACCACTGCACCGCCCTGTAATACTTTAACTATGTAAACAATATACATAGTGTTACTTTTTTTAATATTACTATATAATGAATATCTGCTGTAGAGTAGCAACTCATTTAGTGTGTCCTTTTCTGCCTTGCATTTTGAGGTAGGCAGCAGGTTCTCAAGTTTGCACAGTACAAGTGATACAGAAAATAGATTTATGTTATCACTCTCCCTACCACTTTGCCTGTTCTAATAACATATACAATGGAACCTCGGTTTATGAGTAACTTGGTTTACAAGTGTTTTGCAAGACAAACTAAATTTTTTAATAAATTTTGACTTGATAAACGAGTGATGTCTTGCAATACGAGCAGTATGGATACACTTTGTCTGCTGAGCATCATGTGATCACAACTGAGCTGATGGTTCTTCTCTCTCTCATGTCTCTCTCTCCTTATCTCTCTCGCTCACAGGCGTCTCTTTCTCCTTATCTTGCTCACTCGCTCTCATGTCTCTCTCTCTCTCTCTCTCTTCCTCTCCCTCTTCTCTTGAGGGCAATCGTCTCCTATTCTCCGTCTGAGTCTGTGTGCCTCGCTCATATAGTCAAAATCCGTAGGAGCGTATACTGTTTACTACAGCATTGTGACTGTGAGTGTGTGCCCGCGCACATGTGTGATGTGAAGTGTGAGTGCCCATCTTGCGCCCCAAAACACGAAGCTGAGTCTCAGTACTTTAGCAACACCAGCTTTATTCAGCTTGAAACAGCAACAGCACTATTATTTATTGTAGCGGGATCTTTATAATGTTCCTCGTATCACCCATCGACAGCAGGCGCTTATAGCATGTCTGCAATCTTTTTGGATACGCTTATACAGCGAACTGCTACAGCGCTGGGAGACTGCGATTGCGTTGGGTCACTCTTCCACATGTCGTCCCTTTGGGTGGAATCCCACATGAGTTTAGAAACTCACTCACACCAGCCATGATTCTTTTTAAAGGTAAAGTGCAGGTTAATTTGTTTTATGTATTTTTACTTTATATTTTGTATTAATCATTTTTATATGAATAGTTTTGGGTTGTGGAACAAATCATCTGAGTTTCCATTATTTCTTATGGGGAAATTCACTTTGATATACGAGTGCTTTGGATTGCGAGCACGTTTCTAGAACGAATTATGCTCGCAAACCGAGGTTCCACAGTATTTCTGTTGTACCAATATTGCATTACATGGATAGTCACATTCTTTAAGCATCAATTTTAGGCAGTTCAAAATAGCATTAAAGTATTATAATGTATTAAATGAAAAAATACATAAATTAATTACCCACTAGCTATGCCACCCTTCATTTATTTAACAGGCTTCATTAATAAAGGAGAGGTTGGCATAGAAAGGATTCAAACTTTCATCATATGATTTCAGTTTACAAAAGTAAGCAATTTGGAGTTATTTTTAAAATCTTTTATAAAGCTGCAGAGTATAAAAATAAATAATACTAGGTTCCGTTTCTGACCTTGACACTGCTTGCTAATGTTCATTGTATCCATGTGGATTTGTGAACATAATAGGAACTCAAGGACAGTTTTTACCAGAACAGGCCATTCAGCACAACCTAGCTTACAAGGCTCTATAAACTTCAGCAAAATATGATCAAGTTAAGATTATAAAGTCCCCTGAAGGGGTCCAGTGTGCTATGTTTGCACCCCCAGTGCCAGAACAGATTCACTGCATAGGTTACTCTTCCAGAAATGGACACTGAAGACACTTAGAGACTAGACAGACTCAACAGAGACTTAATCTTTACTCCAACTCCCCAAAGTACAACTATCTCCCAAGCTAAATATATGTGACAATGCTACTACTTGCTAACTTATGCAACTTATACAGTATATGGTTTTGCATGGGAAGAAAAACTTTCTAACATTTGTGCAAAATTTACTCATATCTACCTTTCATCAGTTCTCATTCTGAAGAATGAATTTTAAAGTAAGAGCAGACAGCTACTATTCTAATTCCATGTGTAATTTTAAATAATTCTATCTTGTGTCAAGAAAACAAACTACCAAAAGATCAAAAAAGAACCCCGATTAGGAGTGGTAGTACTCAAGGCCTAAAAACCAAAAGTTAATATTATGAACTTTTAAGAGTTCAAGTAGATAACCTGCAGATCAGGAAAGAAAATAGCTGGGCTGACAAAGTGGGGAAAGTATTAACCCTTGGAATAAGTCTGAAAAAGTCTGCTATCATGGGCTGCACCATGAGTGGGCAGGAGGAGGAGTATGGGGACCTACTGTAATCAAGGACTTTGTTAAATGGTGCAACTCAAACCACCTACAACTGAACACCAGCAAAACCAAGGAGCTGGTGGTGGATTTTAGGAGGCCCAGGCCCCTCCTGGACCCCGTCATTATCAGAGGCGACTGTGTGCAGAGGGTACAGACCTATAAATACCTGGTAGTGCAGCTGGATGATAAATTGGACTGGACTGCCAATACTGATGCTCTGTGTAAGAGAGGACAGATCCGACTTTACTTCCTTAGAAGGCTGACGTCCTTCAACATCTGCAATAAGACGCTGCAGATGTTCTATCAGACAGTTGTGGCGAGCTCCCTCTTCTACATGGTGGTGTAAAGGGGAGGCAGCATAAAGAAGAGGGATGCCTCATGCTTGGACAAACTGGTGAGGAAGGCGGGCTCTATTGTAGGCACGGAGCTAGACAGTTTGACATCAGTGGTAGAGCAACAGGCGCTGAGCAGGCTCCTGTCAATCATGGAGAATCCACTTCATCCACTGAACAGGATCATCTCCAGACAGAGGAGCAGCTTCAGAGACAGACTGCTGTCACTGTCCTGCTAAACTGATAGACTGAGGAGATCATTCCTCCCTCACACTATGCGACTCTTCAATTCCACCCCTTGAACGTTCACATTATACAATGATATTGACTATTATACCTGCCTCGCACTCTCCACCTTGCTTTTTTTTAATTTGCACTGCATTTGTATTTAATTAATATTGTTTTTTATCAGTATGCTGCTGCTGGAGTATGTGAATTTCCCCTTGGGGATTAATTAAGTATCTATCTATCTATCTATCTATCTATCTATCTATCTATCTATCTATCTATCTATCTATCTATCTATCTATCTATCTATCTATCTATCTATCTATCGGTATCTTTATTTTGAACGAGGAAAAATAATGAGAGTTTGTCATGTAGGTGTAAGTTACACTGTGGCAGCAAGTTTCCTTATAGGATAATTTTAAGAAATTTCAATCAGTTGCAGAAATCATTTGTAGTTAGCAGTCTTTCTGTTGCAGAGTGATGGACTAGATCTAAACTCTGCTTCTTAATATTTTGACATGCATTTATTTTTGTTTGTTGTGTGTTTTCTCCTAGTATATGTACAGTATAACTTTTTTAAATGTACTGCATTGGGAGCAGGATATATATGTCTTAACACTAGAATTACCAGAGCCTACGAAAAAATCCGTCCCACCTTAAATCGCTTCTTAAATCCTTTCACACCTCTCCGCCAGCGTCCTTTGTTTTCTAAATCTGCTGATAAAGAGAAGCTTGGAGCAGCCGGCTATTCCATCCCTCCACCAATTTAGAACATGCACGAACTTCTCCAAGCCCATGCCTTGATTGATTATCTGGGAGTGAAGTGGAGTTTTAGAGTGGAAATAATAGATCATTATTTGGAACACACGCTTTTCATGTCTGTTCCGTTTCTACAGTAATCTGTGTAAACACATTGTTAAAACAGAAACGTTTTTTATATTCTAGTAGTAGATGACAAAATGTAGGCATAAACTATATAATGTATGAAGCCTGAAGTCTAAATATCAAAGAAATATTTTCACAAAAGGTACAAACATAAGACAACAATTGCGATTTTATTCAAAAATATAGCTGCAGAAAAAAAAGCCGCCTTAACATGTGACATTGACACCCACTAATTACGACCCCCTCCGTGGCGCAATACATTCGGCTGCTGCCATGAATCAAAAGGTTGCGAGCTCGATTCTACAGTATTCCGTTTTGAGAAGTAAACTGCTCTTAGTCTTACTATTTTAGAATAAAAACATAACATTTGATTTCAGTCTGTAACAGCCGGTGTAATTTATGATCCTTATAAAAGTTAGCTTTTTTTTTTTTTTAAATTCACTTTTCATTCTGTCAGTTACGTTCAGAATCAATCCATACAACCCCATCTGACACGGCATTTTTCACATAAAGACGCGCTATAGCTCTGCAGTGTACCACGATGCATACTAACGCCCCCCCGAAAGGGTTCTGACATACAGACGCTGGCGAAGCTGCCTTCTTCGTATCTCACCGTCACTTGATTTTCTTTTTTATTCAGTTTTATTGAGTGTTCCTGCCAGTCCCCACATGTTGCTGTATGCTGTTTCTTTTGTACTCCAGGACATGCAGAGGAGAGAATGGTAAAGAGCAGTAACTTCGGCGCTATATGCAATCATCAGACACTCCCCATTTGCCCGTGTCGCAGGTTCTGGTAATTCTAGTGTTAATAGAGCAGAGCAGGTGTGTTTTCTACATCTGGAAGAACTAGTAAAGTCTTTTTATGATGGTGGTAGCAGTTTTTAACTTTTTGGACTATTTTATATGAAACACTTTTTATTGATGTATTCTAAAGTATTTTAGATTAAAATTTCAAAATACATGACATTGTTATTCAAAATCTGTTTATATAACTTAGCGAAATGTAGCTTTTAAGTAATTTTCCATCTTAAATTACTATCTACTGAAACATTTTACTCTGATAATGATCTGGAACACATTAATTTAGTTAGCGATATTCTGATCTTATGTTGATTTGTTTTTTGTAGCTTTTTCAGAACTGCCGGTTGGTTCAAAGGATACTTGATGCTTGGGAAGAAAATGACAGAATACAGTAAGAATTTTTTATAGTCATTTATAGTTTAAACCAGTAGTTTGTCAAAAATTCATACTCCTAATTTTTTTAAAACTTTAAAAATTCTTTAGAGGAAAGATCAAAATACAGTTTTCAGTTATATACTGTACAGTATATTATACTTTATTGTCTACAAAATTAAAGGCATATTTATTGTGCAGCATGCATGATGTTCATTGAGACCAGGTTAGTAATTTACAATTTGAATGCTAACTTTTCAATACCATTGAACCCGTGTCATTCAGTAGTGCAGTCAATTGCATGCAAAGTAATAGCAGTACGTTAATTCGCATTTACAAATGTGTTTGACTTGTAACCATTGCAAGTCAGTTTTTTTTTAAGTATAGTAAATCACTAAATAACTTGGACTATTTACAAAATGATCATATGCTTGTCTCCATAAATATTTTGCCATTTATCACTTTTCATCTCACAGCAACTAAAGAGTTTCAGCCACTGGAACTGTGATATTAGTTGTAATTTCTGTGATGATGCCAGTCCCCTGCATATTCCCTCTTCCCACATGGGAGTCAGCTGAACCAACACCGTCGATAGTTATGACCGAGACGAGCTGACAAATGAGGACAATTCACTGATGATGGCAGAAGATGGTGGAAAAAGTGTTCAAGTGCTTTTATTAAAAAACAGTCAACACAAAAGTAAAATGAAAAAAGTGTCCATAGTGCAGTGTTCTAAAAACAGTACATAAATACATCCAGAAAAAATCATTGTGAAAAGTGGGGATAAAAATCAATAAATAAATCCACTAAAAATCAGAGGTTAAAATGCAGACTAACTTTTCCTGATCTCAGCCCACCTCCTTCTAATTCTCCCTGGCTCACCCACTGCTCGCATAGCTGGCAGAGACTCAGTAGCCATTAGATCCTTTTGGCCGACCTCAATCTTGGCTGCCTCCAGGCATCACGGCCAGACCGTTCGAAGTTGGCTCTCCTCCCTACTTCCTTTGCGCTCACGTGGTCGCACCTCGGAAGCCTAGGGAGGGCACCTGCCTTGCTTGCCACACTCCACCCGAATGTATAGTGGGGTGAACTAGCCCCTAGAGCGCCACAGACAATGCTATTTCGCGGGGCTCCAGCTCGAACTGCTTAACTCCTTTCAGGTGGCCAGATCGTCCCTCTAAGACTACCTTTCACGTCTTTTAACGTTGTTCTGTCTTTTTTCTTTTCTTTGATTTCCTCTCGTCTTTGATTCCTCCCCCCTTTTGTGCTAGCCAGTATATATACACACTTGTCTCTGTGGGTGCAGCGCCTTAATCACAAGCTGCAGGAAGCCAATGAAGCAATTGAGAACTAACTTGCCCCAACTACCTCATTAACTCCCTGCGGTCGTGCAGTTGTGCCCACGGAGAGTGACACAGCTTTATGGATTTAAAACCGGCCCTATTTTTTTTGAAGCCTTGGACACGCTATACCACAATTTCCAGTTACTTATTAAAAAGAAGTTGAATGCATCAGGGCTAATACCTATAACACTATCGCAACAACACTGCAGCACCACCAAAACAGAATCTTACTGACAAGATGAGTACACAAATGATGCATTCTAAAGAAGAATGATTTATTTTCACTTGTAAATAGTATAGTGCTATGTTAATGCTACAGGTTGCCATCTTGCTGCTAAAAAAAACAAATACAGTTTAGAGTTAATTACATATCATATATCACATGCCACACTCCAAATATAATAGTCATCAGTTGTCTCGTTTTGCATCTCATTATTGTTTGGATGCTGGCTAATAAGAAACAATGGTTAAAAAGAACTTAATGAAAATAAGGGCAAAATATGTTCCATCATCAGTAGAAGAAAAGGTTACTAATTAGGGAAATGGCTGAAGCAAAAGATTTTACCCACTGCAACCATCCAGGATCTGAGTTTGACACCTTTTTAAGGATGTTCAGGCCTTCCAAACAACTCAATAAGTGCTTTGTGGCAAGCCATTATGTCAGCTAACAAAAGAATAGCCCTATATGCCACTGTAAATAACTTACAGTCAATATGTTGTGTTTTATGGAAATGACATAGGATAGGAAAACATAGATGCCTGTTTATAATCATAACATTAGTATTCTGTTCAGGAAATAAAAAAAATAATAATTTGTATATGTTACTACGATAAACCAAAATATTAAAGCACTATTGTGTCACATATTAAAGTATAAAACACAATGTTTATATTTTATAAACTACTCTGTACCACACCATAGTGCATTTATTTTGTTTATCATAAGTATTCATGAAAAGTTGTTACTTCAGCCATGACTAAATGTATGTTTTTTGAGGTATCTTTTATATATTCAGTATTTTTAACAGAATTTGCAGATTTTTGGGGGGGTTGTCTTAAGTATAATTAGCCATACAACTGATACTGATGCTACAATTGCATCTTTCTGTCTTTGCTTATAATTGACAAGTAACAAGTGGTCCACCTGCATATAAGGTTTTTGTTGAAGAGTGGAAAAGTATTAGTTCCATGATGACATGTACATATGAACAAAGCTTTAAACATATAAATCTTCAGAAAAGGTGGATCCTTTTGGCAGTTCTAGTTAAGAACCACATCTGGTCTTGCTGTGCAGATAGACAAATGAAATGGCTTTTACCTTTGATTGAATATGTTGTATGCTCAAGAGACAGCAGACATGTTAATTACAATAATTTCATTTGTGTTATCTTTGCCTCATGAATTGCCATGCTGTTATTTAAGCTGTTAAGTTATAAGAATCTAAACTGCTTGGTACCAGATGACTTGAGGGCAGTCATAATTGCTTTAATTTTTGAGCCACAGCACTCCTTCCTTTCCTACTGGATAATAAAAGTTTAAGGTTAGATAAGAGTGATTCTTGGGTCACTAATTATTTTGTCACATTTCCTCTGTCTTGCATTGAGGGGAGAATTCTCTGAAGTGTTAATTCCTCATTACTAAGACCCTTTTCTCTCTGCTGGTAGAATTTGAAGTTGCAGTGATGTTTCTCCTGCAACCCATAATCACCATCTTAGTTTTAAGGCAAGTCTTATTTTATTCACAATGTTTGTTCATTGATTTCTCTTTGAGAATCTGTCCTATTTAAATCTTTAACCTTTTTGACTTCTTCTTTTGCTTTGGACTTCATCATTACTTCTTCCCTGTGCTTTTCTTCAACGTGGGTTGTATACTGACAATCCCCTTTTCGCAGCATTTTATTTTTTCTTAGATAATAATCTCCTTTTTTCAGGCAAACTTTAAGCTGTGCTGCTAGTATTATTTGCACTCCCTTTGCTCCAGAGTATAAGCAGTAGTAAAATAATGAGTATCTCAAAGTGAAACACAACATTAATCTGTAGGGATCTACAGTACAGTAACTAGGTCTACTGTGTTGTCACAGTATATATATATATACCTTTCACAGGTACCCAATGTTGCTACTTCAAAATCATAACTGATACACTGATTTAACAAGGTAGTCGACACCACTTCTGAAACAATATCAATAACTCCAAAAGTGTTCCTGGTTTCAAATAAATTGGCATACAGTATAATTGAAAGGATATTTTACATTATACAGATAAGATCAAATTAATCAAAATAATGCCATGTGCATTGACATAATTGCCATCCACGTTTTTGCATGAAGTAATGTCGTTGAGCAACTTGCCTTCATTTTTATTCTATGCTTTTTCTAAGCAGTACAGAACCCACACAAAAAGAAAATGTCTTTCTTTTTGTTATGATGTATCTTGGCAGATGCTGTTAATCCTTCTTATGATATTTTTTGTGTGTTCTAGATTGGAAGGAGGAATGAGAAGAGGATACATGGGCCATCTTACAAGAATAGCAAATATTGTAGTACAAAACTTGGAGAAAGGGCCTATTCAAGCACAAATCAGTGATCTCATCAAAGGTATTTTTATTTTCTAGCTTGGAAAGTGTATCCCTTCATTTGTATAGTTTTATTGATATGGATGTTTTAGATCCCTTTGAACTGTGCTTTAACTCCACTTTCACAACCTAATTATCAAAGCTGCAATGTACTGATTCACACCTTCCATCTTAACTCTGTTCCACAAGCTTTATTGAATGTTTTGAAAAAAATGATAAAGGTGGTTTACTGTTTGTATTTATTTTGTAAGAAATGCAGGAGTGTTGATCAAAATAATGTTAAATATCCTTTTTCATAAAATTTAGCTTCAAGGAAAGACAGACAAGTAATACTTGAATCTTTTCACAGCAAATATTCTAAAGCAGTAGCAGGACATTTCTTCAAAACAGTGAGCTGAAAATGTCAGTGATATAAAACCAAATACCATTTTGTTGTGAACTGTTTCTGTTTTTAATTTTTGTTTGCCTCTGGTGTAGGGATTGTGGATTCATAGATTATCTGGTTTATTTTCTAATTTGAACTTTATTTTATATTGATAAAAATCATTTGCAACATTTTGGACACTGTTTTGTTTTTCATTACAGGCAGGTCCTAATTGATGGGGCTTGGCTTTTAAAAGTCATGACCTCCAGGGGTTAATTTGCGAAGGGTTAAAAGGTCATCTTGGTGGCCATTTTGGCATCCAAGTTTGCAAATAAGAAAAAAGCTATTTCTATATTTTTAAAGTAATTTTTTAAAAACCTTTGACAATGATATTTTCACTGTTTTCTGCTTTGTGCCTAATAAAAGATCTCTAGGCTTTCAATTCTGGGACATTTTGTTTTGACTACATCTTGTTTCCTACGCCATCTCTTTAAAATACCATCTCATCCATTTGAACTAGGGCATATATCACCAGATCTACACCTATTTGAGAGTTGCTCATGTGATATATTTTCACTGTCATCACCAAAACATCATATGTTCTCCTGAAAGAATCATGTTACATTCCTTGTAGAATCTATGCCAAAGATACTGCATATACATAGGACAGGTTGTTACGTTGCATTGTTAAAAGTAATATCTTGGGGACTTTTAGATCGTGACTCAACTGTAAAGTTTAGGATAGTGTGGCTTGTTCTCATTTATTTATTAAATATTAATTATGCTAGTAAGGCCTACAGTACATACTAACTTAACAACAACATTATTTATTTATATAGCACATTTTCATACAAAAAATGTAGCTCAAAGTGCTTTACAAAATGAAGAATAGAAAAATAAAAGACACAGTAAGAAAATAACATAAGTCAACATTAATTAACATAGAATAAGTAAGGTCCGATGGCCAGGGTGGACAGAAAAAAAAAAAACAGCTGGAGAAAAAAAATAAAATCTGTAGGGGTACCAGACCACGAGACAGCCCAGTCCCCTCTGGGCAATCTACCTAACATAAGTGAAACAGTCCTCTTTGTATTTAGAGTTCTCACGGAAGGACTTGATGATGATGGTCACGTAGACTTCTGGCTTTCAGTCCATCAATGTTGGAGCATCATGATGCTTTGAGTAGGTGGTGCTGATGCAGGCTGCCACCACAAAGAAACCAGAAAAAGAAACAGAAGAGAGAGTAGGGGTCAGTACGGATTTTAGAGCCACTATGAATAGTTATTATGATGAATTGAACATGCAGAGTATCCGGATTAAGTTAAAGTGAAGTTAGGAGAAGGCCATGTTAAAGTAATGTGTTTTCAGCAGTGTTTTAAAGTGCTCTACTATATTAGCCTGGCGAATTCCTATTGCTATTCCTATTCCTAACTTAGTCTATGATTTAAACACAACTTGTTGCATGTTCTGGATATGATGGTAAACTGCATCCTCCAACTTGCAGGGAAAACATGGGGGTTTGTGGCAATTGCTGTATGTATCGTGTAAAACATTTGCTATGGTGCATGCGGTCGTGCATCGTAACCGAAAACTAGTTTTTTAAAGACTGCTTACTTCATTGTGTTTTAACCTCAGTTGTAAAGGAATGTTTTAAGGATCCCATGGGATACCCCTCACAAACCGTTTTACATACTGCATATGGCGATTCACCTGCGTGCACCATAGGTGTCTCACTTGTTGGCGGCTTAGTGAATCCATGCCTCTTCCGGCGTGCTTTCCATGGTTGTCTTGCCTTTCCATGGGTGTCTTGCCTTAGTGAATTATATATATAGATGTTAGGGAACTTTGCTGAACTCTGCGAAATGCAGAGAATGACATGATTTTTTAATTGTCTTTGGGGGCTATGGAAGTGTCTGCCAACTATGCTGGACTGATTATTGTGGCCAAAAATGTAACGTTAGCTGTGAGGCAGAAGTGCTAACCAGTGCCTCCCGATAGCAGTGCCTTCAGTAACAAAAGATGTAGCTCCCGGGAGCTTCGTCCTGCTCCCGACTCTAGTTCCCTGATTGGAGTGAGGCAGCCCCTTTTATTCCCACCCGGATGTGCTCCAAGTGCCTGATGACATTCTTCCAGCAGCACTTCCTGGTGTGACAGAAGTGCTGCCCTTGCACCTGGAAGCACTCCGAGTGTCGCTTGTAGGATCTTCCCCCACCTTCCCCAGTGTGATGGAAGTGTCGATCTCCTGGGCTCCATGATGCTCGGGGAGCCCCCTGGTGGTGGCCACGGGATCCATTGGGCTTGAGCCTCCTTGCTCTTTCCCTGTGGTCCCCTCAACACGCAGGGCGGTTGCCCCCTCGTGGCCCGGGGGACATAAAGACCACCTCCCGGTCCTTCCAGGCGTCCCGGCAGGGTATGACCCCCCAGCCTCCTGTGACAGTGTCCAGAAAAGTATTCACTGAACAAGGTCACTGGCAAACATATTTGCACCAGCTTCTAGTTTCATAAGAACTTTACTGCAATCCTGTTTTAAGTTGTACGCATTTTTTTTTCATTTTCTTAATTTTGTTTTCATATCCTGAATATTTGTACTAAGATATTTCACTATTTTGTGATGAGCAGCTGCAGATTTGCATTTTATTTGTGGATTATTTTTAATTTTCTGCTATGGATTGTTTTCCAGTTACAGGTAGCTTCATTGTGTTCTTCACAAGAGTAGTTCTTTATTTGAAAACCTCTCCTATGTAAATCATTACAAACAGAGTAATCAACTAGTACTTTTTGCTCAGAAATTTAGTACAAAATAATCAGCAATTAAATCAAATACTTACTTTATATTGATATCATATACATACACTACTTCTGAATTGCAAAAATGAATATTTTGTAAAACCAGCAGCTTTTTCATTTGGTACTGGACATACTTGGTAAATGTTTATTTCACATTTGAACTAGTGACCTGAGGGCACCATTGTAAGACATTAAGGGAGATGTGTATGTGTGTGGGGTTTTTTTTAATTAAATAAAGCTTTGTTTTAAAAATCAAATGAATAGAGCCAAAGTTCATATGCCATAACTGTGAAAAATAAGTAACTTCAAAAAATGTTTTTCTTTGGTTAGCCTTTTTTAACTCTAGACTGTTAGTTATGTACATCAAATAAAACTGTCTTTTTATACGTATGTTTTGGTTCTGTGCACCAGTATTTGCTAAAATTTTCATTACATTTCAAGTGTATTCCTGAATCTGAGATTAGAGGGCTGTCCAAGACATAATTTATTTTAGTTAATACTCCTTTTGTTCAAGTCAGGTCCCTCAAAAATTCACACATCTATACCAGTTCCTCTCCTTTTAGCAAAGGGACTTAGAAACTGAAGTTCTGTCCAAACTGATTCACTTTTCATTTATGTATACTGTCAGCTGCTTTTGATAGGTGATACATCCCTAAATCCCTGGGTGAATGCAAACAGCAAGGTAATTTTTGTGCTACTTTTCTGTAAAAGAAGGAAAGGAAAGTATTGTGTAGAAATTGTAACAATTTTTATAACTATCATTACATTGCTTGAAATATGTTTTGGTTTCATAAATTGAAAATATTTCTAGTTTTACATTTTACTAATAATGTTTACTTTATTTCAGAACTTCCTGAGGACTGCAGAGGTCGTTGGGAAACATTTGTTTTAGAGACTCTTACGGAGACAAATCAGAGAAACACTGTTGACTTGGTGAGATTTGTGAACATTAAAACATTTATCACTATTCTTTATGTTGGTAATTGTAAAACATTTGATGCCTAACAATAGTAATTTGTAAGCTGAATGTTAATTGATTTTATAGTCTGCTACAGATAAAGTAATTTCTGTAGCAATAGAACAGACTGTGAAGACTATTTCTTATGCCTCCCTACTAACTTCAAACTGCTCTGGTCAACACTTCTGTCACTATCACATAAAGCAAAGGACTCGGAACAGATCACTGGTGCAACTCCTCTTTCACCTCAGCCTTTCACTGTCCTTATCTGCTGTCTTGTCCATTGTTTCCGTTACCTCTTACATTAACATCCCTGTAGACACTAAGCATTCGTCCATACCTAACTTTCTCAATGACCATCTCACTAACACTAACTGCATCATGTCAGGCACCTTCTCCAGATCTTTAAGCGTATAATGAAGCTTCTTTCCCTTTCACCAGGTAATTTTCCTACATTTGCCTAACAAAGCTCACACATGTTGTTGCCATGCCAGGCATAAAAACAAACTGTGTTTTCCTACCTGTCACCTTTTCCCAGATTGCCTTCTTTAGTTCTTTCTCACCAAACTTCATTGCCCGCTCAACAAGCTCCATCTCTCACAATTACCCACACTCCGTTGGATCACCCTTTTGTTTGTTTACTGTAATGAGCACTCTTCTTTTCTAGTAATCAGAAATTCATTCTTCATACACAATCATGTTGCACACGTCTGTCAACCATTTAACTCCAGGACCTTCTCCTATTTTCAGGGCTTTCAGCACCATTCCAGTTGCTCTACCCGTCTCATCTCTTTCAGACCATTTGAAGCCTTTGATTTTTATTTACAACAAAAGTTATCCTGTTTGTCCTCCTCATTTAGAAACTCTATATTCTTTCAGGTATCCTTAATCTTATTGCAGTCAACAAAGATGTTCCTCCAACATTTTCCAAGCAATACACACCTACTATATGCTACAATCCTGAATGCATTTCTCTTTCTTTCCTCAATGTGCAGCTCACCTGCAAACTCCCACCCCTTGGCTTCTTGAACTCTTGCAATTGCTTTTCAGCCATTTCGCTGTGCTTCTTTATAGAATGATTTGCCACCTTCTACCACTGTTCTGTGTCACTCCATATAACATCTACTGTTTACCTCAACATTTCACCATGGTTTCTTGTGTCACAGTAGTCCCTTTGTCCAAATGCAAACATCGGTTTTTTTTTCAACTAGACATTCTTCATCGCTTCTCATATGCCATTTTCTTCTAAATGGTCTAAAACATTTTTCACTTACAATCAGCATTTTAGTCAATTTTCTTTTCACTGACTTTTCCATCAACTGTTAGCCCCTCAGTCTTTATACATATCTATTCTTACAATTCTTGCCTCCGACTAAAAGATCTCCCACAACCAATAGATATCGTAATACACAAACATCTCCAAACCTTCACATTTTTCATTATGCCTTAATCATCTTTTCTTACCTGCATATAGTGTCATACTCCTTATACCATCAGATTCATATATCGCCAACTTGTTTTCTTCCTTCTTAAACATGATGTTGTACTCAGCCATTTCCATCACATCACCAAATTCTAGAATCATCTCACTATTACTCTTCATTATACACAAGATAAAGCCCCCATGAACTATTTCACAAACCTCAACATTGGTTCCAACAAGTCAATTCAAGTTGCCACTCATTAAAATCACCTCCCCTGAGGCATTCTTGATATCATAGCCATCAGCCAGTCCCAAAACTCATCTTTCACTTCATTTCTTCTGCCTACCTGTGGGGCAGCATTTAACTCCACTCATTTTTCTGTCCATTTTTTGTAAAAAATATATTGTCATCACTACTGCCCTCTCAGAATAACTTTCATTATTCCCACCAAGCATTCACCCACCTATATTTTTTCATTGCTTCTCCTGTATGTAGTGTATATCTTATCTCACTGTGTTCAGCACTTCTACCACCACACCCAGTTTTCCCATCATACCCTCAGTATTCCAAATCACAGTCTTGACACTCTCTCTTCACACCTCTAACTCATCATTTCTGATTTATCTCCCTTTCCACTAATTTAGCCTCTCCACAGTGCCTCAGATCTAGGGCTCTCATCATCTGTGTTTTGGTTAGGGTCCCCTCCTCTCTGTTTGACAAGGGCAAATGGAGGCAAGCAAGGGCTACTATGACTATATCCTGCTCAGGATTTGTAACTTTTATCTTTTCATCTCAAGATCAAGGAGTTATTGGAGCAGAAATGTTTGATGCCCTTCCTGGTACCAACATCTTTTAGACATATTTTGTGACATGCAAGAGGAACAAAGGCCTTATTCTAATCCCAAGGTTGGAGGGGGAATATTGTATTAAAAAACATTTAAAATAGTTCTGGTCATTAGATACATCAAACTGAAATAACTTAATTCTATGAGAATTTTAGGAACGTTAAAGATAATATACTTTCTGTGATGGAAAGTTTTTTTTTTGTTCTTTATTTCGTCTTATACAATTTCTTGTATTAGGAATTTGTTAGTTTTCACATATCCCTTGGGGTCAGAGCGCAGTGTCAGCGTACAGCACCCCTGGAACAATTGAAGGTTAAGGGCCTTGCTCAAGGGCCCAGCAGAGTAGGATCTCTTTTGGCAGTGACAGGGATTCGAACCGGCAACCTTCAGGATACCAGCACAGATCCATAGCCTCAGAGCCACCACTCCGCCCAAGATTTTGTTGGAGAGAAAAATAACTTGAAATTGTAACATAATGGCAAACATACAGTAGGTGATATGCATGTGAGACATGATGTCAATTGCACACAAACTGTAGAATTTTTATTTTCTAGCAATGCTAGAAAATTTACCCTGGTAAAACTGAGTTGAAAAATCAGTACTAGAAGCATTAGAGTTAATACATTTCAGATTGCTTATAAAGGACCAAAACTTGACCTGTTAGTTTAACTGGTAGCCTACAGTGACAGTGATGGCCTAATCATAATCTTACCAAAACAGCCACATAAACATGTTGTATATATTGTCACAAATACCGAGGTGGAAACTGTGGGACATGCATCATATATTTTAGCGTAACAACATTTGTTTGATAGTGACAAATCATACTTTGTAAAGTCTAACACCCCTATTCTTACTTTCCCTCTGTTATGTGCCACAAACAATTAAATAAAAAAACATACCCTGCAACTAGAGTATTCTTGTGCTTCCAACTGTCTCGCTGTTGTGCGGGTTCTCTATCTGTCTGTGTGATCCTCCAAAGACCTGGTGCTATCTTCTGCATGGAGTTTTTGTTTATTCTCCGAAAGTTTCCACCTGTATTCTTGAATCTTCCCCTTGCTTGTAGAATGTAGCAGAAATTTTGCTGAAACTCCATTGTGGAAAGAGGTTGCTGTTCCTTAGGCATTATGCCGCCTCCACCTCTTCGTGGCAGTCTGTGTCTATTACAATATTTATTCAGATCCTTAAAATAAACTGACTACAATTTTTTGCAATGGAAATATAGTGATCATGTTTAAACGTTACCCCATGGTTCCTGTTTCAGTGCTACCATATACAGAGGACATAACATTAGTAATTGGTCAGTGTAACTTTAGTGAACCAGGATTGAACATGAGAAGTGGTGTCATCAGTAAGTTCAAAGATGGTAGCCAGCGGTTTTAATGAAAGGATTAATGTAAAGCAATTTGGGAAACTTCTAGATTTTGACTTTAGCAGTGAAGAAGATCTATACAGCAGCAGCTTACAAACACAGAGTGGAACTGAAAACTACCTTTTGTAAAATAACATTGCGCCTCCATAAGGAATTTTAGGAGTGTACCGAAGACTAGAAATAATTTTTGAATTTGAATCTTGGTGGTATTACAGTTTTAAGATGGCCAAAGAAAAAGAATAATTTAAAAAAAATGGAATAGTAAAATCCGTCTATCCATTTTGTACATGGCCACAGTGTATTTATTTCTGAATGTCAGTACCTTTCTGTATTTCAGGTGAGCACACATAACTTACATTCTTCCAGTGAGGATGATGATATTGAAAGCACTTTCACCAACGAATTGTCACTTCAGCAGGTATGAGGTTAATGATCATAAAGAAT
This sequence comes from Polypterus senegalus, assembly GCF_016835505.1. Lineage (NCBI taxonomy): Eukaryota > Metazoa > Chordata > Cladistia > Polypteriformes > Polypteridae > Polypterus > Polypterus senegalus. The sequence continues at coordinate 104,678,595 of NC_053161.1, forward strand.
TTAATATTTTTAATTTTTGAGGTAAAATTTTTTTGTCTATATTTAATCTTTAATTTGTCCCATATCTTTGCTTTGTAAAAGAGAACTAAAAGCTTTAAAACTTAATTGAATATGCTCACCTTGAAGTGGAAAATATAACATGGAGCTAAGTTTATGATAATGCAATTTTCTGAAGGGAAGGATACTAGTTGTTCTAGTCTCCGACTTATCTGGATTTGCATGCCAGCAACAATAAAACATAATGGACTTATGGAGCCAGCTGGAAACAGTCAGTGACAGGAAATACAAAATAATCTTGTGTGGATAGGTAAATAATTGCAGGTAGAGTCCCAAAAGTGGTGGGGTGCCAGTGGGTTGCCCCTTTTAATTCTGAAATAAGACAACTCAGAATCAGTTTTCGAGGGCACAGAATACAAAGAAAAATAAGCAACCTTTCTGGCTCCATGAAAAGGTTTGGCTCTTGAGAGCAGGTTTGTCATTGGACGCACCGTCCTTTCACCAAGTACAGCTCCAAATGAGATAACAACCTCAATCAGCACTGGACCTCTATAGACCTACTGCTGGAAGGGGTGGGTTATTTTCCCTCAAGTGGCATCTTCTCACTGCTGGAGAAGAGGAAAAAAATATGAAGTGGTTAGCAACAGCGCCCTCTCTCATCCCATTGGGGTCATGCATAACTCTGATGAGCTGGGAAGGTGTTCCTCTGATATGCATGTGTGGTACTACAGACATCTGTAACCGTTTTGCAAAAAAAAACAAAAACAATGTGATATAACGAAAGTGATTTTTCAAAATTTCCATATGCCCAAAATGTGAGAACAAAGCGTAAAAATTGTGTCTTCACTTCCCTACCCCAACAATAATCCTGACACTTTAAAGCTATGGTAATTGCATTCTGAACATAGATTGTGAACGTATTGTCATCTTAATTCTGTCAAGATGCATTGTAACAAGGTGCAATCCAACATGATTAATAAACAAATGTATTTTAGTGAAAGTTGTCTGTTTGGGACAGTGCTGCTGGAATAGTCAATAGCTCCATGAATTGTATAAATTACTCAGAAAAATAAATAAATAAATGGATGAATGAATGGAAAAAGGGCTTCAGAAGGGCATGCTTAACACTAGAATTACCAGGACCTACGAAAAAACTCGTAATCCCGGCCCATCTTAAATCCGTTTGCACCTCTCTGTCAGCGTCTTTTGTGTTGTAAATGTGTCAATCAGCACAAACAGCAAGCAGCCTAGGTATCCCATCCCCCCGCACACCGCTGCAGTTCAATTCTTACAGAAGGTTCTCAGTGTTTATCTTGAAGTGAAGTTCTTGGACTTGTAGAGAATAAATAATACATCATCATTTGGAATACATACATTTCATATGTGTTCCATGTCTACAACAATCTATAAATCTTTTAAAACAGAAACTTTTTTATGTTTTAGTAATAATTGAGAAAATGTAGACATGAAGTGTATAATGTGTGAAGCCTGAAGTCCAAATATCAAATAAACACTTTCACAAAAGGTACAAGTATAACAAAACAAGTGCACTTTTATTCAAGAATATCACTGAAGGTGATGCAGGTTACAGACAGCTTACATGGTGCAATGGTAAGAACTGCTGACTCCCAATCAAGAGGTTGTGGGTTCGATATCAGCTGCTTCCCAAATTTACCATTTACCATAGTGAGCTGCTGTTATTGTTAATATTGCACAATAAAAACCTAAATTTGTCTGTAACAGCCGGTGTAAATTTATAGTACTTGTCAAAGTCAGCATTTTTTTTTTCAGTTTCATAAAAGTTTATTTCCAATGTATTGCTTTTTACAAGTTAATTTTACTGTTCATTTTCACTTTCATTAATTTCAGGCATTTTCAGACTACCAGATTCAGCAAATGACAGCTAGCTTTGTTGACCAATTTGGATTTAATGATGAAGAATTTGCCGAACAAGACGACAGTATAAAGTGAGAATGCGATAATAAATATTTACTGTAAATCAGTTATTTGCATGTGTTTTATGTAATTATTACATTTCAACAGATCAGCATTTATATCTCTTTAGCAAATTGCTTTTACAGGAAATAATAGGAGAATAATGCTGCAACTATATTAATTTTATGTAATTTTCCTATTGTTATATTTTTCCCTGGACCTGTTGTTTTTCTTCCACCCAAAACACGTGTCTGATTGATGAACTGGTGATTCTAAAATGATCTTATGCAGGTGTGTGCAGGAATGGCCCCTGGAATGACCAGGCACCCAGTCCAAGATTGGCTTCAGCCTTGTGTCCTATCCAGGCTCTGGCCCCCATGACTCTGTACTAAATTAAGCAGCGTTAAAAATGTTATTTTATAATTAAAAGACTAATATGTAGTAGAGCAAAGATAAATCAATTGTAAAGTTATTCATTTTTTGTCCTTATTTTATTTTATTTTAGGATATTTTAAACATTGACTTGTAATGTCAAAACTTTTAAGTTTCTGACATTTACCACTTTATAATAAATTATATGAAATTAGAAATCTAGGATATGTCTGATATTCTGTATAATCCGAGACTATAAGATTATGTGAGAATTGCGTGTCATTAACTTTTTTTTTTTTTTTAGTGCCACATTTGACAGGATTGCTGAAATAAATTTTACACTGGAGGCTGATGATGATAGTGTAAGTACTATACAAAAGAGAAGATACAACTTTTAATAAATCATTTCTGTATTTTTCCTTTGCATTCTGGAAGGAATAAGTGCAGGTCTGTGTATGGATTTGTATGTATTTAGCATTAAATATTTTTAAACCTTAGCCTTTTAGAAGAGTTTATATCATACAGATAGTCTTACTAGAGCTTGTGTATGTTAATATCTATTATTGATTATATCTCCTAGAAATATGTGTAATTTAATAAATTTGAATTAGACACTGCATCAGAAGTCCCGACTGGGTCTGATTATTAGATTGGTTGCTGCATGTGTATAGTATGCATGTCCTACTCGTGTCTGTGTATGGTCTTTTTGAGTACTCTCATTTTCCACCCATATTCAAAGACTAAAAAACTAAACAGATCCATTGTGTGGAAGTTGGGGGAATTATGGATTGAGGTGTTAATGCATTCTGCTTTGTGCCCTTTGGTCCTAGGCATTCTGCCAACTCTAAAACTGGATTGAATGGTTTAAGGATCATTGTTAATAGTAAAATGATCTAACTGACTTTTTAGCTTTATGTCATTGGCCTTCTAGTTTGTCATAGAAACTATCGAAATAACTAGTGATGAATTTTATTTTATATTTTAGTATATTGTTAATATTTTTATGCACTTTTAAAATATTGCTAAATTTATTAAAATAGTAATATATCTGGAAGCTTAATAACTATTTTAATAATTTTGTATTTTAACTTTTAATTATAGATCCAAAAGGTTTACTGGTTTGTTTTTTAAATTTATAGCCAAATGGAGGCATATTTGAAGCATGTTATAAAGAACGAATTCAACAATTTGATGATAAAGAAGATGAAGAAGATATATGGGAAGAGAAAGAAATAAACTATGCAACGCAAGTCAAATCAAGAACAAGGTAAGTACTGATATAAAGTGATCACAGTCTTTCTGCCTTTGCATATACAATATTTGTTTACATGAATTTTTCTTTCAAGTCACTTAAAAATAATTGCAGGACATAACATAATAATTGTGCAAGTATTATTCTGCAAGTGCTGTCATTAAAGTAAACCTTATTTTGAAAGAGATTGCCTTGCCACGTGTAGAAATCTGGAGAAAGCACATCCAGTGTAAGAAGTGATTAGACACAATACAAAGAACATTCAAAAAGTTTCTTTTGTTAAGTGGCCAAAAGTATGAGAATACAGGTAGGCAGATAAAAAATCAATATCTCAGATCGGTTTGTATTAATGATATATGCCAAAAGTTTTAAATTAATGATGACAGCCTCAAAGATAAAACAAATACTCACAATCAAGTGTTCTTTTATAATCACCGAAATTGTATCTTCCTAAAAAAAAAAAAGTAAATGAAAATGAGTCTGTCAGTTTCAAAGAAAAAGTATAAGTATTTTTTAAATACTTCTTTTTAACTAAAATAAAAGCTCAGGAAAATTTTGCAGGTCTAAATAAGAACAAGTATTTACTCTGCCAACTATACACACCAGCCAGTCTCCAAGAACTATCAGCCAATATAAAACAACTTTTGCTTTTGTTTAGATGACTCTTTACAGACATTGACTTGGCTAACTATAAATCAGTTATCCAAAACAATTATACAATTTTGTAAAAAAAAAAAAAAAGGGTTTTTGTTTATCCCAGATATCTATACTAATAAAAGGCAAAGCCCTCACTCACTCATTCATCACTAATTCTCCAACTTCCCGTGTAGGTAGAAGGCTGAAATTTGGCAGGCTTATTCCTTACAGCTTACTTACAAAAGTTGGGCAGGTTTCATTTCGAAATTCTACGCGTATTGGTCATAACTGGAACCTATTTTTCTCCATATACTGTAATGGGCTTTAGCTCGATGGCCGTGGGGGGCGGAGCTGCGTGTCACATCATCACGCCTCCCACATAATCACATGAACTGACTGTGAACACAGTACGTAGAAAAGAAGGAAGAGCTCCCAAAGAGCACTGAAGAAAAACGCAGAATACTTTATTCGCGAGATACAAGTTTAATGAGAAGACACGAGGTATAAACGAGACTTTGGATCACTTTGTAACGGAGTTACAATTGCTGTAGCGAGAAACTTTTAAGTGCCGGGTCTTAGTTAACATTTAATAAAGCCATGGACATCGCAACATCACACAAGAGAGGAGCTCACGTGAACTGACTGAACGCAGTACGAGTGATCACTTCCATGCATCAAACCTGTTCAAAAAACATATTACACAATTGACAAGGTAGGAAACGAATATGCTCCGAGCTGAGCTCCACGGCTAACGCGGTCTTGCGGAAGCAACTTCGTCACGCTGCCAAAAAATACTCACAGAAAAATCCACAAGTTAATACACACGCTGTCTCTAGAGTTTCTCCACACTCAATGTATTCCTCGCATCCCCGTTATACCCTCTGATCTCCCATTTCAATTCAGATGCCTCCAATTTCCAGTAAGGCTCTGCTGCACGATGACAAGTAATAAGTCTCAGGGACAGACCCTACAAAAGGTTTCCATTGATTTTAGGCAAGATTGCTTTTCTACTGGACAACTATATGTTGCATTTTCAAGAGTGAGCTCGCGCAGCTTCGTCATATTACAACCAGAGTGCTGAACTGACAACGTGATATATAAAGAGAACTATAATAATCGTAATAAGCGAACAATAAAACAGCGGAGAACCCGTGGATTAAATAAAGGCAGCTTCCTTGGCAAAGCAAGGAAAAAGGATGGCTTTATATGTCGTTCGTTTATAAAACAGTGGAGAAGCTGTGTAAAGGCTGCTTCACAAAAAACCAGCGGAGCGCCTTATATGAGCAGGCAGTCAGCTGAAGATGGGAATCAATAAATATCTATAATCGTAATAAACGAACAAAAAATAGCGTACAAGCCGCAGATTAAATAAAGGAAATGGGTACCTGAACAGTAAAGTAAGTCTCGAATAGCTACATTATAACTATAACAATCGTAATAAACAAATAATAAAACAGTACAGAACCGCGAAGCAAGGAGAAACGACGGCCTTATATGGCGTTCGTTTATAAAGGAGCGGAGAAGCTGTGTGAAGGCAGCTACACAAAAAAACAGCAGAGTGCCACACTCTGAATGTATTCCTCGCATCACCGTTATACTCTCTGATCTCCCATTTCAATTCAAATGCCTCAAATTTCCAGTAAGGCTCTGCTTTGTGATGACAATTAATAAGTCTCAGGGACAGAGCCTACAAAAGGTTGCCATTGATTTAAGGCAACATTGCTTTTCTGGACAACCTATACGTTGCATTCTCAAAAGTTATCTCAGTGCACAGCTTGGTCATATTACAACCGGAGTGCTGAACTGACAACGTGGCATACAAAGAGATCCTTAACAGATAGTTACTGGTATATTTTCCCTCAGTTTAAAAAGGTTTTCTTTTCTTCTTAATAAAAATTTAAAAGCAGTTCTTCGTCGCTGCGAAGCGCAGGGATTTTGCTATATACAGTATGTATATATATATATATATATATATATATATATATATATATGTAGATATATATATATATGTATGTGTATATGTATGTATGTATGTATGTATGTGTATATGTATGTATGTATGGGTATATATATGTATGTAGATATGTATAAATATGTAGATATGTATATATACATATCTGCATATTTATACATATCTACATACATATATATATATATGTGGATATGTATATATATGTAGATCATATATGTATATATATATATATATATATATATATATATATATATATATATATATATATATATATATATATATATATATATATATATATATCTGTATATATATATATATATATATATATATCTGTGTATATATATATATATATCTCTGTATATATATATATATATATATATATATATATATATATATATATGTGTATATATGTATATATATGTAGATATGTATATGTGTACATATGTGTATATGTAGATATGTTTATATGTATATATGTTTATATGTGTGTGTGTGTATATGTATATATATATTGTGAACGATCCCCGGGCACAGACAGGCGGACATGTTGTTTCTCAAACCACCACACGTTTATTTACAATATTTACAATTAATTATGGTCACAAAGACCCCCAAATACTGGTCACAAAGACCCCAGTCTATATGTGCACAATACCCCAAACATATGCCTTTCTTGGGCCGCCTCCACTCTCCTCTTGCCGTCCTCCTTCCACCCGACTCCAGCCTATATATACAAGTCCCGGATATATGTGGCGGAAGTGCCGGCTGTCCTCCCGGCTGCTCTGTCATAAATCTTCCCCAGCACTTCCTGGTGTGGCGGAAGTGCTGTCCCAAGGCACTGGGGTGCCTCCTGGCGGTATACAGGAAGGCTTCCATGCCCTTGACCCGTGGCCCCAAAGCAACCCGGAAGGCAAACCCCGTGATCCAGGCAGGGCTCTGACCCTTTTCCGGTCCCTCCTGGCGTGTCATGGCCCCTATCCCTGACAGTATATAGCGGGTATATAGCGGTATATATGGTGCATGTGTACCGGCACCCGGGGCCTCCTCGATGCACCCCCTGACCTGTAGGCTCCTCCAGCTGTGGCGCACCTAGGGCTGTTCAACCACGAAGAGGTTCCTTCAGCTCGCCGGGGTCCGTCCCTACAAAGAGAATACAGGGGCAGAACCGCTGCCAAAGCACCCAGCTTCGTGCCATGCGGGCAGCGTTCCCCTGCACTTGCCTGATCGGCATCCTCTATCCGCCCGGCCTCAGGGATTCCCTCTGCGCTATGCACCCAGCAGCGCGTCTCACCGTGTTGGAGGCGGCACCCAGCGCTTAATCCTCCCTTCATGGCGGTGTGCGACTATAACCAACAGGAGCCCCTGTCCGTCTGCGTCCCCTTCATATATCGGCACCCAGCCCTTTATTCCTCCGTTCACTCTGGGGCGCCATGGCGGTTTGAGACTCCTTATATGCGTCCCTATAGTATCGGGCGGGCGCTAGGACCGGGGCACTTAGCAGCCCGTGTCGGAACTGATCGTTAACATCACAGCCTTTTCAACAGACCCTCCTGCATGCTGTGCGAGTCGGCTGTACTCACCGTCTCCGCCGTACCTCTCCGGCTGGAGATTCCAGCGTATCGAAGCGTTTTCAGCGCCCGCGGCGCCTTCCTCTCCAGATCCAGCACCTCAGCCGGAGGGCGTAGCATCTGTAATACACGCTGCTCCACGGGCTGAAGGGACGCCTCCAGCACCGCCAGAGCAGCTGGCAAAGACAGGAAGTTAACCGGACGCGGAGCCTACCTGTCTGTCAGCCTCCGACGCCGGCCACTTCCTGTGGGCCTTTTCCTCCGGCCCAATCGGGTCTCCCCCCTGCCCGTGATGGACATTCCTTGGTCCCGCCTCTCTGCAGTCATCGGCGGGCACACAAGACACACCGTCAATCGGCGTGCCTGTCAGGGGAGGGACTTCTGGTCAGGCCATCTTGGCTCCCCTTCTGCGGCGGCGGCGTGCTTGCCGGCAGCCTTGTTGTTGCCGGCACCTTTTGAGCTGCAGCGTCTCCTCCTCCGCAGCCCTCGCGGCTGCGCTGTGCTGCGGGCCCGCGACCGGCATCGCCTGCCACTGGCGTGGATCCGGGAAGCCCCTGTCTGCAACAAAGAAACACGCCCGGCCCCATGGGCCGGCTGCCGCTAGGCAGGGAACTCACCTCCCCGGACTCGTCAAACCGAGGACACCTCCTCGGCGTGGCCTTTCTTGACGCCATGCCGTCCCGGACGCCTCCAGCAACGGCGCTCGTTGGAACCGCTGCACTCATTGTAGGCACGCCGCCCTCCCGCATCAGGGAATAACGGCCCTCCTGCGGACCCCTGGCGGTCCGTGGGGTTCCTTTACCCCGCGGGGCTGTGCACGCAGCCCCGATGCGTGGGTGGGGTCCCCTGCTGCGCCGGGCCGTCCACAACAATATTTTGTTGATCAGGTCTCCGCCTTGAAACAGGCGGAGCATCCTGCCGACTACGCCAGATGTGAACGATCCCCGGGCACAGACAGGCGGACATGTTGTTTCTCAAACCACCACACGTTTATTTACAATATTTTACAATTAATTGGTCACAAAGACCCCCAAATAATGGTCACAAAGACCCCAGTCTATTTGGTCACCCAGACCCAGTTTAGTGCACAATACCCCAAACAGTCCTGGCCACAAATGCCTTTCTTCGGGCCGCCTCCACTCTCCTCTTGCTTCGTCCTCCTTCCACCCGACTCCAGCCTCGAATGAAGGGAGGCGGCCCCTTTATACAAGTCCCGGATGAGCACCAGGTGTTCCCGGCATTCCTCTCTTAGCCACGCCCCAGCGTGGCGGAAGTGCCGGCTGTCCTCCCGGCTGCTCTCCGGCGCCGTCATATCTTCCCCAGCACTTCCTGGTGTGGCGGAAGTGCTGGGGCAACAAGTCCCCAAGGCACTGGGGTGCCTCCTGGCGGTGACCACGGGCCCCTACAGGGAAAGGCTTCCATGCCCTTGACCCGTGGCCCCCAAAGCAACCCGGAAGGCAAACCCCGTGATCCAGGCAGGGCTCTGACCCTTTTCCGGTCCCTCCTGGCGTCCCGGCCGGGTCATGGCCCCTGGCATCCCTGACAATATATATATATATATATATATATACTCAGCAATAAAAGAAACGTCCTCTGACTTTCAACTGTTTTTTCTTTCAGTAAACTTAATGTGTAAATATTTGTATGAACACTAAAAGAGTCAACACCATAAGACATAAACTAAAAATGTTTCACAATGTGTCCCTGAATGAAGGGAGGCTCAAAATCAAAAGTACCAATCAGTATCTGGTGTGGCCACCAGCTGCTTGAAGTACTGCAGTGCATCTTCTCCTCATGGAATGGACCAGATTTGTCAGTTCTTGCTGTGAGATGTTACCCCACTCTTCCACCAAGGCACCTGCAAGTTCCTGGACATTTCTGGGGAATGGCCTAGCCCTCACCCTGCGATCCAACAGGTCCCAGACGTGCTCAATGGGATTGATATCCGGGCTCTTCCACTGCGAGGATGATCAGCTGTCCTTCCTGTCTCCCTGTAGTGCTGTCTTAGGCGTCTCACAGCGCGGACATGGCAATTTATTGCCCTAACCACATCAGCAGTCCTCATGCCTCCCAGCAGCATGCCTAATGCACGTTCACGCAGATGAGCAGGGACCCTGGGCATCTTTCTTTGGGTGTTTTTCACAGTCGGCAGACAAGTCTCTTTAGTGTCCTGCGTTTTTAGAACTGTGACCTTAAATGCCTACTTTCTGTAAGCTGTTAGGGTCTTAACGACCATTCCACAGGTGCATGTTAATTAATTGATTATGGTTAATTAAACATGCATGGAAAACATTGTTTAAACCCTTTACAATGAAGATCTGTAAAGTTATTTGGATTTTTAAAACATTATTGTTGAAATACACAGTCCTGAAAAGGGACGTTTCTTTTTTGCTGATATATATATATATATATATATATATATATATATATATATATATATATGACAGCAACACTCATAACAGTGACAAAACATTTACATTGACAATCATGTTACGTTATTTTTAAAATGTTTCCTTTTTTTTTCATAACTTCTTTAACATACTAATTCTCCACTGCGAAGCGCGGGTATTTTGCTAGTTTAACTAATAAGAGTATCTATCTAATAAGAAAAAAATAAAATAAAATTAAGCAGTATCTCAGCTAAATCATATTTTAGTGCTGTCAGTAGTAGTAGCTCTTGCAGTACTGTGCATTTTAATTCTACTTTTCCTTAGCTTTCAAACATGTGCTCCTAGACCAGCAAATCCTGTTTATATCATTCTAAATAAAAATAAATCCAGAGTGCATTTTCACACAATTTGATCAAATGTGCCATCTGCTGCAAGACACTGATTCCCTACTGGTGAACCTGCAGTATTGCGTATACTGAACCACATTGTTCTGCTGTAGTTTTAAGCATCATGTGGTGCACATGAACACATAATCAACTAGCACTTAGGTAAGCTCCGTTCAGCTAACCACTGCATATGGTTTGTTTTTTATTGTTTCAGCTCTTAGCGTTTAATCTTCTTGTCCATCAGCTTCTGACTCTTATAATAGTTACTCACCTGTGGGTTTTGTTTACCTGGCTTTTTTTTGTGTTCATTTTTTTCTGACATCAGAATATTCCTGACCTAATTTCAACATGTCCATCAATTGAATTCACAAAAAAATATATATATAATGCTACAAATCTCTGCCATTGATTGTGCATCAAGGAAACGTCCCATTATCCTCATAACATCAGAATCTAAACTGACAGAAAAAAGGCAAGCTTTTGAAAAATGAAGTTTAAAAAATGGATCCTTCTGGCATTTATTTCAGTTACAGCACTTTTTCAAATAACACTATCTTCAGCTGTCCATTTTATACTGAAAGTATATATTTTTCCAGATGAAACGAGACATAACTAAATGAAATACTACTCTTAAACAATGTATTTGGTAATATTTGGTTGAAATTTTAAGAAATTATTTTTCTTTCTAATGATCACCAAACCTAAGACTATAATCAAAATAATCTGTAACAAGTGTATAGTACTTAGTAAGGTAATTAATTATAGTATAGCTTCATCAAAATGTTTATCCAGTTTAGTGCTTCTACATAGCTAAGTTGTATGGCTCATAAATATATTGTGAGAACATACGTCACCAGAATCTTGTGAGTTCATCAATATGTGATCGTTCTTTTATAGTCTATATGGTGTATAATTGCTGAAAATCAGAATATATATCAAACCACAATCTAAGATAGGGAGATACAGACAGAAAGCAGAAAATATTATATTGATTTTGAAAACCGTAATCAGTTTTGCATGAACATGCCTAAGGCCAGTGTCACACAACGTGACTTTGAGATGTACAGCATGTTACATTTAATAACTGCAGCCCTTGAGGATGTCAGATTACACAAACAGGGATTGCAGGAAATGGCATATAACACAACTCCTTCATGACTTCTTTTTTATCATTTTATCAAATCACCTGTGACATGCATCTAACTTAAAAAGTACCAACTAACCAAGAATAATGCTAAAAATATGCTAGAAAAAAAAAACAGTTATCTGGACATTTTAAGTTGTTCACAGTAAACATCAGAAAAAAAGGTTGCATGATCTTACTGTGCACTGGCATGGACCATGAGCCTCTTTGGTACTATCGCCACGCTTTGATTGTCTTGATTGATGTTCTGATTTTGGGCCATAGTAAATATTTCTTAAATTATCTTAATTGATATGTTAGTTAAAGATTCTTATTGGAACACATTGCATATACACACACCTGGACCAACAAGACTGCTCATTATATGATTCTTAGTACTACCTGTATAAGAAGAGGGTCAGTTGCTTTTTTTTTGTTATTCATAGTTACGTACAAAAGAGGGAATTCTAAGAACATTTTGGTGTGCAACCTAGGATGACTTCTATAGACCCTCTTAGGACTTTAAGTAGAGCACATTTATTAAGAGTCTTCAGAATATTTGTTAATAGGCTTTCCATGATAAACGATGCAGTTAAAAGATGGATCACATGAGGTGCAGTATCATACAGCAGTGTATGCATTTTACGATTGTTTCTGAACTTGCGTCATGTAACCTTTTACAAGTAAGGTATAAAGGGACAGAAAACACTCTGTATAGAACTGTTCTTGTAGTACCATGAAAAGAGAATATGGCCTGTGTATACATACATTGTTAGGTTGTTAGGTTCTCAATGAATTAATCTAATTCTCTGGAGAAATACGGTCAAATTGTTTTAAGTATCTCTAAATTTATACTGTATCCAGTAATGCAAAAATTAGCCTTAGTGAAGAAAAATTCCGTTCATTTTTTTGAGAATTCTGCCTGCTTCAGGGAGAAATAAAATGTGCTTAAGGAGTGTTTGGAGATTATAACTGAAACAATGGTTTTATATCTTGTTTAGTTGAAGATGTATGTACATGGAACTAATAACACTTGTGCATCAATTGAACTGTTCTAAATATGTAATTGTTTGCCTTAAAATGTATTACAGCACTTGTTTTTATTTCTTTTTATTAACAGGAACCTTGGGTTTGAAAGACCAAGCAATTAGCATTGCATTAATAAAAAGCATATTTATTGTTTTTAATAGGTTTGGCATTTCTCGTACCTCAGAAAGCTCCTCAAAAAGTGACTTGGAGAACGGTGACCAAGACGGTAGTATTGGTTCAGAAGATGATGAACCCGAGTCAAAGCCAGAAGTAGCAGCTGAAAAACAGAATAGTGGAACAAAAGAGTTTCAAGAGGACAGTCCACAATCACCAGAAAGTAAGAACCAAATAGCAAAAAATAGATTAATATAAATTAAGTCATTTCTTCTTTGAGTACTTAAAGAGTAAAGCTGAACTGTGAATACAACTGGAATAAGGGTTGTGATCCTATTATTATGACTTAGGTAGTGTTTTTCACTGTTTGTTCTTTGGATAAATATTTTCTGTTATTTAAAACAAGTTTTTTGAAGGCTGTTTACCCAAGAGAACCTAGTGGTATCATTATTTTAATGTCTATCTGTTATCTTTCAATTATTTCTGTTATATTTTTGTATTCGCCGCAGCAACATCTTGTTTTTGGTATGCACTGTCATTTTAAGGTCTCATTGCTAAGACACAACACCCTGTTGCTGGGAAAGTGCTGTTCCCGGAAGCTACATATTTCAATGTTACTAGCATGATGCTTTAAAAGGCAACACTGTGTATTTTGTTATGTCCAATATTGCTTTCACTATCAAAGACTTCCTGTTTAGTTCTCAGTCTTTTGTGCTTTTGGTAAAACCATTTTTGCTTTTAGATTTTAACTTTTGAGTTAGTGTTTTCACAACAAAGACAAAAAATGTTTTGACTTCCAAGGTTTTACTCCTTGCTAATACTTTGGTGTGTGGGTATCTGTCTCAACATAATTGGCACCAGCCACTAGGATGCATTTCTTACATGACATGGCAAAGTCATAGGCCTATTTAAAATATGATTGATCCTAAAATGAACCATGTTTTTTTTTTTTTTGCAAACTTATACAAGCACAAAAAGAAGTGGGGGAAATAAAAGAACAGTCATGCGGTTTTTTAACAGGTTAAAGATCTCTCAGCCTCATCTCAACAAATGGTTACTGAGCTTAACAGGATACAGGAGCAAGTTAATGGGCCAAGAGATGTCACAGTACAGCCGTTACTTATACTGCAAAAGAGTCACAAATATCCCATCCCACTCGTTTGTCTGGTGACCAACAAATGTATAGGGGTTTCTAAATCAGTGCTGATTTTCATATTCCTCTGACAGGGCTAAAGTGCCATATATTATAACTTTTTTAGATTATAAGAATGTAGAATGAAAGACGTAAAATGGGCATTCTTGAGGTATAATACAACCCCCCAAGCTGTTATTCTCTAGTGGTCTTTAAGGATTTTAAAAAGAGGCAGCGGTCAATTGAAATTTAAGCAGGGAACTGAACATCAGTGAATATCTCACAGCTTTCCAAGCAGTTAGTGGCTGGTGTTTAATGGGAGGAGCACACCCTTATATCAGTTTTTAAAAAGGGTCTTTTGTCCAAATAAAAGATGAGTTAGCTAGTCATACCGTGAGAAATACATTGAAGACATCATTAACTTGGCACAAGAATAAAGAAGTAGAAAGAAATTGGAAAGGAACACTTACTGCTGAAGCAATTAAAGATATAAAAAAAAATATGTTAGTGAATGGTGCTTGGAAGAAGTACCCCAAACCCAGGGAAAGAATATCGGAGAAGAGTGTCTGAGCGCTTATGATTTTTTTTAATCCAGAATACAGATCATACTGTGACAAACTGTCAGAAAATACCAAAGTTGCAGGGAAACAGGTGATGTCAGGGTTAGTAGGGTGGACTGTTTGAAGACTCCTTGGTGGTAAAGCCCTTAATCTGCTATTGCTCCATCCTGAGTATGACGTTAATCTGCACTTAACCCTGTAAGGAGGTTCCAATTTACAGGGAAAACTTGGGGGTTTGCGGCAGGACTAGCACTCCAGCCACCATGAAAAACCTCACTGTTTAAGTGTGGTGCTGAGTTGTTACCCAGTGCACTCGGGTCACAATCCAGGTGGTTTGGTGTGCGGTAGGTTTAAAATATATAAATGTATTTCATTAACATCAGCTTTAAATGGTGATATAGCCATGACACAATTACTTATTTTTTAAGTAATATAGTACCGACATTCATAGATATCTGTTGTACAGTTTTCCATGCAGAGGCTTAGAAGTGCAATGACAAAAAAATAAGAACACCAACCAAATCATAATATTATGAACTGTTACATCAAACACCCCGTTCATGCTGTGCAATCGTTGTGGTTGTTTTGTAATGTGAATGTGTCAGAATGGAACCCATCAGAATCTTTGTACTTGATCTTCTTACTTTTCATTTTTAGGATAACATACAATTTATAATGCTATAACTTTGGTTCTGAGTAGAATATTTTAAGAAATACTAAGAACACTTTTATAAACCAAGAATGTTTATAACTGTTTAAACTAAAGTCCAAATTTATTGACATGTGTCAAACTAAAAGTGTTGTGTAAGCCAGCAGATGAGCTCTTTGTTGCATCTAAATATCTAAGACTACCAGTATATTGTGTTGAAACCTGACTAAACAGTAAGGATGTTCAAGCAAGCTATAGCCTAAATCAGTAATGTAATTTAGAACTTAGTCACATTAAATATATATAGCATATACAGAATTACTACCAGATGTATTCACACATAAATAAATAAAGAGCAGCTATCTCAAACAAAAATAGAAACAATACGTTTTTGGGTATAAACAATTTAACCCATTTTGATACTAGTTGTTAATATAACATTACCATAATTTGAAACGCACTCTTCATGTAAAATTAGGGTGTTGATAATTCAGGTGCTTACCCAGGTGTGACATGTTTCCTTCTTTAGATTATATTGTTCTAAGTCATTGTCTTCAGAACCAGCGATATCGTCATGAGCATTTGCCTTAAAAGCAAAGCATTTCCAGACATGACTTCTGCTCACAGATCACAGAACTGGAGGAACCGTGATAGTCCAGACTAATACTTCTATTTGCTTATTATATTCTGTGTTTTAATATTTTACATAACCTACAAAGTGAAACTGGTGCTGCTAGAGACTGGTGGCATGGTGTGTGATGGTCAAGCATGAAAGTAAGTTACATTGTACTCTGCACAATTGAGAGTAAATCTAAAGTGAACTTATCTTTTTAACATAGCAAAAAAAAAAAAAAATCACGATCCTTCAAAAAAAAAAAAAGATTATCTATAGAACAATATAGTTTTTGCCATTCTACTTTAGGCTCCTTCTGAGAGTTTAAAACAGGTTTAAAGATGTATTGGATTCACAATTATTAATTGCTGGTTTATTAACAAATTTAGTAAGATTATTTGGCCCATTACATTATTAACCTACATGAGCCAGAAAAATGTTTATTTAGATTAAGGAAGCTCAAGAGTCATTTGAGGTAGCTATTTACCTCAGCACCCAGAATACATCACCCTGAAAGCTTCAAACACTTCATTCTGGAAGTGGTCTCATCCAGTATTAGGCTGGGGGTGATATGAATTAGGAAATGTGCGTTCTTTTTACGTTAACTTAATTTTACTGTGCAAAATTACATTGTAGAGAATCATGAATTATTGGCTATTAAATTAGCACTAGACAAATAAAAGCAATGGTGCAAGAGAATACAATTCTTTTTAATAATCTGTACTGACCATGAGAACTTAATGTATTTAATGTATTTGAAGTTAGCTAGTTCAATGCTCAACCAGGCCAATGGGCTTTATTCTTCAATCATTTTGTTTTGTAATTTTGTATAGATCAGGTAGTAAGAATGGGAAAAATTGATGTTTTCTCCCATAATTTTGAGCCAGGTGTACCAGAGGATCCATCAGAAAGTATCAAGTCAAGTCAAGTTAGGGAGCATTCACTGCTACAGTGTGTTGTCACACTCACTACACAACAAAACAACTCAGGATCCCGGTTTGCAACTCCCCAGGCAGACGCGCGGTCCAGTCCCACCCTCCAGAAATGACCCTCTATCTGCCGCAGCCAGGTGTTACGTGGGCGACCCCTTGGCCTGGTCCAGCCACTAGGGTCCCCAACAATGAGGATCTTATGAGCTGGATCACCCTCTGGGAAACACACCACATGGCCATAGTCCCATAACTGACGCTCCCTCACAGTGCAGGTAATGTGCGTCATTTGGGACTCCATGAGCAACCGCTCATTCAACACAAATCCAAACAAATGGTACCCAAGGATTTTACACAATTGAGAGACACAAATCAGAAAATATACTGCAGGCATTTTTAGGTCTCATTGCTAAAATGTGATGCTGTGTTTTTGGGTGTGTAGTTCCTAGAGGTTGTGCATTTCGACCATGACAGTGTGTTCGATGGCATCCATGGTTACGTTTTGCTGTCAAAAGATTCTCGGTTCATTTGTCAATCTATTTGCGCTTTTGGTAAAAGAACAATTTTTACTTCAGATCTTGACTTTGGGTTAATATTTTCATAATAACAATACTTTTGGTTCATGCTTATCTCCTGTTCTTAACATGGGTACCAGAAGATTACCATTGTCGTTTAATAAGTTGCATAACACCTATAATGATTGTATGAAATGTAAATCAGTCGTTACTAACACTGAAAACAATGCAGACTTTTTCACTTCTTCACAAATGGGATGCTTTTCACTGATGCCAGTCCAGAAAGGCATCAAAAAGCTGATGTTATTTTCTTCTCAGAACAGCAAAGCAGGTAGTTTTGGTCATACAGACATAAAAAACACTCTAATGGATAAAATAGTTAAACAAGATAAAAAGTAATAAAAGATAAACTTACTTCTGAAGGTAACTTGAAGACTGACCCTTTTCTTTCTGCTTGCCTCCTGACTTCTCCCTTTAACTTAATGCTTTTGAAGCCAGCAGATGAGTCCTTTGTAAGGAAGATACATTAAAGACCCTCATGGCACTGTTTAGCTGTACCCAGCCCCAAATAATACATGAGTATGAGGGGAAGAGTTTAAATACAAGAGGAAGAGTTCAGTGAATGGGGTAAAGAAATAACCTATAGAACTGCCCAGGTATTAAAGTTCTCCGTCGTTAACGACGGATTTCTGTTAATTGTAGCGAGTCATCGACGGATTTCCGTCAATTACACTGTTCCGCCTGTCCTTAATGTTTTAAATTCACTTTTCATAATTTTAATGCTGTGTATATATAGGCTTACATTTCTCAAATAGTGTAATACATGTCTTAATTTTAGTTTAAATAGGTCTTAAATTAAGGAAAGACAAAGTGTATTCAGCCTGCTGAGGAGGATGTGATCAAAGCCTGGAGTGGAGCGAATGCACGTTCCTCTCTCCACTCTAAGCGTTTTGTTGTCACTCCGGTATGGATCCACTCCGGGTTTTGGTTTAGTTCTGAAGAAGTACATGTCAGGCTACGGCTGAGGTATAACTATATTTAAGATAGCATGGACACACTTATAATGCAGGAAGGCTCTGATGTTTCGGAGATTGATAAAAGTGTAAAAAATAAATGGAGATGGGCTTGGCTTAGGAAATTGGGGAGAATGGCAAGCCTTTTAGTTCGTGGGCTAAAAAAATCAAACAACCAGGTACGTGTCTTTGCACAGTATGCCACAGGAAACTTCAATATGGCAATAATGGCAAAAAAGTGCTAGCTCGCCATCAATCAGAAGCTAGTCACAATGCTGCCGTTCGTGCTCTACAGTACACATGCTCCCTGCCTGGTGTGACAAGTACCACAACGGGGATTCATGCATCTATGGCCGACCGTGTGTGCGATGTAAAAGTGCGCATATGTTCTTTCATAGCGGAGCAGTTAGGGTTAGAAAAGTAAAGAAAGGTTCCACCTCTTCTGTTTGTGCTAAAGCCTCCACCTCCTCCACTCTTCGAGTTAAACGAAAATCTGCCGCTACAGCCTCCACCCCTGCAGTTAAAGGCGCTGCTGCTACAGTCTCAACCTCATCCACTGTTGGAGTTAAAGGTAAAACTGCTGCTACAGCCTCCACCTCTCCTGGAGCCACTCCTGCACATGTAGCTAGTCGAACATTAAAACAGGTGTCAGGTGTAGCCAAGCTTCACGAATATGGTTTCACAGCCAAAAAGCAGAAAAAGTGAAAAGCACTCTAGAGACATTTGCACAAGAAAAGCACTTTTTGGAATTTAATGGTGGTGCTGTTACTTTTTTTCCTTGTTAATTATTAATAGTTTCACAAAACATTGTTTGGTGTTATAAGATAAATAAAAACATGCACTGAAAAATCACTTTTTGAAAAAGCACTTTTTGGAATTTAATGGTGGTGCTTTTACTTTTTTACGTTAATTATTAAGAGTTTCACAAAACGTTGTTTGGTGTTATAAGATAAATAAAAACATGCACTGAAAAGATGTGTGATAGATGGTTGATTATTTGTCAAGGTATATTTTTTTTCAAAGATTACAAATAGCTTTTAAAATATGCAAACTGGCAATATTAAAGCGGTTTAATCTCCCCTTAAAACGCTATTGGTCTCGACTATTTAAATAAAGTGTGTGTTAAAGGAATATGGCTTGGCCTGAAAAAAGTTCAGTCAGAAGATTTTTTTTCACTTTAATCCCTGACTGCCTCTCCCTTTTACATGGGATGACTGGTCTGTTAACCTACAGTACCAAAAAAGCAATCCCATCTAACTTTCAACTAAACTCTGTTCTCCCCACTCTGATTTGCTAATCCAAGCTCATGCTGCCTTCACATGATATGAGAGTTTTCAGATTTTCCACTTGTGAAGTTTCACCATCCCACTTTGTTGAGTTCAACTGAATTTCCAATCAAATGTTTGGGAGAAATGTGAGATAGCTTTTGATTTGCTAGCTGTTCCCCACAAAAAGCACATAAAAGGGAAACTTGAATTTTTACAGTAAAATAAAGAGCTAATTAAATAAGCATATTCAAAATGTATCACATCACTACACATACTATTTGATCACAAAAAAAGTCTAATTCAAGTAATGTTTCCTGTTAATCATAAGTGGTGGCACTACCTGGGGTCACTCATGGCCTCAGTGCAGTGCTCTGTACTGTCAGCCACAGCCAATATGGAATTTCAAGATGTTAGAGGTCAGCTAGCACAAAGAATATAAACAGTAAATGGTGCCACTGAGCCATAAGTGTTTAACAGGAAAAACAAACCTTATGTCTTGAACCCCAACAATCACTAGCACTTAGCCTAAAAGGAAACTAAGCAATTCTCTGTGAAATAGCACACAAAGAGTTGTTTTCCCCGTATAGCGCTACTAAGTTAACTATAACTTGCTTCTTAGTACAAATAAACACTTTCATAACCAGAAGACACAACCAGCACAAAGAACACAAACAACAAAAGGAAAACAGTAAGCTAAAAGACAGACACTTAATATCATGATATGCGAGAAGGTAGACAAAACAAGCTTCCAGCGCAGAGTAAAAAAGCAAACCAACCCCAACAAGTATAAATCACCAGTGAGAAATGAGTGCTGTAATATTTTCCCCCTTGTTCTTTATTTTAATAAACATGCATGCATCCATTGTTTATATTTGATGTAACCAGTGTTCTAGTAACGCATCCAAAGTGTTGTGTAAAGTGTTAATCATTCTGCATCTGTGGTTGAGTAAGATACTACATGAATGCAAAATAAATGTTTGGTTTTTTTTTTAATTATTATTATCGTTATTATTATTATTTCTGGGGTGGGAGTTTCTGTAACTTTAAATCCCAACCACCACCACAAAGCTGGGCCATCATTTTCTGGTCAGATTCAGGGACTGAAGCAGAGATGGCAACTCCAGCCTGGGGACAAACCAATGGGGACCTTTTGCAACCACTCCATCTATACAGATGCCCATTTCCATTTCCCAAATAGACCTGTCCCTTCCCTGTATGTCTCTATCTGGTTCCCAGCACAAACATTATAATCTTAGTTAAAATAAAAGAATTGGCTAAAGTTAAATATGACTGTTTTTTAGATGCCACTAGGACAGCAACATTTGAGGATACAGTGAACTCTAAGCCCCCACCAGCTTCTGTTGCTGTGGACATCGGCTCTAGTGTTTGGGATAAAACCACTGGCTCTCGTGATAAAGCAGAAACTGAAGAAAAAGGATGGGCAAAATTCACAGACTTTCAAGCTTTCTGCTGGTAAGTGTAGACCTATATGCACTGGAATAATAATAATAATAATAAACAGAAAGGCCTCATTTGATTCTTGAAGGTTGAGAGATTGACAATATTAGTGATATACTTTATATTTATAGTTCCAGGACACATTAAAAATTTTTCTTTATAACTATAAAATTTTCAAATTTTTACCTTTTGAAATTCAGCATTTTACAATTTTACAATGTAATAGTGTATGAAGAAAGACAAAGACAGTACTCCTTTATTGTAGGTTTTTATTGTAAATGCTGTTTTTGTAGCTCAGAATCTGTTCCCAGATGTAGCTCACCGGTTGACACGGACAGTAATGATTCTAATGGACATTCCAAGCAAAACCAAGAAAAAAATTGTGAGTATGCCAGCCGTACTTTATTAATTATATATTGAAAATGTATATATGTACTTGGGTTTGTAAATTTAAACTTCATTTTAACCAGAAGTAACAGAGATTAAGGGGATTCCGATAAAGAAATGTCCAAATAGATAAAAATCAAAAATAAAGCTAACTGCAGTGTTGCATGGAAAGGACAGCAAATGTGGCAGGACACATATGTCAAGAAAGTTCACTAAGCAAGAGTTTTCTTTTCTGTTACAAATTAGATACACAGTGTCATTTTTATGAAAATGGTCTCAGAGATAGAATATTACAAATAAATTACATATTGTGAGCAGCAGATTAAAGCAGTTTGGTGTTAAAACTCTGTAAAACATTTATCAAGACTTCAGAATGATTTGAGGTAGCATGCAGTCATGAAAGCATTTCAGAAGCACATTTTTAATATGGGGCAGCACTTTAATAAAGCAGACACTTTTTACCTGCACTTGCACTGCCTTCTATTACCCTGCATTTCATGAGATATCAGACTATACTCCTTTTAATGAAAGACTTATATATGGAAGATGGCATATTAAAATCACAAAATAGCCCAAAGAATGAAGCTGAAAAAGAATAACTACTTTTTTGTAGTAAAAAGGCCACAGGTTTATAGATTTCTGCAAATTTTCATTATGACACTATACTAAACTATTACTATTTCTATACTATACTGTACTATACTCCTAAGGGAAAAGAAAGACAGCATTGGGGGGTATGTAAAATTCTGTTTTATGCTAATGTTTCAAACTTAAGCTAACAACAAGATTTTTTCTTATCTTTATTAATTCATTTGATTTCTGTTTTACCAGTTGGGTGAGCTACTAGAGGTTGCAGTACACTTGCAATTAATAAGCACAGGGACACAAGTATTTTAACATCATGTATTAGCATTCATTAGTAGGTTTGTAGAGTCAGTATTAAAAAAAAAAACATTGTCTCCAACTCTGACTCCTGAGTTTGAAATTTAAGCCAATATACAGTACTGGTCATCCAGAATTTTTCATGTTTTGATAGAGGTGCATACCTTTTTTTATCAAGATACCATTAAATTGATTTACAAATATAGTCCTTGCACTACTGCAATGTGTGTATAATGGCCATTACAGCTTGAAACGACTGATTTTTTTAATATATTATTCACATATGGATGTAAAGCCCCATTTTCAGCAGCAATTCTTTCAGTGTCCTAATGATAAACTCCCTTAAAAACTTGTAAAAAAAACACGTCAGTCTGATGTTTTTTTTTTGTTTTTTTTTTGCCAATTCCGACTCCAGCAATCCAGTAATTGCTTGCAATTCTGACTCCACAGCCCTGTGCATTAGAGGGTGTTGTACCTTATAAATTTATATAGTGCACCAGATGTAGTTACTTCAAGGGCCCTAGGTTAACAGAAAAGCACAGGGAGTAGGCAGAATGGAGAGATGTTTCCGCCAAAACTACAGAAATGTAGTATATGGTTCATCTGGAGACCTGTCTGTGATTTTGGAGAAGAGAAGAGGAATGGTACACAAAGAATACTTGACTGTTTAACTCGACTGCGATTTGATACCGCAGAGAGACTTCACTCAGCCAGGGGGAGCTCTTGGCAAAAAAAACTAGACTTTGTAGGGGTTTTCTCACTCCAGAAAAGGCTGCAGGATTTGCTCCAGAAGGAACCCAGCTTAAAGTACAAAGCCACCTCTTCCAAATTTATATGGATGAACTTAGACCCTTGAGATGAGTTAGGGAAGTGCTCAGGTTGCAAGAAGGTAATGTGGCATTGCTGTGTGGAAGAGTTTGGAGCACTTTATTTATTTGTTTGTGTATTTATTTATTTTTGTGATACTTGTGCACTAAACTATTTGGATGGTGTTCTAGAGGACAAATCCCCCTTGCATCGTGAACAGGGTTCAGGGTTTCCTTTTTGTTTATCTCTTTTATTTCAGTTCTTCTACTGTTTGTTTTTTCATTGTGCTTAATTTGTATTGCCCTACCCAGAGTAAAAGTGCAGGCACACAGACATGCTGCTCATCATATATAAAGTATGTGTTAGATATGCGCTGTGTGTGGGTGTGTGTATGTGTATTCAAGCTTGGGTCACAGAGTTGCACAGGAGACTGAAAAAGGGATTCGGTTTCCAAGGTACACAATCTTTATAGCTGAACTGGCAAGTATAAACACAACACCTTATTCAGAAAGGGTTTGTCAACAGCAGAAAAGCACACAGGGTGATGGTCCAGCTCCATTCTCCAGGTCAAAAGAACACAAAGTCCTCCTCATCAAGCGGGTTCAACGGCAAAGGTAGCAGCAACTGTAGTAGATGCAGTTTGAGGGAGAGAGAGGACTGGAGAGGGAGCCATTAGGTTGGCTGGTGCTCAGTCTTTTAAATGTTTTAAGCCTCATTTGAGAAGCATGTTACCCGGTAAGCCTGCAAGCCTGCAGCTAATTCCGCAGAGAACGGGTAAAAGTGTGTTTGTTTCTCATTGAAATACTGTTTAAGAGGGAGATTCTGAAGGCCATAGGTTTAGTGTTTAACAGAGACCGCTCGCAGTTAAGAGTGTAAGAGCATGCTGCTGGCAGTGCTATGCGAGGGAAAAAACAAAGCAGGGGAGATATTGCCTATGAGTGATGGTCACCACCGTTATGGGCAGCGACACCAGTCACAGCATATATACAAACTCAAACTCATTTTCCTGTACTTTCTGACATTTAGAATGTAGTAGCCTGAACAATTCTCCTTTATATACTTCTGAAATTATTGTACAGTTAATCAGTATGCCACTCCTTTTGGTTAGTTTAGTAAATCTGAAATTGTTTAAGTGATGAGATGAAAAGCACATATAAGGTTTGTTCAA
Source organism: Polypterus senegalus (assembly GCF_016835505.1). NCBI lineage: Eukaryota > Metazoa > Chordata > Cladistia > Polypteriformes > Polypteridae > Polypterus > Polypterus senegalus. Next base: position 104,702,750 of record NC_053161.1, read on the forward strand.
TTAAACAAAAACTGTGTTGACTGTAATACATGAGTAAGTAATATTAAGATTAGCAATGACGAATGCTATACAGGTTCTGCCCCCTTCCACTCTGAACCAGAGATGTACACTAAGGATCATTGCATTTCCCTCCCTAACAAAGAGAAGAAAGTAGCCTGAATATGCCAGGCCTAGTATAAGCCAAAATAATACTTAACCAACCACAGTCCTGTCATCTTCCAGTAGACCCTGGAATGATCTGGTTTTTTTTTTAGATAGATAGATAGATAGATACTTTATTAATGACCATACGTTTAAACATTGCATTATTTTGAAAACCCAATGCTAGTACGCTGTTATTATTACTAATTCTTTTGTAGTCATCCTAAACAAATAACATCAAATAGATTAACAGGAACTGGTGCTGTCCTGGTGTTACCCTTACAAATTTATAACTGAGTAAGACACCTGACTATGAACATATGGCCAATGCCAAAATATCACACAACATATGCAAAATTTGGAAATGTGCAGTGTGTCCAAGTTATACTGAGTAAAGATGGGTCTGTGTGCGCTTCATTAGAACGTCTGACAAATTTTAATGTGTACTTGTTTGTGCAACATTTTTCAGTCAGTACAACTTCACCTTGTGTCTGGAATGTTTGTGTGGCACGCAAAGCACCTTTGGTGGCATCTGACAGCAGTTCGTCTGGGGAATCAGAAAGTGATGAAGATGAAGATAAAGCAGGCATTGTCACCGAAACTATAACAACAGGTTGTGGCCATGAAACAATCAAGCTGACTATGGATACCAAAAATGAAAAAGCTGTTTTCACAAGGTATGTTAGTATATTTCAGTGCTATTGAAGGGGATAGGTAAGAAGGTTTTGCTAGGAATTTCATTTGACCTACCCTTTTGCCTCGATGTTTTCCTGAATGCATTTTCCCCTTGTTTCCCATTTTCACATCAGTGTTTATTGACTTTGTGATAGCTGGTTTGGTAATATGGATGAACTACTCAATAACTTTATACACATAAAAAAATTAATTTAACACATTCACATACTCACTCATCAATAAAAACACTATTTCCTTTTTAGTTAAAAAAGCTTAAATTTGGCAGGATGATGCATCTAGGCTAGAAGGTATATGCTAAGAATGGACTTTTTGATATATTACTTTTAGGGGTACACTCCCAGATAGAAAAACTAAATACCCCAAAATCTTAAAACACCTTGATGGACTTGATCGAAATTTTGTGCCATTACTGAAAAAAGAAAATTAGCAGACACTTTTTTTTTCTATTTGTTAATTGTAAGTAATAATGCTTGACCAGTGGGTCCTTGTTTCTGCTGTACGCCATGAAAGAAGGAACCGTGCAGAGGAGTGCAGCTCCCGCTTTATGCAAATGAAGGCCACTACCAGAAGCAAAGCGAGGGAGGTGGGGGGGTTTGGTACAAAAGTTCAACAAAGCTCAAAGTAGATGTACTTAGAAAGTTGCCTTCTTCGGTACAAGTGTTACTCTCTATTCTGTCAGCTTCTAGTTACTCCTCACAATGTGTTAAAAAAAATACACAAATACGAAAGGGGTCGTGCCCCTTGGGTTGTCGATCGTGCTTATAAGCAGCACATATACTTTGAAAAATGGAGAGGGAAATGACGGGCCCTTGGTGGTGAAATACATGTGATATTGCAGAGAACTGAGACATCCCTTTGGAACTCCTGTTTGCAAATCAGAAACAGTGAAGAGCTGGTATAACATACCACCTCACTTCAAGCCCTGGGTACAACTAAAGCCAGGAGCGATGTTATGCCTTGGCAATCACAAGTTTAAACGCTTGCTCAGCTCGCTAAAGGAGCCCTCCTCATGGACAGAACATATTGGAGGTGGACGTTACAGTGCTTTTCAGTGGGCTGCTGCCGGTGTACCTCATCTTCCATCTTTACCTCTGTGCTGCCACCTGATCTGGGTAAACTCTGCTGGTTTTCACCCTAGTGGATCAATGCACCTGAAAGCTAGTAGTTAGTGATGAAACACACTGACCTCTAGTGGTATGCTGGAAAGCCTGCTAAGCATCTATCAAACCTAACAATTCTGCCTCCCCTACCTTTGTTGGAAGAAATTTTGTTAATAAAATAATCATTATATTCTCTCCCATTGTATCCTTGGTTTCCAGACTGGCACTCTGTCACCAATATTACCGGTAACACAGTGTGACAGATGTGAGTGACATAAATTAAGTTTCACATTTTGTACAAATGAGAGGCATTTGGCTAATTAGGCCACAATATTAAAATAAATGTTTCTTGTGTCTTTGTCCAAATCCATTATTTATGTCATTACATTAGATGGCAATCCCTTCTTAGCTGCCTTATGGTTCACAGGCTGTGTAGAGTTTACTTGTTCTTTCATACTGTATGTATTATGTATTATTCTTCCTGGGAGTCTGACTTACTTTTAGGCTCATTTGAAACGCTTAACTGAACCTGGCGCCATAAGTGTTCAAGCAGGCACAAGCTTACTCTGTAATAATCTGGACTTTGTTAGTTTGGGATATTCTGCTGCCTGGATAGGTCATTACAGAATCGGTGGGTTCAGAAAACAGCTGGATGGGTAAATATACTGAAATGACGCCCACTTGATTTGGTTCTTCCAAACAAGACAGTAAACAAGAGTGCTACATTTAAAGCTGTGATGTTATGGATAAAAGATAAAAATAATTCCTGGCCACACTTATCCACTTGTAGGATCAATTCATGCTTCACCTACTATAACTTTGAAATGGTACAGAAAGGCAGAAAGATTTCTTCTCTATGCTCATTCTAAAAATTTATGTTGTTCATTTTACTAAATTGTCTTGAAAATGTTTTTTTTTTCCTCTTTTTGCCTCCCCCACAGCAAACTTTTAACATGAAACCCACATAATAGTTATATAAATATACCAACAATATCAATTGTATTACTCTGATTCCTATTTTTGTTATTATTCACTGTGTTTATTAATTTTTGGCATCGTTGGGCTTGGAAACTAGAGCCAAGGATTCATACAGGTACAAAAACAGTGGATCTTCTCAATAGAATAGCTGTTTTTTTTCCATGATGTGTGATGTTTATTTGGGCCATTACCCATAACAGTAGTATTTTGATTTGATTTTTTTTTCTTTCTAATTTGAAGCACAAGTATTTTTGAGATAATTGCTTTAAAGATTCATTATCCCAATGTCTCAAATGTTTGAAATTTTTTAGCATGCACTAATTGGCTTGGTAATTTGGACCTTTAAGAAAATCAAAGTTTACTGAATGCAAGAAACATGTTTTGTTCTTTTACAAAAAATATTGTCAACTTAACAGGCAAAGGGATACTGCATCTGATTATTTTTTTAATTTCAGTTACTAAAAGTCACTAATTTTACACAAACTTTATCAAGCTCTATCACTTGCAGTAAAGCACCAGTTACTTCTCTTACAATTTGCTTAAAACAAAGATATAAGAGCAGTATTCTTGCTTGGAAATTACTTTGGGCAATATTTCTGTGGCACTATGGGCATGCAAATTGTAAGAACTGTATTTTGCATGTATTTATGCATTTGTATCTTCATGTCCCATTTATTACTGTGTATTCAAATTCAACAATGCATTTAATGTGGTATATATAAATACAGTTATGTTGTTAATCCATGTAGCATATACAGAAAAATGAGTGTATGTCATTACTTATCAAAAGAAAAATGGCTGTAAAACCATTTTGGAGCTTAGATCAAGATAAAAATAAAACTCTGAAAAACAGGAGATTCCACATTTTGTCTGAATTAAAAAATATTTGCTTTGTGTTTGATGCGGTACTTAAAGAATTGTTTTTAACATCAGTGTAAACAAGATTATTGAAATATTGAATGTTTCTAGTGCAATAGAATGTTAAACTTTTTGTGTTTTAATAAGTTGAGTTTAAAAATGCAGTTGATCCCGGGTATAAAAAAAAGTTGGAAAGTTAAAGCCAGACTGTTAGGAAATATCAGGAGCAACTTCAAAAATATTATATATAACTTATATTTCACTAACATTTTTTTTTTGTAATTTCTGATACCTTTCTTACTCTTTGGACCTTTATGTTTCTGAACATTCTGCTACAGTATATTATATATAGTAAACTCAGTACCCTACGTGGATACATAATCAAATATTTCTTCCTAAAGAGTCCTTTAAACTGCAAACCAATTATCTTAAGTTAACTCAACCCCGTTTTAACTTAAGCGCCACCACATCAGCACACACGAGAGTAAAAGCATCAAAGTTCAGTCACTCAGACTCCCTTTAGATAGCACTTGGAGGAAATCGTTCATATTCATTTACACAGGATCAAGAAACCCTGAAGGGAGTCATTTTCCTCCTCTACACCACTGCAATTTTTTATTTTCGTCATTTAGATTTGGCAGTTCTATATTTTTTGTCGTTCCTATACAGTATGACTTTATGTCTTATTTAATGGAACTGTACATTGTTCTTGCAGAGTTGAACAAAGTTAATTGATTCATCATTTTCCTGCTGTCTGTCTTAGAAAAATGTCTCCATGTTCAGATGTCCCCCCCACAACCCCGTCCTCTTGTTTTCTACATGTATCCATTGAAATGATGTTACATTTAACTTAATTGTCAATTTGTAGTGTTTGTTTCCACAAAAGATTTGCACTATCGAGGACAATCTGTCTTTGTACTATTGTATTTAGTATACTACGTTCATTAATAATAATAATTCATTAGCTGCAGACACTATATACATAATGGCTAAAATTGATTGGTAAAATTTAAAATTTATTTTCAGAAGATTAATTATACCAGTATTCATATCAGTGAAATAAGGCTGTAGTGTGACTGCTGTGTAACTATTATTTTTAGACAAAAAGTTGTTACATTACAATATTAACAATGTAGCTATCCAGTTGGCTTACTTGAAAATGCAGAATTCAAATCAGACAACTTAGTTGGATTGATGTTAATCTATAGTACTGTGTATAACTGCCACCACATGGTTACCAGAATACACAAACAGTACTTAATGTTAGTATTGTGATAGCCCAAGCATGGCTTCTTCCTATATGTTCCCTCCTTATTGCAACTTGATACAGTGGAGAGCGAGCATTGACTGTTCTGAATTTGAGTTGCATGAGGCACATTCTGTAACTGCCATTTATATGATATGTTTGCACATGATTCTAGATATATTCAATATACTGCAGTATTCATAATAATACAATGTGCACTTAGATAATGTAACATTGAAAGTAAAGCTTGCCATGTCAGTTATCAAGACAATAAAACCTTAAAGTCAGTTATGATATGATAACAGAGAGGCTGGTAGGTATCCACACTTTAATCTGTCTGAAGATATTTTGGAAATTCCTGAATTTAGGAGTAAAATTGGACAGCAAACACCGATGTCACTAATATAACTAAAAATGACAAAAGCAATTCCTGTACTGTCATTTCCCTGGACTATTTCTAATGTCTTGTAACTGGTGCTTTACTCTGTATTCTGTGGCCTTTTCTGTTTACTGTACTTAACTGTGTTATTTTCTTTCTTTCTTTCTTTTTCTTTCTTTCTCCATCTCTTTTCCTGATGCTGTCACTCAGAATATTTAGGCCTGCAGTCAGAGGGTATGTAGCAACAACCTGTACTCTATATTTCACATATCCATCTGGCATTAGCACTGGTTCTGAATGTCAGCTTTTGCTCTTTTCCTTTACTGACTTGCTCATTTATTTGAATGTAAGTTAAATTTGGCATCTTTTTAAGCTGAAACCTAGATAGTGTAATAGACATGTTGTGTGCTTTAAATAGTTACATATACTATTGCTGACAAAAAAAATCCTGAAAATGAAAAGCCCAGTGTTTTTTTCTTCTTCTTCCAACATGAACAAGGACATTCTGAAAGGCTGTTATAAAGTATGTTATTGGTGTCTGGGTATTTTAATTTTGTCTACAGTACACTCCATATGGCACTTAAGTATACATTTACATTTTGCAAGTATATATTTTATTCTTAATCTCTCTACCTCTGCCTACTTAAAAACAAATGTACTCTCTTCCAGCAGCTGGTGACTTTTACTGTCTAATTTAATTTTTTTTGTGACTTACAAAAAAATTAATCTCTCTTGTTTTAATTGGGTAACAACAGATCTGTTGTATTTCTTTAAGACTTAATAGAATCTCATGTACAGTAATTGTTACATAAATAGGTAATTCTTATTTTTCTTATCTGTAAGAATTTGTACGTTTTTATGACATAAAGTTAAAAGTCTTTACAGCTAACAACAGCTTTTACTATTTCAATGCATTCACGTCTGCTTGAATATAGTAAACATATTTGTAGGTCCTATTAGTAAATTATATTACGTAAATAGTTAAGTTTTAAAAGCATCACGTATTTTTAAATTAAGTTTTTTTTTTTCAAGAAAACGGCCTTAAAAATTCAAAATGAAAATTATGAATGAAAAGTTGCAAAATTTTGCAAAATATACTGTACATGAAGCTGTGTTTAAAAGAATGTAGATGCTCATGACACAATAATCAAAATTAAATGTAACACACTCTTACTATATGCACATGAACCTTATTAGATTTTTTTTTTAATTCTATGTATGCTACATGGTAAGTCATGGGAAAAATTACTTTAAATATTAAAGACAGTCAAAATCATGCATACTTTAAAATTGTAAAATACAGGTAAAATTCCATTACAAGGAATATCTTTACAACAAAATTTTCATTTCAACGAAGTATTTTTATGGTCCGACAGTTTCCCCATATGACATGAGTCTATAGAAATCACGTTACTGCGAAGTACATTCAGCAGATACTTTCATAACAACGAAGGGTCCAAAACACCTTGAAATGCCTGAATGAATCATCCACAGAGCAGTTAGTTCTGTGGTCACAGCTCAGTTGTGCACAACAATCCCCAAACAGAAACATTGTAATTTTTTTTCTTTTTTCAAACTTTCCTCATACTGTTTTTTGTTTTGTTTTTTTTTTTGCCTTTTTTGTTTCCTGCAGTTTTCAGTGATACCTTTTTCTTATTGCTCGTCAACATTTGAAAAACATCCATTGGAATTTAACTCATTGTCACCCTATAGAAATGGCAGATAACAGTTCATATTAAGAAAAAATTTTGTAGCTCTCGATTACGGCAAAAAAACGCTGCCAGTGAATTTGAATTTCGCCATTGACACTGTCAACTTTCTTGAAAGACAGAGAAAAAAAGTAGAAAAATCTCGGGTTGCAAACATATGTGAACTGCTGCATTTGAAGATGTTGAAAAAGCAGTCTTTATGGGGCTCAGTGATGCTCATTCAAGAAACATTCCTATTAATGTGGCACTCATTCAAGAAAATGTGAGTTTTGTAAACTCTTGGGACCTCCCCCAACTAGACAGCAAGCCTAAGAACATCCCGAAGTCCGATGTCTGCGTCTGTACGGACAATAGCAGGCTCACAGATACTGTATGCTACATCTCTCCGCCAAAGTAAACAGAAAAGATCTCGATGGGTGATGCAAGGTTAGGAGCACGTACATTGTAAATGCAGATAACAGTATTACTTGATCACTGACCTGGCCACGACCCTGCCTGACTGCTGTGTCTGTGTATAGCAGAGTGGCAGATCACCCTACAATAAATAACTGTGTCGTTCCTGTTTCAAGCTGAATAAAGCTGGTTTTTCTAAAGTACTGAGCTTAACCCTCGTGTATTGGGGTTCAAGGCAGGGACATATAGCTCGACCCCGATATTTTATGATTTGCTTCTGTGACACTTCACTGCAGCACTGTGAGCCTCCTATTACCCTGGCCCTGCAACGGACAAACAATCTTCCACAGACGCTGCAATTGCGCTTCAAGACACACTTCAGCGTGTCATTCCCATGGGGGGGCGGGGGTTCTCAAAAGAGTTCAGAAACCTCACAATATTAAAAAGAAGAAAAGGATGATTCGGCTTCTGATTGATAACTGTGCTGCCCACAACATGCTTCCACATTTAGATAAGGTTCGCGTTGAATTCCTCCCACCCAATTGCACGGCAGTGCATCAGCCATTGGATTTGGGCATCATTCGCACCCTGAAAGTGTATTATTACAAGGAAATGTTGAGAAAAATTCTTGTCAGCATAACTTGTAGGCAGGAGGAGATTAAAATTAACACAAAAGAAGCTATTGAAATGATTGCAAATGCCTGGATACAAGTTAAAGAAAGCACTATAGTAACAAATACAGAATCTCATTACAACAACATTTTCGTTACAAAAAAATATTTTTTAGGTCCCTGGGAGTTCATTGTAACAGAATTTTACCTGTATATCATTTTTGAAATGTTTTTAGATTTTAGTTTTACTTGTAGCACTTCACAAAAGGCACAGAGAAATCACTATGCTACCAAAACTAAAAAATCTATCCACATTTAAAGTCCAACACATAAAGTGCTGTGGAAAAAGTATTTACCCCTTACAGATTTTTTTCTTTTATCCAATACCAACTGACACTGTAGGAAAAACTAACTGCCCACTTATATTTAATCACTAGCTGTGCCACCTTTATTACCATGTCTGCAACCACAAATGTTCTATAATTCAATATTAGTCTTTCAGATAGCTGTGAATACCTCTACCTGGTAGAACTGCTTTAATTCAGAAATACTAGTAGATTTACAAGCATGGGCCGCTTGTTTCAGGTTATGCCAGTACATATCTGTTTGGTTTAGATTTGAACTTTGATTATGCTAGTCCAAAACTTACATTTTTCTATTTTTACATTCATGTTAATGTTGGTCATTTGATTTTTTTTAAATGGATGACTATCTTGCAGCATTTCCCAGCTTTTCTTAGGCTAAATCTTATGTAAAGATGGCTGGACATTCTCCTTTAGAATTTTCTGGTACAGACAAGAATGTATTGGTTGGTTTCCTCAATTATGGCAAGTCGTCCAAGTCCTGAGGTCGCAAAGCATTAACACCATCACCCTACCACTACCATGTTTAACTCTTAGCACCTCTAAATCTGAATTTGTGTCTCTTCCTGGTATGTGGTGAGAAAATTTGTCTTTTATGCAGGAATCAGTTTTCAGATGAATCTATGTGCCAGTCCTATGGTCAAAAATCCTGAGGTAATGGCCAAATAAAAACGAATCACAGGTTCAAGTGATATAAATGCTGCTTCTCCTCATTTAGGCTAAATTGAATGTTTCTGACAGGGTTACAAAATTAGCAGTGGTCGATGACCTCAAAGAGAGTTCTGGAGAAGCCTGTTTGTTTGGTTGGTTTTTTTTTGTGTTTGTCTTATGGTATCCAGTTATTGAGGTCTGTGTATTGTGCACCAGTATTAAAGTAAATCTATCTGGTGCTATAATAATGCCAGTTAAAGTAAGTGTGCTTTTTCATTTTCCAATTTCTTATGCAATTTAGACTTTGAACGCATAGTCGTTTGGTTCTTGTGTTCATAATGATAGGCAATTGTATATGGCACACTATTTTGGAATATAGTAGTTTGGAACATCTGTTCTAACTATTGTTAACCATTCATTTCATTAGCCTTCTGATTCTGATTTACAAAAAAGATATCATCCAGTCAGGGTTGCAGGGGCCCCCAGCCTTTCCCTGCAACATTTTAATTAATAATAATAATAATAATAATAGAGCAGTATTCACAATTGTACCTCCACTAACAATGTAGGAGGCAGGTCTTTGCTTTCTTAGCATGTAGGTTTTCTGGTATTTCAACCCAGCTGACACCTTGGACTCTAAGACACTATTAAAAATATTTATTTTTTTGTAAAAGTAAACAGTTGCAGCTTACTAGTAGTGTATAATTTGCCCCTATCTGTTTTTGCAATCACAACATATTGTGAACATGCAACAGATTTCCAGTTGACATGTAAACAAGGCATTCAGATACAAACATTTGGTCATGAACAAAAGACTCGTTATGAACGTGTTTTTGAGTCTGAATTATTATTCACTGAAATCCTAGCAAAATCAAACACGTTTTATTTTTCACAAATGTTATTATAACGTTCACAGAGCTTTTTTGACACTCGTATAAAGTGTTTATGACTAAAGGACTTTATCATTGGTACAGCATGTCACATGGAGGTAGCCCTTCAGATTAGTGTACCTCTGCTAGGCACAAACAACTAGGTCTGGAGAACTGAACGGAGGTGGTGTCTTCAGATTCACGATCAGGCAAAGCAGCCTTTGCACCCAGTGCAGTCTAAGTGAGGAATTGTAGTTAGGTAGCAGAGGATGTACTTTTCCTGTGGGTCATAGTAATGTATCCAAGTTTTATGATTAGTTATCTAACAGTTCCTAAATACATGTTGAATAGGTGTTCTAATGTTAGAAATTCAATGATAGCACTATACTTGTTTATGTGATTTTCAGCGTCCGTGTTGTTGACATGTTTCTAAAGCAACAAACATCCACTATAAGCCACAAATGCTGGAAAGGTGTAATTCACACAGTTTAGTGCACAGGAGTAGCCTTGTATATAGAATTCCCCTCTTAAGCTCAGGCTCAGAACTTTTGGATCAGCTCTTGTGTGTTAAAAATACTCTGAAAGATGTTTTAATTAAAACAGTCGTTGACAGTAATTGACTCCCTGTTTGCTGCTGCTTCTGTACTCTGAAAGCTAGTGTGTGCATGCAGAGTGTAAAGCTAGGCAGATTTTGACCTGGTGGATGCAGAGTTATAGCAGAGCACAGCACTTTCATGAGAAACAAAAGTCAGCGTTACAACAAAGAAACACATAGCAAAATGTTTTAAATGAACATCAGGATGTATCGTGACGAGTAGAGGAACTGCAAACTATTTAATTTAACATTGTGTTACATTTACATAATGATATAATTTAGGAAAAGAATGCTTTAAACATATGAAGCTAGTGTGGGGGCCATAAATATAAAGTAGCACATTCAGTTCACAGAAGTTAAATTTGATTTACATTTGTTTAGAATTTATATGATGTCTACTAAAATAATATGTCATTTCTGAAATACCTTAAGAAAAAGAATTTTCACAGTTGTACTGTTGGTTTTCTAATCATATACAGCAGAGCTTGAAAGATTATAGAGTAATAAATGATCATAATACAATAGCAATTGATGGCTTTTACCAAAATATTCTTAAAATTGATTTATTTAGGGATTTGGGTTTTTTTTTTATCCTTTGAATTTTTTGGATGGTGAAACACAAAAATCAGGAAGGACAATATTTAGCAAGCATCATTTGTGACTTTCCATTTGTTCTTTAATTTTTTTTTTTCTTTTCATTTATTTGTTTTTAAACAGTGATGCTGATTCCATGTTAGAAAAGTTGACCATAATGGATGTGTCACAAAAATCAGAATTACCAAACAGGACAGAGACTTCAACAGACCCTCTGAATTCTGCAGCCGCAGAAGAAGCAGCAATAGGATTAGCAGTACAGGACAAAAAGTAGGAATTTTTTATTTTGTTATTTTGGTATAAAATTGCTATATTTGAAGCATATGCTAAATGAGTAAACTACTAACTCTGAAAAATACAGTTGTCTTTAGTGAAAGGTCACACACCATTCAGACAGGGATAAAAAAGGAACTTGTTGAAGGATATTCTGAGTGAAAATCAATTGTGTAATCTTCAAGCAAAAGCAGCTCCTGGCTCAAATGTATTCTTTCAGTAGGAAAAGAAAATTTCAGCCACAGTGATTTTCTCAGAATACACACAGCATTGTTTAATATGATGAGTTATTGCTGAATAGGTTTGATGTTTAAATATTAATATCAGTTTAACTATTACTAGAAAGTACTTTTTATATCTTTATTGTTTTACATTGCACATTTGGTAATACTTTATATACAGTATGTCTTCAGACTCAATGCCACTGAAGTTTTTCTTGCATTGTGTCACTTCTCAAATTTGTAGTTGTGCTTATTTTTTTCCCATCTTCACTGCATTCTTTCCTCATTTAAGATGTGTGTCTGCTCCAAAAGAACACTTTTCAAAACTTTCATTGAGAGAACAGCCAAAGATCTTCTTAATCTATTTGGAATGAAAGCTAGTGTGTCACAGGGCACACCCATGCAGCAACAACCAAGCTGAGATCCAAGGAATTCTTTAGATTCTGGTATGAAATTGGAGCATTTGAAGCATACATAGAGTATGTTGCATTACTCAGAAGTCTTTTCAGCCTAGAACTAAACCCTGGGCTCAAATGCTGTGAAGCTCCAATTCTGGCTGCTGGGCTACCATGCTGAATATTTATTTTTTATTTAATTATTAGAGGGTTCACCCACCTGCTCGCTTTGCTCGCCAACCCTCCCAGCCTGCGCTACGCACCAGCCACTTCACATCTCTGTCGCTCACGTTGTGAAGATGGGGGGCTGAACGCACCCCAAGGAGACGCGGTTGCTCCTCCAAAACCCCCTTTTAAACGGTGATGCAATGGGAAACAAATACTTTTTACCTCATCTTTGCTCAATTAGCTGCTGACTTGCTGCTGTTGCCGTGCTGCGTGATCTGCATCTCACACGGCGCTTCGAACATTTAAAAGCCTGTACAGCAGCTGTCCTGCTCTTTGTCTTTTATTTCCGGCCCTGGGCGTGGTTAAATCTCTTGGCATTAAGTCTTGTCTCGCGGGACATGAGTTCTTGGTATTTTTTAGTTTATAATTTAAAAATGGAATAAGAATGTCAAAATGTAACAACATCACATTAAAGTTTGATACATTCTGAAAAGAATAATACCAAACATATATATGTAGGTTTTAAAATAAGCCGATTTAAAGCGTGACAAAAAAAGTGACATAAAAACATCAAATTCTTAAAGACCGTTTGACTGAGCGTGCAAGCAGCACTAAAAATAACTTGCTATTGTATCTAAATATGTGGTGCATTCATTACAGAATGCAAGCTTTGTAAATTATCACTTGATGATTATTCAACACGAGCTGCACAAGACAAACATCCAATGAATAAAAGTGCCATCAAATGTTTAAATTGGAAAAAAATTATTTGGCATGGCAAAGAGCTGGCTTTAAAACAAAACAAAAAAGTTTAAATTAGCACAAGCTACACTAATTTGGGTTGTTCATAAGAAATGTAATGATTTATTTCATGAGGTAGAAGTTCATGATAAACAAGAATAGTTAAACAAATGTGTGCTTTAGTTTAAATGTTTAAAGTCTAAATATTCTCCATTTTAATAGAAATTTTTCACCCTCTGATAGAGGTCCAGTGATCTTTGTAAAAGATCAAAAGTCAAAAATAACATTGACACTCCACTTGCCTACGAGAGGTATGTCTATTAAATAACGAGACTGTGATTCCACCTAGTAAACAAAGCAGTCAGAACCAGTTATAACTGCATGCGTGGTGACCTTGAACATGTCTGAACCTGCATGACAATCAGCAAAACTCAATGACGTTCAGTTGATTGTGAGTGCCATTTAGTTTGGTTCTGTTTTCTGTAGTGTGCCAAAAAAAAAAAATGTAAAAGTTAAACAACGTGTCAGTTTTGAAATTTTTAGTGAAATTGCACAAAACACCAACAGAATGTTTTCAAGTGCTTACTACAACTTATGGGAATGACTGCCTGTCTCGTGCGCGTGTGTTTGAGTGGCACAAAAGATTCAGCGAGGGACGTGAGAATGTCGAAGATGATGAACGCCCTGGACCAGGAATGAAAAAAGCTCGTCAAAGCCATGCTCATTGTGTTTTTTGATATCAAGGGTGTAATTTTGGAAGAATGGGTTCCAGAAGGCACAACAGTTAACCAGCATTATTATAAGGAAGTTTTGATAAAGCTGAGAGAAAAAGTCAGAAAAAAATTGCTGCAACTGTGGGAAAATGGTTTCATTCTTCACCAGGACAATGTGCCTGCTCACACAGCACTTTCTGTAAAGCAGTTTTTGACCGACAAGCACATTACTACACTTAAACATCCTTCATATTCGCCCAATTTAGCACCGAGCGACTTTTATCTTTTCCCAAAAGTTAAATCAGTGCTTAAAGGGACATGGTTTGAGTCAGTTGATGCTGACGGATGTGTTAAAACAACTGACAGAAATTGATTTGCTCCATGCCTTCGACCAGTGGAAAACAAGACTACAGCAATGTATTTGATAGATAGATAGATAGATAGGTACTTTATTAATCCCAAGGGGAAATTCACATTAGTGCAAATGGGGAGAATATTGATGGGGACAAGCATTAAATTTGCAGTACATATAAATAAAGGTGAGTTATTTAATCAGTCTTCGTTATTTAATAGACATGCCTAGTATATTACTGATCCCCATCTTCTTCAAAGTTTTTTGAAAAAGAGTACATATGACCCCTTATATCCCATTACAGGGTGACCTCCTGGAGCCGGTTGATGTTACAGGCACAACTTTGTTGTTTTCTTGGTTTACTTTTTTATCATAAGGGTGTAATTTCTTATACAGAAATGGTCCACAGTGGCTTGAGAATTGAGGGTGTTTTGGGTCTGCTGGACCTGAAGAAGGCAAAAACTCCAAAAGCTTGATGTCTTGCATAACTAGACATCAAGATGAGTTGAACAGTATATATCACGTGTGAGAGTTTTCTCGTATCATTGAGTCAAGAAGCATCAGACAAAAAAAAAACAGTCAATTTCAAGGCATTCATAAGTAATTCTTATGAACGCAAAAATAAATTTAAAGATTTGAACTTTGCAGCAGTCTGTGCTCATCAAGCCAGAATGCATTGTGCATTTACATTGAGATGTTACAGTCACATGTGGTACAGCACAGTGGAGTAGTGAGCACAGTTTGAACCCTCTTTGATTCCTGGCTGAGATGCCTTCTCTGTAGAGAAATTCTTTTAGGATTTTTGTCAACCAAGTTTTGTAATCACATGCCCATTTTGCGATGAAGCTGAATTTTATAATTCAAATGTTTTCATGAATATTGATCATATATTTTTTTCTGTTTTTTTAAACAGGAGAGAAGATGCAGTGCTTTCTTCTGAAGCTTTGGTTAATGGACCTGCTTGACTCTGTCAGTCTGAACTGCTTCCATGTTAATCCAAAACTTTTTAATGCAACTTGTTTTTTTATAATAAAATGCTGCGAATCTTATTGAGCCCTGACCATCAGGACCAGTAATCATGAAACAATTTTGATGTTGAAGTTGTACTGTCTAAATGTAGCAATGCACATGTTGTTATAGTTTCAAAGGATCCAATTTTTTCTGGTTTCCTGGAAAATTTCTATATGGCTGTTTCTGTCCTAACATTTCAGATGAAAACAGTATTGTGTTTAACCGGTAGTGTGGCAGGTTATGGAAGAACGGCCCAAAGAAATTGTCCTTCGCTACCTTTCCTCAATGTTCTCTTTTTGTGCACTTTTACGAATGGCCAATAATTTTTAAGGGACGTAACCTTTTACAGATATGAATCTGCTCTTAGATACGTGTCCCTTGCAAGTCTTCATTTTTCTTCTTTTAATAATATCTTACAGTTGCCTGAAATTTTGTTTATAATTTTTTTTTTTCCAAAACAGATGGTGTATTTTTGTAACAGACCGACTTAAATCCAAAGTCCATTCATTTTCAAATGAAGCTTGTACCTGTTTGACCGAAGTTTAATAATGTAAAGGTGTCAGCAAATAGTGTAGGTTTAATTTTGAATTATTTCAGCTTTTGCCTTGAACACGGGATACAATCACTGTAAGTTAGTAATACAGGGTCAAAGTGATTGAGTGATACTCTTGTGGCTGGAACTGTTATTTGAATGTCCACGTTTTAACAAGTAATGTTTTGAATTTTGTTTAACTAATGTGTGTGTGTTTGTCTGTCTGTCTGTCTAAAAAGACGCGTTTCTTGCTAGTCTTAGCGAACACTTGCTGTCTGACAAAGAAGCGTTGCGGGCAAAACCAGGTGTTTAATTTTTTTTTTATTTATATTTGTTTTATTCAGCAATTAATGCTTCAATAGCAATGGTGAAAAAAGTGATTTTTCAAGCATTATGGGAGTCAAAAGATTATCTGAACCTTGACTCTTTGTGTTTGTTATTAAGAAGTGGCAATATTGTCCTGAAAGAATGTTATTTTATAATCAGTCCGCCTCATGTGATTCGGCCGTGTCCCCAAAAAGCTCCCTGTAGCCAGCCAGTCTGCCAGTGAACCAAATCGACTAGTTGACATTGTGCCTTTATTTCACATTGTCAAGAAAGGAAACAAAACCCTTAACTGCCCAGTGCACTGGATAGTCTGTAAGCAAGACATTTCATTACCAGTTAGCTTTCTAGAAGTTTACTTTTATAATTTCAAGTAAGTGCACTTGCAGAGAATTAGAAGAACTCACAGCAGACGATCAACTGCCTGAGTTGTACAAGCCTCTGCTTTGTTTAATGCTCCTTCAAATCCCTTCTAGCGAGCTGCTCAGAATGTAGTAAAGCCGTTGTAAAAATGGGCTCTCAAGAGGTTCTACTGTCTAGAATCGGTTGCCAATATGTAATGCCACTTAATGTTTGTTTTGTTCTCTCTGTGCAGCTGCATAATCACACTGTGTTAGGCATCCTTAGGTGCAAACTGCAAATGATCTGTCAGCTTTGCTTACTGCCAGATTTTGTTTGCACCATGTACAGTATTGCCTTCTGGTAAATGTACTTGGTGCACTGGCATAGTCTTCCATTTGAGCTCTCCTGTTAAGTATTTTAACTATACTCTGTTTCTAATTTTCAACCTGTTGGTTCCCTTTTTAATTGTACATCTCTCAGTGTTTTAAAAAAAAATGTGGCCACAAACTGACCTGAATATTAGTTCTAAGTGATTAAGACACTGCAATTCCAAACAAACCAATCCCTGCATGTGTTTCTGTAGCATGTTGTAGCAGGAAAAAGGAACAACTGTAAGGGGTCAATAATCCATAGGCTACTCTGTGTTTGGTCACAGAGACCTGCATGGTGTCTGCGCGCAGAGTTTGCACTTTTTCTCCAAGCCCGTGTGGGTGTTCTCAGGGTGCTCTGGTTTTTCACATTCTTCATGAAGACATGTGTGAGGCTGGTCAATTGGCAGATTGAAATTGGCCTGGTATGTGCGAGCAATGGAGTGGCGTCTCTGCTCAGGGTCAGGATCTGGGTTCCTTTGACCTCCTGATAGAGAAAATGAATGCATGGACAGAATTTATTTTTAATTTGGTAGAATTTACAAATCTCTTACATGTATTCACAGAATTCATTAGGAGTCTTTTTCTTTGAACAATTGTAAAATGAAACATTCTGCAGTATTTACAACTTTATTACAGTTGCTGAAAAATAACTAAATTAAAAACATTTTTATTTTTTACAAGGTGCTCTTTACAAATTCAGTTTTTATCATTTAGTGTATTTATATCATGTAGTTTTGTAAATCCATATATATATGGAGAGAGAGAGAGCTTGTTTTCCATCATTCAGTCGGTTATAATTTGATATACAGTAAGCCTTGGAACAGCAAGCACCATAATAAAGCATTTGAGATTTGTGTTTTGACTGCAAAATGCAGTTTATAATTATTTACTGCATATTATTTTAGCTTGTTCTAAAATTAGCCATAGTAGTAAATGTTTTTTCTTAAATCACTTTATTTGTCTTGTACAGTTCAGAGCTTACATGTGTTTAGCAGTATCACTGAAAATAAATCACTCAGCTCTAGTAAATGGCAGCAAATCAGAACCAGCTAGTACTTTTCCATTAAATTCGGCAAGTTTTGTTCTTTCGCTTTGATTTTTTTTACTTTTATTTTTGTCCATTTTAGATTTTGCAGTAAAAATCTGTTCTCTACCTGTGTAACAGATAGTGCAGAATTGATGCAGGCCTTAGCTCACGCACCCCAGTTGCTGCTTTTCAAACATTTAGTGCAACAATATTATTTTATAACATCTGCAATATTAAATGAATTTGTTTAGAAATTCCCTACAGCCCTTAATGCAGTGAATGTTACTTGAATACTGCTATCAAGTGGCCTGCTCATTTCAAAAAGATAATGACTAAACCTGTATGTACAGTAGAACAAATGGGGAAAACAAAATAAGTGAAGCAGAGCACATAATTTCAGTCCTACTTCCGCTGCTAACCATTGATGGTTCGGTTGTTCAAATTATTTTCAACGTTTTCAGCAAAAATTGAGTGCAACGTTGAGCCATTTGGTTTCCTTTCCTTTAAACAACTCCACAGATAAAACATTTTCTGCCAGCAGTTAGAAGTAATATTAAATGGGGTAAAAGAAATTCATAGTGTTTTGCAATATTCAACACAGCTATCTATCTATCTAATCTGTCATTTGTCGCCCTTTATCCTTCTCTGTCACTCTTCCCTAGTTGAAAATACTTACATTGTGTTATAAAAAAAAATCCAAATGAAAACTCTTAAATAAGCAATAAATCCGTTAGGACCCTCAACTAGTTTAAGCCAGTTTTATGGTGGATGGGTGAATGTTGCAGTGCTCAGAGTCAGCCTCTTTCAGCTAATTTGCCAGTATTGTCCAACTTTGTCAACCTTAATAAAGACTGCAGTTCTTCTGTTATCCATTTAATGGCAGCAGAACTGCAAGTGAATAAATTACCTCTCAAATAATTATTTGTTTAAAATACCACAAATGTGCAGTGCTATTTCAAATGAACATTTGTTGTTCCTCTGAGATCTTGCGGTACTGACTCAGTCTTTGCCATGGGGTCATTAAACATGGTTCAGTCTCGGCTTTCTCACTGTGATGCCTGCAACTTCACTGTTGTGCCACTATTAAAGCATCAGGGTTTTGTGTGTGTGTGTGTGTGTGTGTGTTTTTTTTAATATATTTTATTTGTATTTTTTGTTCAGGGTCATGGGCCGTTGAAGCCTGTTTTAATAACAATGCTTAGAAGACGGGAGAGCACCAGAACTTTGTAAGAAAATTAATTAAGTTACCACCATAGGTAGCATGGTTTACTTTTCCAGGGAATTTTATATTTTCAAATTTCAGGGCATGACTGACACTCTTGGATCTTGTGGCTGTTTGAATTGTATTCAGTATTCTAGGCAGGCAGGGGGCCCCAGCGGCTCGGGCTCCATTACTGCCATTGACTGGCTGTATGTCCCCAAGTGCCCCAACTGTCAAAATACAATTAAGTTTGTAATATAAGTGAAGCATAAAAAGAAATTGACAAATGCTCACCAGTGATACCTTTCAGGGGTGCGGCATAACTGACTACTGATGGTGGGGTGCGTACTTACTGTGCCCGTCCAGGACGTTTTATATGCTGAACTTGTGGCACTTTAACAATATATAATTTGAAGGGTTGCTAGTCAATACCTCATTCATGTCTCATTACAATAATGGATCATTTTTTGGTTTACCCTAATTTACCCTAACATAATTTGCTTTAAACATAAGTTTGGATTTTACCCAAGTGCTCTTCAGTAGATTTTTAATCAGTGCGCATCTTTGTGCCTAAAGGCTTTAAATGTGTTATTGTAATATTCCTGTTAGTAGAGATCAAAGTGTTGACAGGTTGCACTTTAGAGAAGTAGTAAAGCTATTTTTAAAAATCCCCTGTCATCGGTGTTTACAGACAAAAACAGAACTACGTTTTTTTTTTGTTTTTTTTTTTTTGAAGTGTGTTACATAAGGAAGTGGAATTCCTGATAATGCGTCTCTTGTTGGCCTTGGCAGTTTTTTTAATGACAAATTACCTGTATGATTTATTTTTAGAGCGCCGTCGGCTCAAATGCGTAAGGGCCTGCTGAATGCTGTTTAAGTCTGTTCAAGGATGATCATAAAGAACTTCCACCTTTGTTTTAGTTGTTTGACTGTAGTGAAAATGTCTGCATTGTTTTGCATGCATGGGCAGTCACAAAAACATGCTAGAAGAGAAGCAAAATGGTTTATGTGAAATGCACCTGCCTGTATGACATTTTATAAATGACTGTAATGCTTTGAGTCCTCCTCACTTTGTTACTGCCGCACTAAATAGACAGACATGTGTCTTCTCTTCCCCTCACTGGTACATGTCCTGCGTTGTAAAGTGCTTGTTTCCTTTTTTATGTTCTCATTTTGATTGTCTTAATTCTTAAATGACCACTGTGAAATGAGGGTGCAGGATTGTTTCATACTTTAGGAACATCGTTTAAAGGATGTCCCCGAAAATGACGAGAAGTGACGTACAGAACAAACACCACTCCTTTTCACTCCCTGGGGGCCTCAATTCATACACCTCCAGCTTTAAGACACACCATCTTTCTTTGGACTTTTTCTTTTTTGAGTACTCCTGCCTGTCAAGCTAAGTATTTTAATATTTTGTTTTGAGCGTAGCTTTATAGAGTGGCACGGTGGTAGCGGTGCTGCATTGCAATAAGGGGTTCACTTCTTGTGTTGCCCTCTGAGTGAGGTTTGCATGTTCTCCCTGTTGTGACTAAAGACATGTGGGTTTGGTGCACTGCCATTGTTAAGTTGGCCCGTGTGTGTGTGTGTCTGTGTGTGTGTTTACCTGCCCTTGAACTGTGCCCAGTTGCTGCTGGGATTGTTCCAACTTGTCCACTAACCTGCTCAGGATAAGCAGGTTTGGAATATGGGTAGCTTTACAAAGAATCCTGCTGTGCTTTTGAAGTGGATGCAGTAGAGAAACACGACTGTGACCTTTTTCTTCATGGAGATGCATAATGACTTTAGATTAAAATTTTCTCTTAAAGCGTGCAAATTGGCAGCCTCGGAGGAAAACGATGTAGAAAATAAGTCAAGACACTGCCATGGAAATTGTACATCATCAGCTCAGAGGTTAACTTTTGTTATTTTTTGAGATTTTTGGCATTCTGTGTATTATACATAATATTAATTGACTGACTAGAATTTATTTAGAGTGACTGTAAACATGAAGTGATGCTCTCTTTTAAAAACCAAGACTAGTGGCGGAGTGGTGGCTCTGAGGCTAGGGATCTGCACTGGCAATCGGAAGGTTGCCAGTTCGAATCCCATAAACGCCAAAAGGGACTCTGCTCTGTTGGGCCCTTGAGCAAGGCCCTTAACCTGCAATTGCTGAGCGCTTTGAGTAGTGAGAAAAGCGCTATATAAATGCAAAGAATTATTATTATTATTATTAAGTGCATCTCCCCCAGTCTTTATATTCTATAGCACCCTGCACAGCAAGCACAATCACAAGGCACTTGACAGGTCAAAGAGATGATGACACGACAGTATTAAACATGCGAGTAGAACAGTATGTAAAGAGAGGTGCAGACCAAAACAAGAGCACAGTGTTCGAGGAGAAACAGCATCCAAAACCGAGTAGAGCACTGTAGAAACAAAGATGTTGCAACGCGGCAAAACATGAGTTCACTCTTGAGAGGAACATTTCTAGAACATACAAGTGAAAAGATGTTAGTGGAGCCACATGAACAGACATCGACAGAGGGCGTTAAAGCTGGGCCAGTAAAACTAAAAAGAGAGGTGCAGCTTTGAGAGAAAGACGAGACCGGTGTCGAAAGATCTCCGCTGCTTCTTAGGTTTATACTGTTGAGGTAAGACTGGCAGTTCATTGACAGCTTTGCATTATAAGCAGATTTTTCAGGATGATTTTGGAGCCAACCCCCGCAGGACAGCGGTGGTATGAAATTGTACTCTGATGCCATTTAGTAAAACTCAGATGACTTATTCTGTACTTCTGACAGTTTACCTTGGTAGAATTTGGGTTTAGTTTGAAAAACATAACAGCACAGAAGAGCTTTGAATATTGTCACTGATGAACGTTCCAAAGGATCATTTTCATTGTGTTAATGATTGGGTAGCCACAGCTTTGAATGTGAGGATGACCGCTGCTGCGTGGAACTGGTTTGAGAATGAGAACGTCACGTTACATTAGCACTGACTAATATTAGAATGTGTGGATCGTCTTTGTCTTGATGGTTCTGCATCATGGTGGCTTGTTCAAATGTAAATTTGAAATCTCAGATGCTTCTTGAGTTTTAAAACTCTCTTCATTGGTTCGTGTGTTTTTCCAAATCCTGAATTTTCCATTTTTGATAGACACTTCTTTTGTTAACACAAGTATGGTTTCTAGTCTTAGCGTGGCTGGTTATAGAAGGTCAGTCAATGTTCGGTTTCCATGTTAGTGCAGAAACAAACGGAGGTACTGTAGCAAAATGTTTTTAGGAAATGACATTCTCTATTTTTACAAATGCAGTTCATAAAATCTTTACAAGCAAGTATTCTGTCTAGTTTGGATGCATACAAGTGTGCAACTCACAACAGGGTGATCTGATGAATGAGGAGTGCTTGCTTGCTGGTGCCAATTCTGAAATAATAAATCGTAATAAAAAAATACGTTGTGTTGTATGGAAAAAATGTCAATATGTGCGCCACTCCCAGATGAGGGGTCTATTTCAGTTATTACACCAGCGTCACAACTGTTGCCTACAAAGATGGCAGTGTTGTGTTGATGGTTCTAAGCAAAATTTGCACCAGTTTAATATCTAGACATTTCTAGCCCAATCCCTTGATTAAAGGTGTAATACGCGATTGCGCCATGTTTCCTTAGCACTTAATAATTGTCATTGCATTGAAAATGGGGTATAGTGCAAATCAGGAGAAACCCTCATTATTGTACCTTAGAAAGTGTGTGTGTATGTATGTGTGTGTGTGCGTATATACATACATACACACACACACACACAGTATATATATAAATATTTTATCTTTGTAAGTATTGTATGTATGTATTTATGTATATGAGGTACACTGCAAATACATTTAAGAAACAAAGTTACAAAAATCTGTACTGCCTTCTGATTTCTGTGCATTTATTTTTTTCTGATTAAATCTGATAATTCAGTCTCTTAGTTAATAACCTTTTGTATTGTTAAACTGATGCTGGTGGTTTTATTTTATATAAAAATAAACCAGATTGTATCTCTTATCTGTTGTGAGACTTTAACTGCCTAGTATTAAAATGAGTAAATATTTAATGTTTGCGTAATGGACTCTTCAGGTTGGGACTGCATAAGAACGTCAGACTGAACGAGTACATCTCTAACAAGATTGGATGCCCTCCTAAAGGAAGGATGGTCATAAGGGCCCCTGACATCACAGTATCTTGTGCCAGGTGGAGCCCATTTGGTATTGTCTTCCCCCTCACCTCTTGAATAGCTTCTCCTGTAACGATTAAGAGCTCAAGGACATGGAGGACACATCAAATAGACCAGGGTCAAGACCTCATTGTAAGAGCAGCTGTAAGGATCTTTGGCTGAAACTTTGCGACTGTCATGATGACAACGCTTGACCCCATTGGTGGATGCCACCATCTGTCATGCACTAAAGTTTCAAGGTCGTAAAGTTACCGGCAGGAAGTAAAGTTAATGGTAGGCAAAGCAAAGACTGGCATATCAGAGAGTGACTTTCAGGTGGCCTCGTGTACATTCAGGTAGACCATTCAGTGGCTCAGAACAGGTAGCAGCGACATCGCTTAGGCTGGTCTCGACAAAAGAGACAAACCATTGACTGTGATGGGATACTTTTGACTGGAGTACTGTGAGCAACTTCTGAACAGTACTGACATACTTCCCATGGAGGATGTTTAAGGAGCATCTGCTGGTTTTGGGTTTATTTCTGTTTCTTGGGTGTGCAATGCTGCTTCAGAAGCTCACAGCAGGCTGGGCTGAAATACAAAAGGTGCTAAATAAATAAATTGGGGTGTCTTTCTTAACGTCAATTCAATGCGGTATGAAAGATAACAAAATGGTGGGTAGATTAAGGAGACGATACGTTGATATCAAATAACATGGTGAATTAAATTTATCAGTCTCCTTGGGAAAACTCATGCCAAGACACTAGAAAGCAGAATAAAGTCAACATTCAAGTGTTTTGATTCCATTTTGTGTGTAATATAGACGCAGCTTATCTGCCACTCATTGTCAGCTATTTTGTCAGGTAATTCCAGCCTGACTATCCTCTTTAGGTCACAGTCTCACCCAGCTGACAGCAGCCTTCTAACATTCGATATTTTACCATAACATAAAACATGGAAAAGCTGATATTTTTCAATTATTCCAGACTGACTAAAGGTCAATCGATGAATAATTCATCCCCCCCCCAGCCCCATTATAGACATACAGTGGCAGAAACTCACCAGGAAATAGCCAAAGAGCAGTCTCCCCATTTATTGAGTAGAAGGCAAAGTGTACTCTCTCGCAAGGAGTTTTTTTAATTATACAAATGGAGCATGGCTAGCTGTCCAAGCATAGCTATGGGACTTCCAACTACTGTCTCCTTGCTTTTGGTGCCCCATTTTCTCAGTGATAAGCTGCTGCTGATAACCCCTATGACAATACATGGGGAGCTCAAAGAGGACCAGAGAAAGAAGAAGCCATCCGACTGACCAGGATCATAGAACAGTGCGGCCAGAAGGAAATTCAAAGAAACACAGTGCTGGCTTACATGGTGGCAGCTTATTTCCCTTATGCTACAAGATGACAGCATGACCCTTTGTTATGAGAGATAGAAAGTTATAAATGGGCTATAAATGACCCATTATTGATACTACATGGTAAAACTAGCCAGGGGTGATAACTCCCTTGAGGTTCACAGTAGAAAGCATCGGCAGTCTGAGGTACACCAAGATTGTTACAGGACTTTCTACCACAGAAGACGGCATTAGTACAGTTATTTGGTAATGTTATTTTAATTATTACTCAAAGGAATACTTCACCCAAAAATGATCATATATTGTGACAGTAGAGAGTGCTGTTGCTCCTCCAAACCCGCAGACAACATGTTCAGACATCAGGTAAACGTATAAGAAATTATGTAATTTCTTCAACACTGTGCACAAAGCACCTCCACGATACACAATAACAATAATCCAAACAATAATCAATAATACAATAAATCCACCTCTCCACCCAGCAGCTCTGTCACACTCCCTCCCAACTCTGGCTCACCCTTTTGGGTTTCCCGTAGTTGTTTTTGTAGTCCGCGACCCGGAAGTGCTTCTGTCGTTCAATCCATGTGATGCCATAGCACTTCCGGGTCAGATGAAAACTTTCTTCAGCCCAGATGTACTTCATTTCTTCCATCCCCATGACTAGGGAGTACTTCCGAGCTATAATAGAAAAATTCGTGCCTCCCTGCAGCAGCCCCCACAGTATCCGGCAGGGCTGTGAAGTTGAATTCCAATGTCCAAGATGCCCTGCGTGAATTCAGGGCACGTCCATGTTGCAGGGAGGACTCCATCTAGCGGCCTGGGGGTGTTGGCTGGGATAAACTGCCGGCCATCTTTCACTATATATATATATATATATATATATATATATATACAGTTGAACCTTGAGATACGAGTTTAATTCGTTCTAGCACTGAGCTTGTATAGCGAATTTCTCGTATCTAGAACAAAACTTCCCCATTGAAAATAATGGAAATCCAGTTAATCCATTCCGCACCCCAAAAAATATCAACATAAAAATCAATTGTCCTAACAAATAACACTGGTAAATAATATATACAAGTGGAACCTTGGTTTGCAAGTAACTTGGCTTGCAGGTAACTTGGTTTACGAGTGTTTTGCAAGACGAGCTAAATTTTTTAATTAATTTTGACTTGATAAAACGAGCGATGTCTTGCAATACAAGTACTGTAGTATGGATACACTTTGCCTGCTGAGCGTCATTTGAGCATAACTGAGCTGATGGTTCTTCTCTCTCGTGCGCATCTCTCTCCTTATCTCTCTCGCTCGCGCACACGTCTCTCTCACTCGCTCGTGCCTCTCTCTCTCCTTATCTCTCTCACTCGTTTGCGCCTCTCTCTCTCCTTATCTCTCTCTCTCTCTCTCTCTCCTTATCTTTCTCTCTCGCTCGCTCGCCTCTCTCTCTCTCCCCCCTTATCTTTCTCTCTCGCTCGCTCGCCTCTCTCTCTCTCTCTCTCTCTCTCTCTCTCTCTCTCTCTCCACTTGAGTGCAATCGTCTCCTATTCTCCATCTGCATGTCCGCGATATTTTTGGATACGCTTATACAGCGATCTGCTACAGCGAAACAATGAAATTACAAACGCGTAGATCCTCACGCTACGGGAGAACAAGGAACACTGAGTGAGCTGACGGGCTGGCAGCGTCAGCTTGGGTGAATCCACAGCCTGGCTCGTGGCTCGTTACGAGCCAATGCTCATATTTAGATAAAAAGAAATAAACATTTGAAATACATCACTCTGTGTGTAATGAATCAATCTAATATACAAGTTTCACTTTTTGAATGGAATTACTGAAATAAATTCGCTTTGTCATGATATTCTAATTTTATGACCAGCACCTGTATATATAATATATTACTGTACATTATTTACCCTGTCTACTTTGTAGTGTTGGCCCAGAACATTTTTAATGTCATGTTGTCGCTGGGAAATTGCATACTGAAGATTTAAACTCAATGGAATCCTGCAGTGACCACTTCTGGACAATGGCAAACAATGTGAAAAATGTCCGAGTTACATCCTGAGAACTGTTCATTGAATGTCGACAGGAAAAACATAATTGTTACAGTTCTGCCTGTCTTCCTTATTCATTGGTCAAGAATCCTGTCTTCAGTTCAAATGCACAGATTGGGGGAATTACATCTTTTCTGTTGATATTCAATTCAAATTTTCATGAAGTAACTGTTAATATTTAAGCCAAAAATGCAGACATTTTGCATGTTTTGATCATATGAATGGACAACAGAAATGTGGATTATGCAACATGAGTTACATGAGAATTTTTTTCTTTTTTCCGTGTATATTCTTCATATCGTTTGTTGTTGTCCAGAACTGGTAACTGCTCAATCTTAATTTATGTAATTTCTCTATGAAAACATTAGATTACGTGAGGTAAGTGCCATATAAAAACCAAAATCATTTTTGGTTGGAGTATTCCTTTAAAATTGCTAGGCTCAAAGCCAAAATGTAGAGCTGCTTCATCATATTATTGTCGCATCGCCTGTCGTATTTGGCAGACTACTTATAATGCAACACAGAAGAGATGAAATGGAAGCCAGTGTTGTCCCTAACACTAGGAAGGACAAACAGAGTGAATGGAAATAACCAAGAGAGGCACCATTGAATAAGCAGGAAAGTCGAAACCTAACTTTCATCCAATCAAAAATGTAAGGCAAGAATCAAAGTAAGAAACCGAAGTCAAATATCAGAAACGGAGGGATCTAAATAACATTCCTACACACAAAGGGTTCTTTGTTTTCATTTCTCCATAAATTTGGATAAGCTGTATCTGTGGTGCCACCTAACGACTTGTGGAGTAACCTTCCTAGCAATATGACGTGACAACACTGCGTCTGGACAGTTGCAGTCTCAGGATGGTGATGTAAAACAAAATGTACTATTTACATAAAAACAAAAAGGACAGAAACTGATTTTACACTTCACAAAAACCCCAAAACCAGGAGAAGAGAACGTAAAAGTAGGAAAATAAAGGCAGGGACATTTTTAATGCAGGTAAATCGTACAAAGTGTGGACTTCACTGAACAAAACAGATTAAAAGTTACTAGGTAATTATACTCACTCAAAAACCTTGCCCTCTGTTGTCCTCCTTCTGTGCACCACATTCTCAACAAGAGCAACTCAGAATGTGCTAGAAAAACAGAAACACTAAATCGTCAGTTGGTTTGTGGGCTTCATTCTGTTTCATGTTGGTTTAGCTCTACTGCACAATCTATGGTTTGTTGTTCTCATTTCTTCAGTTTTTACATATTTATTTTATACTGAGTGCGAATGACACACCACAGAAGACCTGTAAGGCTGAAAACCTGTGTGGCTAATGGCATTGGCTCGTATGTGACGTTGAGTGACCGCCTCGGATTTCCTGTCACATCTGCAGAATACACTGAAAGTCTTACTTGAACGACACGCACCACACTGCCACTCTCTGCTGGCATCAATGAGACGTACACCGAATATATAAGAGGAGAAGAGTTAGCCTGGGTGTCCCTTCAGTTCTGCAGTCCATGATGTGAACTCCATGCTACGTGAGCAGCAATGGGCATAGTAACTGTAAATAATATGGCAGTGGCCATGCAAAAAAACTAAACAAAAGAACAACATACAAAATAGTGTCACCAGAATAGCAATACCGACAATCAATAAAAATGAATTATAATAGAATGCCAGCAGAGCACTATGACAACTAACATACGCAGGCTCTTCAGATGTCCTCCTGATTTGGTCACAGAGCTACTTGGAGCTTTCTTCATGTTGTCTTTTTGGCTTTACATTTGAACAAATGTCAGGGAGACTTAGTATAACAACATGGCCTTCTCCTGCTCAGCCCAATATCACGGACTTGTGCCAGCAGCCGCCCAGGGTTTCATGCTGCCCACCACACAGATCAGTGTGATGTATGGCCCTTTTCATTGTTCTGCAATTGGATTATTGTGTAAATTGCATTGTAACTGATTTCCTTTGTGGTGGTCCTTGCAGTGACACTGATTCATCTCTGCGTCCGTACCTGCTGGTGGTGACTGCCCTCACTGTAGCACTGCTGGGTCTCTTGGCCAACCCCTTCACAATGGCGTTCCCATTTTTAAATGCCACATGTTAAGTACAGTAAGCTGATTGTTCAGTGTGAAGTTCCTTATCTGTTCATCACCGAGACATCACGTCACTCTATTTGTTCTGTTTTTTTATTCAAAGGAGAACTTTATTTGACTGTTTCCCTAGCTCACTATGAAGCTAAAATCAAAAAGTGACATGTTCAGTATGGAACCAAACTCGCAAATGTCACATGGGATGGGCTGGCAGATTTGATTCTGTCAAATCAAGACATCTTTTTTCACCCTACCTAATGTGGCACATTTCATGTGGAGAACTACCAAGTCAGAAGGTTGAACCTTTTCGGTGCCTGCTTTCTAAAACATTCACACCGAGTGAGAGTTTATAAAAGGGACGTAAAGCCCAAGTCGGTGTCCCGTCTGCCTTTCAGATTCTGTAAAGTCACCAGCTCTCTCAGACCTTCTCAATTCACATTTCTGTCCTCTACAGGGATTTTACTACACCTTTCAAAAGTCGCTTCAGTTGTACCCGTGCTTTCTTTCAAAACAACACATGGACCAAACCCACTGTGCTCTGTTTGTCACACACGTGCGAGTACGAGGGAGCTGTATAGGCCAAGTGAAGGTAATTCCACGCCAGGCGAAGGACAACTGGTTGTGCACCAAACCTTCTTCTGTTGTCTCTGCAGACCAAAAACACAGAAAACCTGTCTGATTCAACCCTGAAGATGGCACGCCAGGTTCCGGCGCCCAGAAACCCATCACTTCTGGTTCCCCATACGTCACTTCCGGTTATGGCATTTAAAGCTTCCAGTTTTTCCACCAGTCTTCAGTCTTGTTTTGGACTTCATCAAAGACACTTGTCTTGACTTGAGTCAAATTATACGGGTGGCTGCCCCAAACCTTTTTAATTCAGTGTGTCGAGTCTGATCTTTTCACTCTGTATAATCTTTGCAGGTTTTCCTAGTTGTTCTCATTACCTGCTGTGGATACGGTGGTGGGGGCACATCTCAGAGCTCCAGGGTCTTGGCTTTTCAGATCGCACTCCAATTTCTGCCACGTTCAAGTAGGCATCTTCGGATCTTGTCAGCATCCCAAATATGTGAAGGTGAAATCGTGCTTTGTGGCCGATCCTTCCAGGATCACAGCAGCGGTGTAAGATGTCAGTGTTCAGCCAACACTCGAGCACTAAAAGGACCCTGGATTATCATGGCGTATTTCACACACTGAGAACAGGCCAGGTAACCACACACCAGGTAACCCGCTGTCCCACATTTCAGGGACAATAGCATGTACGTATCACAGGACCAGGTTTATTGTATATTCCAATTTATTTTTACTTGTCGTGTATTTTAGATGTCGGTAATTCTTCCCTCATTATGCAGACATTACACAGATCTCCAGTACGTTGCACTATGTCTAAACACCACTAACATCAGCTTTATTAGAAATACGCCCAAGACCTGTGATTGTGAAGCTCACAGCCATGGCAGTACCTTTGATGGCAAAGTAGCTTACGTTTGTGCTGCGAAAGAAATGAAAAATACAAACAGACAGAAAACAAACACGCAAGTATACAGCAATCAGAAAACAAACAAACAGCCCAGCTCTCCTGGCTAAGAAAGGACAATTTGAAATTCTGTTTAGTGTAGCTGTGAGTCTCGGTTTTGACTGGTTTTGATTTTGACTTTGAGACCCCTGGGTGATTTCATGAACGGAGCTCCCAACACACAGACTTGAGCTCACTTTTAACAATTCATTACAGCGAGCAGACACCTGGAACTTTTATGTAGTGCGGCTGTTCACGCTACACTCGACTGTCGTTTCATCGAGTAGGGAGGTGGGGCCCCCCTTAATGATTTAGGGGTGTTAATGTGAAAAGGCCCCTTGCCATCAATCGCCCCTCGGGTGTGCACCCAGAACACCCCTGATGGTAGAGCAGCCCCTGCGGTTTGTGGTTTGAATGTGTAACACATTATCGACAGTGCACTGGTAACTCAACCGATACGACTGGGATGGCTAACTGGGCCTCCTATTAACGTGGGTGAAGGATTGAGATGTTTGTTCTAATTCTGACATAGTCTAAACTATGAAAAAATAGGTATGAATCGTCAATCAACCAATGTCCACCTCCGTCCTTGTCAGTTTCCTGTGCTAGTCACTCTAACGGTCCAAAGCTAAGATGTACGTCATGCTCATATTGTATTCACATACTGCCCGGGATTGGTTCCTGCCTTGCAGCCTGTGTTGGCTGGGATTGGCTCCAGCAGACCCCCATGACCCTGTGTTCGGATTCACGCGGTTGGAAAATGGATGGATGGATACATGTAAAAATTAACAGATGACTCCATTGATCAGACATGTATAATAAAGTAAAAGAGTTCACATCTGCTCCTCCAACTCTTACATGAGCCGTCTGTCAAACCCTAACCCTAACCCTAACTTAGGGGGATTCTGCAATGGAGTAGAAAACAGTTATCAACCCCTCTACAGTTTGCACAGGCAGGTGTTTATTGTCCCTTCCCTTTGGACTGACTGTGGTCTTGACAGGCCTCCAGAGAAATCATACTGCAGCTAAAACTGGTGCAAATGCAATTAATGCACGACTTACTATACGACTCAATACTGGGAGGCCACCATCCACCCACTGTCGTACATGAAGTGTGTGAAAATGGCAGCCATGGATTAAAGGCAGGAAACGTGGGGCAGCATGGTGACTGCGGAAAGCCCTGTCTTAGTAGTCAGAAGGTCCTGCTATTGAAATCTTACTGTGGCGCTGTCCATCCATCCATTATCCAACCCGCTACAGCAAGGGTGTCAAACTCCGGTCCTGGAGGACCGCAGTGGCTGCAGGTTTTCATTCTAACCATCTTCTTAATTAGTGACCACTTTTTGCTGCTAATTACTTCTTTTAATTAACTTGACTCAGGCCCTTTAGTTGTTTCTTTTTGCTTAATTAGCAGCCAAACAATAATGAGGCACAAAACAAGCTGCCACATCACACGATATCTGAAAATAAAGAAACTTGATGGTCTCAGTAAGGTTGATCTCTCAACTCACCAAAACACTTTGACGATGTTCTTATGAAAAACAGAAAATCAACAGTTTTGGAAATGTCAGCTGTTGCAGAACGAGAGCAACAACAAGCCGTGGAATTAAATACCGAGTTTATTTAACAGCAAGAATTGGCTTCTCATTAAGAAACTGGTTGGAGTTTGAAGCCCCAGTGTAGCTGGTCATCTGTTGGCTCATTTCATGTCTCATTTCTGTTTGGCTGCATTTTAATGAGGAAACAAATCAATTCAGAGGACTGAATCCTTCTAACAGGGCTATTAAACTGTAAATTAGCAGTGAAATGAAAAGGGTTAGAATGAAAATCTGTAGCCGCTGTAGCCCTCCAGGCCTGGAGTTCGACACCCGTGCGCTACAGGGTCATGGGGGGTCTGCTGGAGCCAATCCCAGCCAACACAGGGTGCAAGGCAGGAAACAAACGCTGGCCAGGGCGCCAGCCCACCACAGTACTGTGACGCTGTTGAATATACAATTAGTTATGCACAATGCCATGCCAATGTTAACAAACAGATACAGGGAGGTTCACTCGAAAGAGGTCCCGAATATTCTGTAATAACTCTTGCTAGGATAAAGCAATCTGACCGAAACAAAGTGCTCCTCAGTATATGGAGCTTCAAACAAGCCTGGATGTCTCTCTGTCGGAGCGATGAGGTAGGTGCCGGATAGTTGGCGCGACGTTTAAACTCCATCTGCAACTTCTGGGTGCATACCACCCATACTCCTTCACTCAGTCACTTGATTTCTCATCAGGATGGTGGTGTACAGTATTGAGCAGCATGTCTTCATGGTGCAAACCTATTGGGACACCAATTTGTTTAAGCAATGTCAGAATCAACTGGATGATCGTGAGTTAACAGAAGGTTACTTCCAGCAAGATGGAGCAACGTGTCACACATCGACAAGGAGCATGGCAGAAATTGAGTCCTTGTTCTGCAACAGGGTAATTTCAAAGGGGCCACCACGGTCACTGGATCTGACACCACCGGACTTCTTCCTTTGGGGTATGCTAAAAGGAAAAGTCTATCAGAACAAGCCTCGTACTGTGGAAGATTTGAAGGAAAACATCCAACATGAAATTGCTGCAGGAACATGGAGCGTCATGTCAAATTATGCCTGGCAGAAAACAGAAACCACTTCCAGCATCGCATGTAATGCAATTGATTACACATACGTCAAGGCATATGGCATAACGGGAGTTACAACACCATATTTGGGGCCTCTTTCAAGTGAATCTCCCTATATGAGCAATCTGTGAAGAAAAGCCACGGCACCCAGCATCGTGCAGAAGCTACTAACTCACTTGCTGTAGAAGCAACAGGAGGGAAGAATTTTGGTGAAATGTCTTCATTTAGGACATTTTCATTGTTCTGTTTGAAATGTTTAACAGTAAAACCAACATTTATGAGTTGAGCACCTGAAGTAAGCCTTTATTCCGTGTCACATTCTTTTTTTTTAGTTATTTTTTCCATCCTCTCCAGCCATCTTACTTTATCATTGGACTCATCTTTAGAGACTTAAAAACCAGTTCCATATAAGAATCTCACTTTTCCTTTTAATATACAGATATTCCCTACTTTTCAGAAGTTTGCTTTACACCACTTCACTTTTACTAAACACCTACATTAAGTGCCAGTTTTTGCTAACTGAAGACGATTTTCGCTTCTATAAACAAGCTTCTTCCCGAGAAGTGCACTCAGCATCAATCCACCCCAGCGCTGAACTGTGTTTGTGAGCATTTGTGCTTTATTTCATGAAAGACGATGTTGAAGAGGGTTTGGCATCGCATGACCAAGAACTGAAGAGCTGATGCAATTGCAAGAGGAAAGGAAACAAATCAAAACTGAACGCTGTCTGAAAATGAAGTCGTTCATGAACTGAACTTGAAGAACAACGATTGACGGTGCTGCAATTCCATTTTGGCTCTCAAAAGGTTTCGTAGGAACGCTCTGCTTTCGGATAGCGGGGGACATACCTGTATGTCTATCTTATGTAAGGTGTGTATTACTTATTACTTGTATTTCATTTATTCATTATTACCCTTATCTAAGTTTAATTTGCTTTTCTTAGTTTGTAACTACTTCTTTGACACCTTGGTACACCCTGTGTATGAGAATCCATCCACCCATTTTCCAACCCGATATATCCTAACTACAGGGTCAGGGGGTCTGCTGGAGCCAATCCCAGCCAACACAGGGCACAAGGCAGGAAACAAACCCCGGGCAGGGCACCAGCCCACCACAGGATGCGCACATAGACACACCAAGCACACACTAGGGACAATTTAGGATCACCAATGCACCTAAGCTGCATGTCTTTGGACTGTGGGAGGAAACCCACGCAGACATGGGGAGAACATGCAAACTCCATGCAGGGAGGATCCAGGAAGCGAACCCAGGTCTCCTTACTGCGAGGCAGCAGCGCCACCGTGCCACTGTATGAAATGGTGCTATAGACATAAAAGTTGTTGTTGAGGTCAGAGTGGAGTTAGGCTAAATTTGAATGCAGCTAATGCCACCCTACCACAGACCAGTGGCACACCACCAATCATTCTGAGGGTAAAATACAAGGAAGCCCCCCTCACAATGACCTTATGCTACATCCATATTTCAGCCTCATTTCCCACCAACCTAGTTACAGGCCAAGAGTGATTTAAAACACCATATCATGCTTTTAAAATTTATTTTCAAGGGTGCACCACAATTTTTATTGTGAAACCTTTCATTCTGGAGGGAGTCCAAAAAGTTAACTTGGTGTCCCAAATCATCAGATGTCCTACATCTCACACTTTGATCATGAGGCAGGTATACGATACCAGCCAATAGATGGACGGCAGTCATATTCACGTTGGGACCCTACATTCAGGCTACTTCAACTTCTAACTGAATGAAGTCTAAATCTAAAGATCTCTGAAGGATCTAAAGTCTCCAAATTAAAATGCAAAAAATCATTAGGAGTACATTGGCACTCCACTTTGGACCATCCTAAGTGAGCACACATGCTGGGAGCAGGATGCACCACCATGTTACAGAGAAGTAAAAAGCTGATATCAATAGACAGCTCTGCTAAAGGGACAGCAGACCAAATGATTCACCCCACGCTAACCCACACATTGATGAAGGCAGAACATACTATACACTTCTCCATGTTTGTATTTTACATGTGAGGTGGAAAATGTAGACAAGCAGAGTGAAATCACTGGGGCAGAATGCGAGGGTCCCCCTGTAGACTCAACTGATGAGCCTTTCAAAGTAGTCACACAAGGGTCAGGATCTGTCACCAGCCAGTTAATGGCCCGTGGAAAAAAGCCTCTAAGGTAAGTGAACTTAAATCGAGTCAAAGTTGGTAAGAGTCTGGTCACCTTTGCTTGACCGGTTATGGTCAGATCTTTAGAAATGAAATGCAGTGTTAGTAGCATTTATGAGCCAAAAACAATTACAAATACCGAAAACAACAATCATAATAGTACATTTTACTGTATTTCTTTGTTAAATGACTGAGAGCTGTGGAACTGAGAAGCACATCTTGAGATCTTTATCATCCATGGTTCTTATAAACGAGTGCAAAACTTCCACTTTATATTTATATGGGATACAATAAAAACTAAAAACTGTGAAGATCCAAATCGACGCCTGAAACAATCCAGCCCCATTTTTATGTCATTATAAGAAGAGTTACTGCTTTACCTTAAACAATTTCTTTACTTTGATGGCCTTTTTCCGTGTAGCCCATTTGTAAAATCAGTGTGGGAATTCAGATTTTAAATAAAGCTGCCAAATCCACATGGGGGATCACTGAAGGCTGTTGGCCATCTCGGTGGCACTGTGTACAAGGTACAGTATGACCCAACCTGGGTGGGGTGCGCAGCATCCCCCTGACCTTCTGCTGGATCCGCTGCAATAGGTGCGATAAAATCGAACATTCATACATACTGTATGGAAACGAGGACAAGGAGCAGATCAAGTAAGCTGAGTTGTGTTTTCTATGAAATAAAGTGAACTCCTGAATTTGAATACATCGTTGTTTATCATGGCAGCAGAGAGTGATGATGTGCTGTGTGGTATCTGCAGATATGAATTTTCATTGCACTCTGTAGATGGGACAAACCACAACTGCTACAACTACTGCAAGTACAACAGGCCATAGTACTAAGGTCGAGGAGTTTTTCTCCACTAGGCGGTGCCTTTCTTTCTCTCAGAATTTCAATCCTTAACTCTTTGATTAACAAACACCAGGCCTGTGAAAGAGCCCGGCCCATTCTGTGTGTGATATCAGAAAGCAGGATGCTGTAAATCAGACCTTCAGTTTTGTCAGACAGATTAACAGCATGGCGGTGCAGTGGTTACCCCTACACTTACTGTGTTTAACTTGGTGATTACTCTCATGTTGGCATATTACAGTTTCTTCACATATCACACTGACCAGCTTGTTAAACTGTGACTCTAGACTGGCCTGCCATGTGTGAATGTGTCCATTTACGGTTTCCTCCTCTCTTGTGTCCAAATGCTGTCCTGCAACCCTGTACTGGTAAATCAGGTTAATACAAAATGGATGGAAGACAATAGTCTCAAAAGCCAAAGGAAAAGAGGTGTAACAAGCACTGAGCATTAGACTGGCATATCCAAATGTGATGCCCACAGCTGCTAGGGCATGTCACTCTACAACCTGTACAATAATAAACTAAGGACAAGCACACACAAACAACTGACTTCCCTGACCGCTCTGCTGCCTTTAGATCCTTTTACCTTTCAGTGTGAAAATATTAATAGCCCGAGATTCTTGTTACTGAACTGATGCATGCAAAATAAAAGAAATGGGTACCACTTTACTTTAGGTTCTGCAAAAATGCATCTCTTCCTCATATCCTATTATGTAACAAGGCCTTACCAAAGGCTTCTTTTGGTCTCCATAACACTTCTAAAACATCAATAGATCAGGATATTCATCTCTGTGCAGTGTGGCATATTGACATGATGGTAAAATTACTTGTTAATAAGAAAAATTCACAGGTCTTATACTAAATATGTGATATCAACAGATACAGTACGTGTCTGATTTAAGCCATCTCATATCACTCCAAAGTGACGTTTTGTTAGTAGGTCACATTGCAGAGATGAATAAACACTTTACTGCTGCTTTGTAAGTGTTAGGAAGACTCAAAGAAGTATTAAAGTCTTGTTACATAAGAGTAAATGTGTAACTGATGCATTTTTTCAGTACCGAAATGGCACATTTGCAAAAGATAAATAACTTTTGCTTATTTGTTTTTTTTATTATTATAACCTGCTTGTGTTTTATACATTTTCAGATAGGGAAGTTTCGAGGTAAGGTGTCGGAGAGTGGCGATGTGTAGCGTACCCTAACACTAACCCTAACCCTAACCCTAACCCTAACCCTAGCCCATGCAAGTAAGAATTTCACTGAACTCTGTTCAAATGACAATATACTCTATATGTACATTACATTACATGGAAAAGTCTGTATTGTTATGTCATCAGTTTTGTATAAATGACATTCTGGGTGGGCATTGGGACTCAAAGTGAATGCCATCTGACGCCACTAGGGGTTCTCAAGAAAAGAATTCCACACCATGAATGCAGTAAAGACAGTTCTTAATAGATGGATCTGGATGAAGTCTTTCATCAGACTGAGCATCCTGGACAGATTTAGAGAATGAATTGCACTCAGCCAAGTAGGCACTAGAATGATGAGAAGGTGGTCACCCGAGGCATTGATCGGAGCCTTGAAATATAAAGGTGCACTGCTTATGCTATTGAGTGTTACTGATCTCAGGGGGACGTGTGTTTGTCTGTCTTTTCAAGTATGAAATCTTTAGTAAAACTCCATGCTGGTGTTATCACGTACCCTGCTGACAGTTTAGGATCAGAAGTTGGGACTCTTTAGCGGGGTCAAATCTTCAAAGCAGTAGCCATAACATTCCTACAAGCCTCAGGTTCAGAATTGACATGCCTGGGCTAACAGTATACGCATCCCTCCGCTTTCTGAACATATTTCATACTCGGGAGGAGTGCAGGGAGCCAAAGCAGGTGCCTCGGACAAATGGCACAACAGTGCCCGCTCCCTGGAAAGCTGCCAATAACATGTTTTTGAACGGGAGAGGAAATAAATTAGCCCTAAAATTACAGTGAACGCAACTTGGACACTCCGCTGGGAAGTCAATGAGAATAGAAGTTCAAACCAGAACCCAGTCTCCTAATTTCCAGTAACAGAGCATTTCTTTCCAATCATTTGATTATAACAGATAGTTCACAATGAAAGTGTCAATAGGATGGAGTTATATGGTGAGCTGCCATTGATTTTGAAAAAGAGACACAATTAGAAAAAGTGACTGCAGTTAAGAGTCAGGAACCCCAATGACGTACAATGAAGCCCAAACACATTGAGTCTTTACTGCTTTAGCAGCAATAAGCGTCTCCCTTCTAATTTGGTAGAAACAAAAATTTGCAAGCACTGCAGCCCTCCAGAACTGAACCTGGGGACTCCTTCAATGTACTAAAAAACTGGAGCAATTTTAGGACTAAGTGTCCATGGGTGCAGCATGCCAGCTTCCATATTGAAAGTGGCTCTCCCTTGTAGCTTTGGCTGACTTGCTCACCTCTGATTTTGACATCACTGCCTTCCTGAAGTAAGCCTTTGGCCCTTCTCATCTGTGACTTCGCATCTCTAACTTGAGAGCCCTTCATGCACCACCTCACTTGAGGACCTCCTGATCAGTACAGAGCCATGGACTGATACAAGCAATGTGATTTCACAACTTGGCTGAACCCAACGTCACATCACACAACTTCTAGTCAGTGAGGATCTCAGACGTGACAGCTGATGTTGCTGATCTCGCCACAGTGTGAGGACTTTCTAGCAGAATTTCACACCTCCAAAGTATCAAGATCTCAATATATTCCGATTTTTTACACAAATGAATTCTTTAAGAAAGGTTTCATGTAATTTTCATAGTTTTTTTTAACTTTTTTCAATTAGAATTAAAAAGACTGTTTTTTTTACTTTGGGTTTACACCAGCACTTTGTAAGGTTCGATGGACCCTGGTGATGGCAGGGTGCAACAGTCATGTGGTCCTCACATAAAGCTTGTTACAACATCATTATCAAGTTCCTATTTATAACGCCAGCTACAAGTCAACATTGTCCAATTTTTGTGGGCAAACTTACTGAGTACATGAGGTATTTTCCTAAATGCTAATCTTTCCCTATTTTGTAATTTCTCTCGCAATCGTTCTTTTGACTCCGAGTTGTGTTTCATGTTTTGGCTTTGTCTCCTGGGTGAACAGATTTTTCTAGTTACAGACTTCTTTGCTCATTGTAGTTGTTTTTTGTCATATGCTTTTGGTCTTTCGAACTTCTGCTCTGGCCATTTTAATGTTAGCAGTAAAGTTCCTTTTCCTGCTCACCAGTAACACGCTACCTGATGGAGCCAGCACTGTACAGTGTTCGCAGTTAAGTTGTGTTCAGGTGTAATCTCAACCCTCCTTTTTGTTTTTCCATTCCATTCTGTGATGATACATAAAACATGAGACATCAGATAGACGGTCCTCTCTTCTGTATGTGAAGTCCAAAACACACGTGTTCCTTATTCCTTATCACTGCATGATAAGCATTTTACTTCTGGGATAGAGCTCATTGGTTCTCAACTCTTGCACATACAAAGCCCACCCCAGCAATTTAAGACAAAATTAAATCTGTCTCATTCTGTCAGGGTGAGTCATAGACTGGTTGGACTGAGCCACTGGAGATGTTAGACTATAGGACTGTTGGTTATGGAAGCATGTCACAACTGCCCCAACTCACTTAGATTATGCAAATGAAATCTATGACCAAAAATCACTGGAATTGTCAGGTAATGTAATAGGACCTTAAGGCAGAGCTACAACCCACCATAAATATTTACTAAAGGGGGATGACACCCTGTAATCCCTTACGGCAAACGATGACCTTCTGGTAAGCACTACTACATTCTTTATTATTTGTGGTAATTATACTTCAAAGACGCATGATATTATATATGGTGTTCCACAAAGATCCTTGGTCCACTGCTCTTTTCGATCTACATGCTTCCATTAGGTCAGATTATCTCAAGGCATAACATGAGCTACCACAGCTATGCTGATGACCCACAACTGTATTTATTAATAACACCTGATGACCCAGACTCTCTTGGTTCACTGACCCAGTTTCTTACTGGTGACTGATGAATGGATGAGTAGTAATTTTATCAAACTAAATAAGGAGAAAATAGAAATTTTAGTGATTGGCAAAAATGGATATAATGAAGGTATTAGAAATAAACTTGACCCATTAGGATTAAAAATCAAGACGGAGGTAAAGAATTTAGGTCATATTATTGACTCAACCTTGAATTTTAAATCGCATATTAATCAGATCACTAGGACAGCATTTTTTCACTTTCACAGGCTTTATTTGGCTCTAATACCTGTTCATGTCACAATTTTTCTATTGTTCTTATGTTCTAATGTCCATCAATCATCTGGAGCAAGGGACACAAAGCCCATGCTTCTGACAGCCCGTAGAGATACTCTGATGTTAATGGTGCTAGAAATAGTCACTGTAAATTTACACATCCATGATGCCAATTGTCACAGAAAGCCCCCCTTTGCATTCACCTGCTTTTTCTATTGAGCCAAATCCTCCTTTGTTTTCACACACCTTATGGCTTTTTTCCAGATGAGTTGTGTACAAATGTCAAGATAGTCTATAATTGCGCAAACCGTTTTCTTGCGGTGCAGCTCTTTGAGATCATGTAATTGGTTGGAGCATCCATGTCCCCGATTAGGAATTTCAAATCCTTTCATGGTGAGCTTGGCCATGAACCCAGGGCCTCTGGGTTAGAAGCAAAGCTTCACTAAAGGACATTTCCTTCCTAAGATGAGAATTCAGGACCCTTGGTTAACACAACAGCCTGTTTTACCACTGGACTTCTCTTTTAGTGTAGCAGCAGGAAAGGCGGCTGTACCATCAAGTGTCCCTAGTTTCATCCTAATTACTGCTGTCTCCTGGAGGGAGGTGGTTGAGTGATTAAGGGGGGGCCCACCTGAACCAAATCCTGGGCAGAGACTGTCCCACAGGTCTTGAATCCTACAGTAATGTCCTTAAGAACCTCAAACAGATCCTGTCTAATGTGCAGGGAACGATCATGATAATAATAAAAAAAAAAGAACAAAATGATCTCCATGCTGATTTGATGTTCACAAATCACTAGGGATCTTAATATGTGATAACTTTTAGCAGTTAAATATAATACATTTAAAGCAGCTACATTTATTAAATAAGCACAACTAAAAAATATATAATGCTACATTCATGATGCAGTTGAAATATGTCAATTGAAATAGTATGACAACACCCATGAATCTGTAAATACAACAAAAAGAGGAAAGTTTGAGTGCCAGTTGATCAAAGCAAAATAGTTATGAAGTTCATTGATGGAGCAGAAGGTAATCTGCAACGTGTCACTTTCGAGGCAACTCAGGCCCTTTCCTCAGGCAAGATGTATGAAATTCTACACTTTTCACTGGCCAGCATTTGTTATTAAACTGTAAATTCATCTATGAACAAGAAATGCAGATAAACCTGATCACTCTCTTACAGTATGT
The DNA here is from genome assembly GCF_016835505.1 of Polypterus senegalus. Classification (NCBI taxonomy): domain Eukaryota; kingdom Metazoa; phylum Chordata; class Cladistia; order Polypteriformes; family Polypteridae; genus Polypterus; species Polypterus senegalus. The sequence continues at coordinate 104,743,949 of NC_053161.1, forward strand.
TTTATAAATATGCTTCGTCCAACATGTGCTGTAAAATACATAACATCCACTGCCGTTTTACACCCCTTATCTGGAACACCGCAGATTTGCAGCATGAAAACTGACCAATGTGCCACTGTTGGAAGACTTCCAGATAAAATGATCCAAATGATCTCACCCCACACTCCCCTCTACACCTCATCTCTGGATGTAAACTAAACTGACACGTTACTAATAGGTTTCTCTTACTAGTTTGCACACAGCACACTCATTTCTGCTTGATTGTGCAATGGAGCCCTGCAAAGGAGTGATGAACTGGTACTTGTGTTTCTTGTTTTAAATCCAGGGATAATATCAATACAACTATTTTTACTTTGAAGAAATAGTGTATTACGTTAGATTATGCAATGATTTAACAAATAATCAGATTGGTAAGGGACATTACTTTTGATTCATTACCCTCAAGACTGTGCTGCTGAGCTTAGCAACGCATGTTTGGCTCATCAACATACATTTAGCAATTTCTGAGGTACTGAAACAGATCATTTTAAATCAGGAGCAGGAATATTGCAATTGCCTGAGCATTTGCTTCAGTAAATGTATCTGGTGGACATTTTCTGTTCGTGGCTGGTGAAAGTGCAGACCACAAAAGCTTTACCTGTAACCCAGTTAAGGGTTTACGTGTGGTTACTCAGACAGAAATGTACTTTTGTTAACCCAGTATCTTAGAAACTAATAACCAGGTTTCCCTAACTGGGATTACATAGCCTTTCTGAAGCCAGGCTTCTGTGAATAACTGGGTTATTAAAGCACACGTAAAGCACACTGTGAAGAGGCTATGGCATTAACAGATGTCACTTGCTCTTGACCTGCGGTGGGTTGGCACCCTGCCCAGGATTGGTTCCTGCCTTGTGCCCTGTGCTGGCTGGGATTGGCTCCAGCAGACCCCCGTGACCCTGTATTCGGATTCAGCGGGTTAGAAAATGGATGGATGGATGGACTTGCTCTTGACACGGCCTTTGGGATTGCTTACCCATGATGACACTCTTCCTGAGAAGTACTAGATTGAGAGACCAGCCTATTGCCCTCAATGTCCTTCTTATCATTCTGCTAGCTTCTGCCTGAGGGGGCCATGATGTGCATCTCTTTTCTAGACTCACTCTGGGCCCAGTTACACTTGCTCAACATGAAGCAAGGGAAAATTATAATAGAGCATAACAGTGATTCACATAATTACAGAAAGAAAACAAAATCAAATAAATTAAAAGCAGAGGCACGTCAACTGTGGAGTCTTATAACTGGAATGTGTCAAGGCTGTTATATACAAATTCTCTGACAATTTGCCACGGGCTATAAGGATTGGCCTCTGCACACACAAGGAGTCGCCCATTTCTGAATTGTGTAATTTGTATTTTATGCTTAATAGTTTACACAGGTTGACAGTTATAAACAGTAATTTTAAAGTGTAATGACCGTTACCAAGTGGTTCAGTGTCGGACGACAAACAGTGCTGATCGTGTCCAGCATTGGCCGACCTCAGCGAAGTCCCTGTTCAGTCAGAAAACTGGGAATTACACGGCTGTGGGCTTGAAAACGTGACATTGGTGTCAGAAGTGTGATGTTACCATTTCCAAGTCATCTCTTCTATTTAGTCTTGAAGCTTTTAGAATATTATATAAGGGCAGGAAAGCGGCTTCCTAGTTGATTAGTAACAAAATAAGTCTTTTGGTTTGCTTATTTAGAAAGCCAGAGAACGTTAGCACAAAGTATTAGGATGGGGTCATCTGAATGTTATCTTAATTCCTTCAAATAACACTCAGACCACTGGTGGTCTTGGCAGTTTTTAATGTTCTATTAAGGTCAGAGAGAAGTTCAGCAAATAAAGCAAGAATTGTGAAAAACAGCCCATCATTCAGTCCTTATATTCAGAAACAATGAACTCTAAATGTGGGTTACAGTTTTAGTTTTAGTCATCTATCCTTCCAATTTTCTAGTGCCGGTCAAAAATTCAATCATTTCTTTTTTGAAGACCTTTTCACTGTATATGGTGATGCAGGACTGCCGTCAATGCTGTCAGTTTTGGGCATAAGGCAGGAAACAACTCTGGAAGGGACGCCAGTGCAGTACAAGGCACCTTTAGAGCCTCCTATGGTGTATGACTTTGAGATGTGGCAGGTTAATACAATCCATACAATAAAAAAAAATATACAATGAGGCTAGAAATTAAACCAGGGCTGAGAGCTGTGAGGCAACAGAGTTAACCAAGCCATTTTTTACTTTCCTAATATGCAGTACACCACAGGACAACATTGTGACTGGTCCAAAAGTTTGACTTTTAACACATTCACACATTTTAGCCACTGCTGCACATGATATGTCCACGTTCAGAGTGATGTGTATGCATTTGTGCCCACCAGTTGCAACACAATAACTCAAAAATGAATCTCATAATCCGAATGAAGCTGTCACATTTATTAGGAGAGGAAAATGCTCAAAGCCTATGATTGTCAGCAAACTAATTTTGGAATATTGTCCTCTACAGAGATTGTGATTTTGTATTTTTGTGAATGCTGGCCCACTACTAAAAATCTGTTCGGAAAACTACATGCTGAACACTGACTTTAGCACAGCCTGCCCCATTGTAACTGTTACAATAATAATCATCCATCCAACTTATTTGCTTGTTTGGTACATTGCAGAATCATAAAAAACCTAAGGCTACCATTGCAGCATCTGGCACAAGGTAGGAACTAAACCCGAGTAAGGTGCCAGTCAACTATAGGGAGCATTTGTAAGGTGGCACATACCCACGTGTAAGAGAAAAACGGAGTATGCATAGAAAGCCACCTAGAGTGTGTGAACAGGCCTGGAAGTGAATCGAGATCCCTGCAGCTGTTAAACAGGAAGGGTTAACTGCCATGCCACTCTGCGGCTCCTTTTCCATTAGTATTATTAAAGCAAGATGGCATGGTTATGTCTAGGCACAGTCCTGATCACGCCATTCAGACTGTGCGTGTCACCTTGTACTTTCCCTAATAACTCCTTTCAAGCACACAACTTCAGCAATCATATTGTATGACAGCAGTACACCACATTGGAAAACAGCTCCTTCATCATTTTTTTTTACCAATTCATTCATCTTGTGCGCGTATTGTTTCACACTTAAGGTTGTGACTGTGCCATAGCACTGCGATGCCCTGTTCTACTATCGTTATTATTACTACTTATTATTATTAATCCATTCACTTAGTGGGCCTGTTTATCCACGCTTAGGTTGTGGGGATCTTTCATGTATGAAGTGCAAGGCAAGTACCCCCACTAGAATAAGTGCCAGGCCACTGAGGCACAAATCCACACCCAGTGGCGTCATTAGGGTTGTTGTCACCCAGTGCAGTAACCAATGCTAGAAAAAAGCCCCCCACAGACCTTGTGTGACTTGATGAACAGAGTGCCTTAACAGAGAGTTGTCAGTCAGTCATTATCCAACCCGCTATATCCTAACTACATGGTCACGGGGGTCTGCTGGAGCCAATCCCAGCCAACACAGTGCACTAAGGCAGGAAACAAACCCCGGGCAGGGTGCCAGCCCACCTCAGGGGACACACACCCACACTAGGGACAATTTTAGGAACGGCAATCCACCTAACCTGCATGTTTTGGACTGTGGGAGGAAAACCACACAGGCACGGGGAGAACATGGAAACTCCACGCAAGGAGGACCCAGGAAGCGAACCCAGGAACAGAGAGTTGATTATACTTTAAATGATGCAATGGGGATAATGGGGGGGATCCTCCTTGGTGATTTCAGCTTGAAACACTGCACATAAACATTACAGTGATGTGGTCCGCACGACCCCTTAATGACGCCACTGCCTACACCCGCACTCACAACTAGCCAGTTCACCTCACACACGTCTTTGGGATGAGGAGAAAAGTCTACGCAGACGTGGGGTGACAACAGCATTACTCGCCATTTCACTTGCATATGTATGCTGTGGGGAGAAGCTGCTGCTGCAAGAATATTCAGGCTATGAAAAACGTCGCTTTCCACAGGGTTATCATGCAATTCCCAGTATGAGGTATGAGTGTGCATATTGTTCTGAGATTTTTTAGATAAGGAGGACTGGAGTTTGGTAGTAAGGTAGTATATTCTTACTGATCACATTGTGGGAGAATGGCGATGTGTTGCATGCTGATTATTACACGCAAGTAAGAATTTCCCCATATTCTGCACACGAGATAACACTAACCATGTCAAGCTCTGATGAAGAGAATGCAGATCATACTTGGCGCACTGAAGTATACAATCTGAAGCAGACGGCTTTCAATTCATGTGCTGTTTGATATAATGGGAAACAAAACTCCCCGGCCAGAAAAATTCTTTCAGTGATGATAGTTTACTAGCTACCAAAGTTCGTTGTTGCATACTTTTTATTTCTTTTACTCTTAAAGATTTTTTTCCTTAGAAGACAACATAATGGCAATACAGGGTGGTCCAGATTTAATTATGCAGATCCAGATCGTCTGGATGACTTTGATTAATGCGGGGACGATTCCAGTTCGGCGTGAAGACGATTCTTCATGTCATCAGTTCACACACTTCTTGATGGTCCGGGATTTTTTGGGTGATTTTCTATGTAATAAACTTAATAAGTTATAGTGTAATGAAAATTGCATAATTAGATCTGGACCACCCTATATTAATATATTTACAGTGACCCCCGTGACCCTGTGTTTAGATTCAACGGGTTGAAAATGGATGGATGGATGTTCTTTTTAAAGTGAAGTGCAAATTAGACCCTGACCCTGTGGCTAAAGCCGAACCTTTTTATTTATTTGAAAGCCCGAGGGTAAGACACCTAAATACCACATGGTGCTTTTGAACTCTCTGTTATATTAAACAGGATGACCCAGATGGCACCTGATTTCTTCGTTTTGCAACTGGCCACACTGGTAATGACAAAGGCCTTGTGACATTTTTCAGGTTTTGAACGCAGAAGTTTAGAAGTAAGGTCGCTAAATACTCAGTGGTCGAGGAGCCGGAGAGGGCCAGCGTGTTGCATGCTAACAAGCACATGCAAGTTATGAATTTCATTGCCCTCTGAACATGTGGCATTACTGGCTCTGTGAGTCAATACATTCATGCTTTTATTTACAATACAGTACAATACAATTTATTTTTGTATAGCCCAAAATCACACAGGAAGTGCCGCAATGGGCTTTAACAGGCCCTGCCTCTTGACAGCCCCCCAGCCTTGACTCTCTAAGAAGACAAGGAAAAACTCCCAAAAAAACCTTGTAGGGAAAAATGTAAGAAACTTTGGGAAAGGCAGTTCAAATAGAAACCCCTTTCCAGGTAGGTTGGGCATGCAGTGGATGTCAAAAGAAGGAGGTCAATACAATACAATACACAGAACAGAACAAATCCTTAATACAGCATAATAATAAAAATCCATCAAGCTGCCTCCCCATTTGGCCATTTCACGGCTGAAACGTTGCTCGGCCAGCCAATCCGATGAAAGGACCCCTTTTTCCCATGATTCCTGTGATCCTCCATCAGGGATGACTTTACCACAGGCAGGCAAACAACTTGGCAGGTGGGCCGTGGCACCAATTGCCACATTTGAGTACCGAGAACAGAAACAGAATAGGTGAGGGTTATTAACAAATTATAACAATCATGTTACTTATGTTTTTAGTGCTAATGACTAACAAAAGAGATGCAGTCTGTACAGTTAATCAGCAGCTCTAGTCAGAATATGCTAAACTGAAGTAGCGAGTCTTCAGCCGAGATTTAAAGGCTGGGACCGAAGGGGCATCTCTTATAGAAGCAGGAAGACCATTCCACAGTTTAGGGGCCCTGTAACTAAAAGCTTGACCTCCCACTGTTATTTTATTAATCCTTGGAATCATAAGCAGACCGGCATCTTGAGATCTTAATGTGCGCTCAGGTCTGTAAGTTATGATAAGTTCAGACAAGTAAGCCAGACCTTGGCCATTTAATGCTTTACATGTTAAAAGGAGGATTTTGAAATCTGCCCTAAATTTAACCGGGAGCCAGTGTAAGGAGTTATGTGTTCATATTTTCTTGTTCTTGTAATAATTCTTGCAGCCGCATTTTGGATTAACTGGAGGCTGTATAGAGAACAGTTTGAACAGCCAGTGAACACTGCATTGCAGTAGTCAGTCCTACTAGAGATAAATGCATGAATTAATTTCTCACAATCCTGTTTATTTAGAAAGCGCCTTAATTTCCTAACATTTTTAAGATGGAAAAAACATGTTTTGGACGACTTTGTAATATGCGCTTTAAATGACATGCTAGAGTCAAAGATAACTCCTAGATTGCGGGCTGATTCAGTAAAATTAATTGGGATTCCAACTGAGTTAAATGATGACAAAATATTGCTGTGATCAGCGTCATTCCCTCCAACAATTAACATCTCTGTTTTATCTGTATTTAAAGACAAGTAGTTCTCATTCATCCACTCCTTTAATTCACTAACACAACTAATTAAAGACAACATCGGAGAAACTTCATTTGATTTAAATGAAAGGTATAACTGGGTGTCATCTGCATACGAGTGAAAATTAACATTATGTTTCCTAATGAGAGATCCCAGTGGAAGCATGTAAAGTGAAAACAGTAAAGGTCCCAGTATTGAGCCCTGCGGGACACCATATTGAACTTCTGTGTATAATGATGGAGTACTGTCAGCACATTTCTGTACATATTGGAATCGATTTGATAAATAACTAAACCAAGCGAACACGGGGCCTGTAAACCCAACATCATTTTCTAGCCTGTGCAGTAAAATAGAATGGTCAATGGTGTCAAATGCTGCACTTAAGTCCAACAACATAATTACAGTGTAATTTCCTTCATCAGAGGATATCAGAATGTCATTTACAACCCGTGTTAGTGCAGTTAGTGTTATTTCATTATTATTACCCATCTGTCCAATCTCTATCTGACGCAGGCCTACCAGCCAGTTATTATGATTATTGAACCCATGGATCCATTGATTTGGGTTCGAAATCCACTCCCACATGCTGTCCATGTGCACTTTGCAGTTGTGCTCAGTACTACTACGACAATCGCCAGTCTTTAAATTGAACTGAGTGGGCTTGAGAATGCTTTGAAAATGACTTAAAATTATTATTATTATTGACCCTCACAACCCGTACATTGAGATAAGCAGATTTGAAAATTGAATGGTGCCCCTTCCACTGTTAGTAGCTGGCCTGCGCCTGTGACCGCCAGAAGACAATCCCCTGTCACACTGACCAGGTAGAAGCAGGAATAAAAACTTGAAAAGATTATTATAATTAAAAATATATACATACTTAGGACATTTTAAAAGCACAAGTTTGAACCCACTGGAAATCTGACCATTTTCACTTCTAGCAGTGGTGGTGTTTGTTATGTATTTTTTTTCTTTCTTTTTCCAAGCCTTAAGTGCAGGCACTCATTGAATTGCAAATAGTTGAAACAATTTTACACAATAGTCAGTCAGCGAAACAAACAAGCAGCCAAGCCACCACCAACAGAGTGAGGAAATGGCCAGAGCTCCCTGTGGCTTTTCTCTCTCCCAGTCTTTTTCCTTCTCGTCATCTCCCATTTGATTCTTTTGGGCGGGGGGGCGGTGGGGGTTGCAGATGGCATTTTGCACAGGGCAAAGGAAACCTCAGATGGGCACTGGTGAATGGTCCCAGCTGTGTGGCGCCTTCCCATTGTCAAGGTGAGCATTCATACTCAGTCGGCCAGCCAGCCGTCGCAGCTGCCTTACTGTAGGCTGTGGCTATGGGGGTGGGGGTGGGGGGGGGGGAGATCATTTGGATAAGCAAGCCTCATCTGAATAGCAAATATTTGTAAGGCAGCCTACTGGAGGAACCTGCTTTCTGACTTTTGTAGTATTTTTGGGAATCACCCTTCCCCTGAAGCTAGGCAGAAAAGAGTGTAGCGAGACAGAGGGAGGACACTGGAGCTGGGAGAGCTGACCTGGAGCGGGATGGCCGGGCCGAGGCTCTTCTAAGATCAGTTGGCTCACTTCCCCCTAGAGATTCTTTGGAGCTTTTACACTCGGCGTTTCCACCCAAACAACAGTTCCAGACAGAACGCAGCATTTTTTATTTATTTTTTTTCATTTTTAACAGTTTTCTCCTCTCCTCCGTCCTGCTGTTCAGCACCTGGACACCTTATCCCATATGGGGAGAGGGGCACTCTAGGGCTGTGGCCATGGGTGGATGTTACGGCGTGAGCAGGTCAACGATTGCAGAAGCGTCACACAGGAAGGCAGATTTCATTGACATTTCGGGGCTTAAAGTGTAAGTTGATTTCATTTCCTTGCTGGTGGGATGAGTGTTGTCTTCTGGCACCTGACTGGGGATTTTGAGAGGCTTTACTTTGTACTGGCAACATGTGGCAGCAAGTTCACCACTTGAACCCTGGAATGGTATGAAGTGGGGGTGTGAGGGAGGACGAGGTGGGCTGTGTGCTCTTTCATGTGGCTTCCTCAGGTGCACGTTTGTTTGACAGGAATCCAGCCAAGACTCCTAATAGTGTAGCAAGGAGAGACATAAGGCAGTATTGAATATGTGCCTGTTGTTTTGGTATCTTTCTTTCGGCCGGTACTTTTGAACTCAAGTGTTATTTTAAATGTGGTGATTGAACTTGTCCGAAGGAGGTGCGTGCCTAGAATTCCTCCCAGCTGCCCTTTTATGAAAGAATCAGGAAGCGTATTTGCTTTGCACGAGCTGTTGTCTTCTTTCCAAGCCGTGATCAAAACAAAACAACCCATGCCAGGTCTCTGAGAGCATATCGAGAAAAAAGAGAGCTAGCTTTGAGGAATGTGAGCCGCCTGCCTGTGCGTGTGCGCCCCAGAGGATCATGTCACTCCTCACAAAGGCCTAAACGGCTTGGGTGGCGGCTCGGTAGGAGGTGGCCATTAGCGCACAATAGTCAAGCAGCGCTTCTGCTGTTTGCTTGTGCTCGGCACGCCTCCTAGAGCAGGAGCCTCAGATCAACGGCGGCCAGCTTTGAATGAGGCCTGCAGAGCCGGAGTACATGAGGGAAAAATTAAAGAGCTGATCTGTTTGAGATGGAGTGGTCTTTGGGAGTAAATGTGGCCAGTTTAATACCCACAACTGACTCACATTTTACCAACTAGAGAACAACACAGTGTGCTCTACACATATACTGTGAAATCTCACTGCTGTCATTGTGGGACTATGAGTAAGTCACTTCACTTGCCTGTACTCCAAGTAGAAAAACAAAATGCTGTTAGTCATCTTGGATAAAGGTGTTAGCCAAAATAAATGTAAATGTAATATCTGACACTAAAGATCACCTTTTTAATTATTATGCATCTAGCAGACACCTTTATCCAAGGCAACTTACAAAATCAGAATTTGTTACAACTGTTTCTAGATATTTTTACAGCTGGATCAGCCTTAGTGACTTGGCCAGGGTCACAAAATGAGGGAGACGCAGGAAATGAACCAGCAATTTGGTGCTTACTACCTTAAAATGGAATTTTAATTTTACCAATAAAGAGGTTAGGAGCACGTGCTGATACAGCGCATTGCCGCACCCACCACATGACAAATCAACTCAGGATCCCCAGATTAGGACCCGAGTGCAGCCCCGGGTGACACCTCAGCACCACACTAGTTTAGATGGAATGGAACAGGGTGAGGTTTTTTATGGTAGCTGGAGTGCCAGTTCTGCCACAAACCCCGAGATTTTTCCCTGCAGGTTGGAGGGCCTACTTTCAGGGCTGGATGCAGATTAACGTCATACCCAGGACGGAGCAATTGTAGGTTAAGGTCCTTGCTCGGGGCCCAATGGAGTAGAGTACAGGATTTGAACCTTCTGATTACCAGTGTAGATCCCTACCTCAGAGCCACCACTCCGCCTGTATACCAATAAATGTGTAAACAAATTTTGATTTCTGGGCTGTATCAGAAATATGGTATCACCAGGCACTTTATTTGGGTCAAACACTTAGACCTTAAAGTGTTTCCCTAAATGCATATGGTGTACGGTAGATATTTAGTTGGGTGTTCACTTCACCCCGAAAGACGTGCAGGTCAGGTTGAGTAGTGAGGGAGACTCCAATGAGTGAGTATGGCCTGTGATAGACTGGCACTCTGTGCACATCTGTTTCCTGAACGGAGCCCAATGCCCCAATCCCTGTAACTCTATCATGGAATAAAAAATAATGGAAGGATGTATACATTCTTCAATAAAACTGTATTTAATTTGTAAATGTTTTAGTTACTGTAACTGCTATGTTGGAGGATGGCTGTGTCACAGTAAATAGAATTGAATAATCCCAATGGAAGGACAAAACAAATCAAGTCCGGACTGAGGGGGAACAGCTTTACTTGTTAATACAGTGGAACCTCGGTTTGCCAGCATAACTCGTTCCGGAAACGTGCTCACAGTCCAAAGCACTCATATATCAAAGTGTATTTCTCCATAAGAAATAATGGAAACTCAGATGATTCGTTCCACAACCCAAAACTATTCATATAAAAATGATTAATACAAAATATAAAGTAAAAATACATAAAACAAATTAACCTGCACTTTACCTTTGAAAATAATCATGGCTGGTGTGAGTGAGTTTCTAAACTCTTGTGGGATTCCACTCAATGGGATGACATGCGGAAGAGTGTCCCAACGCAATCACAGTCTCCCAGCGCTGTAGCAGTTCGCCATAAAAGCGAATCCGAAAAGATCACGGACATGCTATAAGCGCCTTCCGTCGATGGGTGATACAAGGAACAAGGGACATTATAAATGCGCAGGACACAGTACTACTTGGCTACGACCCTGCCTGACTGCTGTGTCTGTGTATAGGAGAGTGGCAGATCCTGCTATAATAAATAACCGTGCTGTTGCCGTTTCAAGCTGAATAATGCTGGTGGTGCAAGACGGGGAATCACACGTCACAGCACACACACACACACACACACACACACACACACAGTCACAATGCTGTAGTAAACAGTATACGCTCGTATGGATGTTGACTATATGAGTGAGGCACACAGACTCAGACGGAGAATAGGAGACAATTGCCCACGAGAGAGAGAGAGAGAGAGAGAGAGAGAGAGAGAGAGAGACAGAGAAGAACCATCAGCTCAGTTGTGATTACATGATGCTCAGCAGACAAAGTGTATAAATACTACTCATATAGCAAGACGTCGCTCGTTTATCAAGTCAAAATTTATTAAAAATTTAAGCTCGTCTTGCAAAACACTCGTAAACCAAGTTACTCACAAACCGAGGTTCCACTGTACTTTATAGGTGGTCCACGATCAGGTCTGGAACCCATAAGGGCACAGCCTTAGTCAGCCAGCTGAGGGTCTCCCACTGTATACATATGCACATATATCAATAAAATTGTGTAAAGTGCCTTGGCGTGGCACTATACATAATGTTTTATCAATTGTTACATGTCCTCCTACACCATTCATCACTTTTCCTAGACCTCTTGGAAGTCAGTGTTTTTAATATGGCATTTTCTGCCTTGTGGTGGGACCTTGGCTAATGATTAAACTCGGAGGGTTAATTTTTCTCCCTTCTCTCACCCCCAACTCTTTGATGTTCTGGCCTGCAGACGTCACTGTCTGTGTTATTTACACCACCCAATTTACCCTTTAGCACAGCTTGAAATATTTACCTTGTAAAGAACTTCATAAGAGATCCTATGTACAGTAAGACTGACTCTTTGCTAAAAGCTGCTCTTTTCTGATGCACTAAGTAACCTCAGTAACATTTGCCTTTGACACCAGTGAAATTCATCAAAATAAATTAGCACCAACTTACTTTTTCATCCTAAACCACACTGGCCTGAGATTGTGGGTGATGCATTACACACATATAGCTGACCAAACTTTAAAAACATTCTTCATTTTCTGAGTTTTTTGAAGCTAATCCTGGGGTGCTGTAGGATGAAATAAAATACAACTTCAATATCTGAAACCTAAAGCAGAGCATAACAGCAAAGAACAACCATACAGGACCAAATGCTTCCATTTTCAAATCTTACTTTTTTCCATGTAAGGTTCTAGGGAGTCTAAAAAGGAGTGTAAGGATACTCACACACACACACACACACACACGTACCCATCAGTCACTTCAGATCTGTACAGAATCACAGAAATTCCAGGAAATTGGAGATGCAGCCCTCAAATTACCAGTGCCATTTGTCTTCTAACATTTAAGATGCTCTTCTGTATGATTGGTTTCGTACAAATATTAGGATAAGAATAATTGGCCCCACACTGAGGTCAAGGAGGGCACTTTGTCCCCAGTTGGCACTGACATCAGCCAAGAGAAAAACTGCTGTTGAGGAAAATAAAAATAATTATAATGTAAAAGAACAAATACAATCTGTCCTACCTGCCTGTATCCGCTTAATTCCAGTGAGGGTCAAAAAGGATTAATAGCCTAAACAGTTAAGGCTGCAGTGGTGGACATTGTGCAGGAACTTACTCTGGACAGATCTGATCTGATCTTATCTATCTACTCAGTGAAGAGCATTTCATCAGAAATACAGAGAAAAGCCAAGCAAAATGACACCTTTTATTGGCTAAGTAAAAACACCCTAGTACATCAGAAATACAGGAAATGCAAGGAAACATAAAGCCTCCCCACCCACTCGCCTCCCCACCCACTCTCAATAGAATAAAATGGAGTGCCATCATGACCCCTATTGGTGGCAACTGAAGCTTTAGTCATCATTACTGGGGAGTACTCAATAATCTCTTTTGCACTGTTTAGTGAAAAAATGGGATTATTCACTTTACATGTGTTTGTGCAACTGCATCAGACCAGTGTATAAATTCCAATACATACTGCATGTATGCATGGAGGAAAAAAATTACAAGAACATGTGGAAAACTCTGCATTGAAGGAACTGGGGGTGAAAATTAGATCTGAGATCAGATATTGAAAGGAAGCAATACTTAATCACTATGCCAACTTTTTGTATTATCATTAATATAATTAGCTATTGCTGGCATCATACAACTACAAAAAAAAATCACATAACACTGTTCTCTCTTAAAATAATGAGCCAATTCAAACATCAACCCGCAGGTCTAACCTCTGACTTGTTCATTCTCTCTACACACTCATAGCCACAACCTGCACCCTAAAACCAGACTGTCCAGTTGGCTGGAGTCTCTGTTCCCAATAAAGCTAAGGTGTGTGATTCTCATCTGGAATGCTTTCTCTAACTCCATTTTTTTTTAAAATGAGCTGTGTATCAACACTCTGGCAGTCCTGCTGTTTTATTCAGCTGTTATGCAAACATGGAAAGATGCATTAACCAATCCACCCCAATGATATTCAGCATATTAGGTGTTTCTGGTCAGACTATCCCACCCTTGCCACTATAGCCACAGAAAGGGATTCCACACCACTAGCTGGTGCTACTGAGTATGACACGTCCATCAGGGTCTTTATCACCATGCTTGATTCCTTCCACAAATTTATATTTTAATTTATACTTTACCTAAACAAATTTTGAAAATATATCACAATAGGCAAATTAATCTGAGGCCAAGTGTCATAATTTATGTTTACTGTTTTTCATTTGGTTTACAACATCTATTGGATTTCAGGTTCAAAGCATTTTATTGGGACTTCTTAACAGAATACATTACTTTCATATTGATGTCACAACACTGACATTAACAAAGTAGCAGAGGATTTGAGGCAAACTGTTTTGTGCACATTTATACCGAGTATCTGAAACAAATCCCGTGTCATGTTTCAGTCAGGGTGTGTTTGCTGGCTTATGTTTTCTTTTTTTTCTTCTTAGTTTATTGTAAAGTATTATTTTTTCTGGTGTTTATTGTATTCATTTCCTTATTTGTATTTGTTTCCTTTGTATTTGTATTTATGTGCTTATTTATGTTAATTTATTCCCTATATATGCATCATGTGTTTTCCTTAGTTCCATGTGTTTTGTGGGTGGAACCCCAAGAGGCAGGGCCACCTTGATAGCTCTGCCAGTCCTTTAGTAGTTAACTGACTGGAGTTTGTACAGTGCAATGTTTTGGGATGTGTGTGCTCTGGATTGATTTTTAGGCAAATTATTTTTGTGTTATTTTTTCCCTTTTGCCATTTTGTGCTTCTTTTTTGTATTTCAAAATAAATACTATATAGTTATAAAGATTTTGCTTTGGTCTTGTCCTGACTTTCCAGAGGTTTTTTGGTTCCTCTCCCTAGAAGGACATTTGTTTTTAGTGTCTAGAAAAATACCAAAACTGCAGATACCTTAAATTTTCAAAACTAAAATCCCTTTTATGTTATGTTATGCTAAACAAGATAGCACAATTAGAAAGACCAACCAAGAGAAAAGGTGTAGTCCAATAGTCATACAAAAGTTTTGTAACCTGGAGATCAAGCTGAATTTTCACCAGACCAAATCAAAGGACGAGAATCACAGTCAAAAATTTCAGGCATGGGTCAGAACCAAAAAAGATTAAAGATAAAATTTTAGTTTTAAAAAATTGTGTGTGGCAAAAAAACGTTTAGGAATCGGCAAAACTCAAATGAGGAAGTAAACTTGAGGTGGCCTTGTTATCCCATCGTATTGTTCCCAAAACATTATGACCTCTGAGGATGCGCCTATAGCAATACATCCTAACGTCAGGGTGACAAAATGCAGCAGTCAATATGACGGTCAGTAAGTATAATAATTAAGAAGAATCAAAACTAATGTCAGAATCAAAAAGTTAATAACAGATTTGAATTTTAGAGATACAAAAAATGAATGATACACCAGTAAAATGATAAAGGAAAAAACCCACAGAAACAATTAATCAAAACCTTTTCCTAACATTTCAGGTCCATGTATACTGAAGCTGGCTACAAGAGTATTGGGGTCAGGCTGCCTTAGGTGAAGGCCTTTTCTGGATTGGCTACAGAGGGCCCTGGTTTTTCAAAAGTCTCCCATTGTAACATGACATGCTGAGATGCTTTTTTTTGGCATCATCTAAAGGAATGTCAAAATAATGCATTTTACTAATACTTGCAAAATAAGACATGTTGTTTCAACATTCACCCAGCGGTGTATTGTTAATGTTAGCAACAATGCCCAGATTCTAATACAAACTGCTCTACCCATATGTAAGTTAATACAGTATGTATTGTTTGAACAGTTTGTGTTCATTTTGTTTCTTTACAATATTACATGGAAGAAAAGACTTAATGGGAAAAATGTGTTTTACAATCACAGTCATAATGAAAGTAAATTAGAAACTAAGGCTGCCTCTCCTCTTCTGGGGCCTCATGTATAAATGGTGTGTACACACAAACATTTTGCGTAAGAACTTTTCCACGTTCAAATCGCGATGTATAATACCTAAACTTGGCGTAAAGTCACACACATTTCCACAGTAGCTCAACCCTGTCATATGCAAGTTCTGCACTCGGTTTTGCAGACTGGCGGCACCCAGCATCAAAGTAGTGGTACTGTTCCTGTGTGGTTACCTTTTTTAGATCCACATCCCTGACACGGCTTTATAAATACATTGAAATTAACCGCATATTGTTTATTACTTTAATGCATCTCATTGTAATTAACCTGTAACAATATTATGGTCCACAGAATGGTCAAACTATTCTAAATACCCTAACTGCTTTAATGTTGTTACTCTCACTGCACCTTCTTGTACTTCATTCAGCTGCTCCCATTAGGACTTGCCACAGCGTATCATCTTTTTCCATATTACTCTCACTGCACCACTCAAAGTATTTATATCACTGTATCTGAGTGGGGAATCAAAGATCTACAGAAGTTGATTGGAAAGAGAATTATTGGTATATAGCATCAAGCACACGCTGCCTCAGCCATGCTGTCTATTGAACTGCTCTCAAACGACAAACGCTTCAGAGCCTTTCCTGTACGGACCTCGTGGTTCAGAAACAGTTTCATCCTAAGAACTATAAACGCACTCAATCAGTCCATCAAGTGCTCCTTGTAGAACTGTTTGCGCTTATAAGTACAATTACCTCACTGTAAACTTGCGATACAGTTATAATATTGCACAACCTGAGCTACTTTATAAAGCGCGTATTTACAAATGATGACAATATCATTTTTAAGGTGAAATGCAGCAAAATATGTTTATTATATTACACAGATAAAATGTTAACATCATTTAAATAATCTGTATTGTTAGTAATTAAACATGTGAGGACACGGTGCCGCAGCACTAGCGAGGAGCTGGCGCCTCGTTCAGGGATTGTTCCTGCCTCGCGCTGTATTCTTGCTGGGGCTGACGTGATACTGGAAGGATAGAATAATTAAACATGTACTATGAAGATATTTTAATGTTCCTTAAAAGTTTTGAAGAATCAGCATTATAAGCTTACAGATGGCTTAACGTCTATTACAGAGCTGTTTGTGTGGCGATTGGGTATTTGAAGAAAGAAAAGTAAGGACAGGAATTGGAGGTTAGTACGTTTGAAACAGACAATACTGCTGCAATAAATTATTTCATCGATGGTCGCGCACGGCACGGCAAGCATCTTGCGTGAGACATGAACAATCACTGCGCCACCGTGTTCCCATGTTTAATAACATGCTTTAACTCCTGTCATCATGAAAATGATATCACGTATACATCTCAGTATTTTAATTATTCAGAGAGCTGTAATATTACGAATGTAACGGAATCTGTGTCCTGTTGGAGGAAGAGAAAGCCCGGAAGCTCTTTTCTCTGTACCCTAATAAGCTTATATATGACACTCAGACGGTGGGCTACGACTCGCCTTTTCACGGCGACTTTTGATATGTGACAACTTCTTTTTTATTTTGGGCACTGTGTGACTTTGTGAACTTGAGCTTTCTAGTTTCTCTGACACACTATGTCACTCGATCAGCTTCCTTTTGTTGTTTATACCACTGTTTAAACCAACAAATGGTACATTCTTCCTTTGCCTCCACTCGGTATTCACTGAAATTCTTCCATTTTCCCTCTTGCTTTTGTCATTGTCTTTTCACAGAACGCTGAGCTTAAGGGGTATTTATATTGATTTACATATTCAAAGAGGCGTAATTCTGGTAGGAGTTGGGGAGTGGTGTCAGGCACGTGCGCGTGCGTTACTTTTCACGCTGACTGGGATGTATGGATCGGAAGAATGTGGAAACTAGCGTTCGCACAGATTTATGCATCTGGATTTTTTTGTGCATAAGCACATTTCCGCTTTTTTTCCTCACGCCATGTTATAGTGTGAATTCTATGCACACGTTATGCATGAGGCCCCTGGTCTTTTTGTGTTGCCTTTGTGCAAAGGATCCTGAGCTGTCACATTCTATTGCATTGCTCACTGAACATCGTATCCTGAATAAACAATTTATTGTACAAACAAGACATTAATGGTCTATTGACATGTACAACAGATTCAGAGAGTGACTATTGTCACATGTACAAAGCTATTGAATTTATTATGTGTATGTGCTAATCAACATGTAACAAGTCATCACTCTCTGGAATTAGTGAGTACAGTACTGCCATCTTATCTTGAATCTTCTTTATCTAAAAAATCTCAGAATGATAGATAGAACTTAATTTGTGTTTTGCTTTATGCATAATCATATCTTATACTTGCAATTATGTGATAACTCAGTTAAAAGTGAAGTTTTCTTTGGTCTGAACATTCTCCTACCTGCTTCTTCCAAATAGCATGCATATGTTTCAGCCGTGGCAAATGGCTGACTGACATTCAAGCTACCAATGGATTCCCTAAGCTGCACAGGCGAGGGATAACTTGCTTTTGGATACTTATCTTAAATAGCAACTGCAGCATCATTTTTATATGACTGTATACTTTCATCCATATGACAGGGAGGACATGTGTATTTAACAGAATTTTAAGTACATGATACAAGACGTTTATTGTCATATACACAGTAAAAACACATGTTAAAACCATGTAATGAAATTCTTACTTTGCTTGCTTACCTTCATATACAAAGCCAGAAAGACAAAAGAAGTATAAAAACAAATAGCAATTACAATTATAAGATTACAAAATAAGGTGCACAGTGTCTGATGACATACCGCAGCAGTCAGTGGCATTTATGAGGCTATGAGTTGTGGTTTGGATTGACTTTAACTTTTAGCATTGTTGAGGACTCTGATTGCTTGTGGAAAAAAAACATGCATTAGTCTTGTGGTGCGTGATTTCACACTCCTGTAGCGCCTCCCTGAGGGAAGCAGTGTGAAAAACGTGTGCCGAGGATGAGTATTGTCTTTTAATTATGCTGTGCGCCCTCCTGATGACCCTACTAGTGTAGATGTCCGGTAGGGAGGAGAAGGTTGCTCCAGAGATGTGCTGTGCAGTTTTAATTACACGCTGGAGTGCCTTCTTTTCCTGCAAGGAGCAGTTACAGTGCCATACAATAATAGAGCAGGTGTTAACACTCTCTATTGTACCCCTGTACAAATTGGTGAGAATTTTGGTTGGCATGCCAAATTTCTTCAACTTCCTCAGAAAGAACAAGCTTTTGTGTGCTCGGTTAATGAGTTGTTGTGTATTGTAAGACCAAGTGAGGTTCTCGCTGATGTGGGTTCCAAGGAATTTGAAGATTTTTACTCTCTCCACCTCAGCCTCTCTGATGTATATACTGTATGTGCAGTATACTCAAACAATATCTTTTAAGTCTGAAACAATTCTATTTTCTATTACTGGCTGACAGCCCTATTACCAAAATAACATATCACTTCACAAGGACTCATCCATTGTTCGGTTTGGCTCATGTACAGACATAATGACTGCTGAGATGCTTAAAATCAATTTCCACAACTAAAAGAGAAAAGATTTGATTCGAGTGTAACTGACACATTTTGCCTCTTGTGATATATTTTCAAGTTTAACTTCAGACAAGAAAAGGGGATACATTCATTTGTGTTCATTCAGTCTCCATACCCAATTATCGTGAGCAGGGTAATAAGGAAGCTGGAGCCTATCCCATCATACATTGCAATATAGTGCAAAACTTGAGCTTAGGAAAGGCGCTATATAAATAAAAGTATTATTTATTATTATTAAAACATGGAAACAGTTACTGTGATTCAAGCATAATGATAAAATCATTTCTGGCAAATCCCAGCTGAACTGTTTGCACTGCTCCCTCATAGCTTTAGAGACCTGGGTGTAAATCCTGACCCTGTCACTGTCTTTGTGAACAGAGTACTTTGGCTTTATTTCCAGGCACTGTGGTTTACCCCAAACTTAAATGGTGAAACCATACTCTCCCAGTGTAAATTTATGCAGGTGTATATGTGAGACTGCGCTCTCTGACTGACAAACATCCCAAGCTGGGTTGGTTCAATCCTTGCACCTCATGCTACTGGAATAGGCACTGGTTTCTCCAGCTACATAGCTGCCTTGAGTGAGTGCTGGGATGTGTCTCATCCAGACCTTAGTCCTACTTTGCCCCTAATGCTGTCACAATAGGCTTCAGTAATACAATCCTGGGCTGGAAAAGGTAGGCCTGATATTGGCACACTGGCAGTTTCAGTACTGGAAATGTGAATATGTGGACATGTGGAAGTCTATTCAGCCTGCGTCAGCTCTACCACAATTGTCCTTGGATATAAAAGTTGCTAACATTTTAGAAATGGGGCTAATAAGGTGCGCTACTAGTCAGTTACTGCTATGTAACAACAGCTTAACAGACACTTTGTTTGTTCTCAAATAGACTAATAAAGCACCAATGACAAGTTAAAATTGGATTACCTAGTATGCACCTATTAGCTGCTCATTTCTGTGTAACAAGAGCTCAACAAAGGCTTTGTTTGACCTAACAGCAATAAGTGACTAATAAATACACTACAGCAAGCCACTAAAGTGAAGTGTTACCCAAAGCTCTTTCCTAAAACTTAAAGAAGCAATTTAATTTGTGTAAGTAAGTTATAATCCATCCATCCATTATCCAACCCGCTATATCCTAACTACAGGGGTCTGCTGGAGCCAATCCCAGCCAACACAGGGCGCAAGGCAGGAAACAAATCCCGGGCAGGGCGCCAGCCCACCGCAGGATGCACACACACCCACACACCAGGGACAATTTAGAATCGTCAATCCACCTAACCTGCATGTCTTTGGACTGTGGGAGGAAACCGGAGCACCCGGAGAACATGCAAAGTTCTCACAGGGAAGACCTGGGAAGCGAACCCGGGTCTCCTAACTGAGAGGCAACAGCACTACCCACTGCGCCACAATGCTGACCATCTTATAATTCCTTAATTGGAAACATAAACCTCATTTTAATTTACTTGTAGGCTACTATTCAATTAAATAATGTAAGATAAGTATTTATAAAAAAAATGAATGTATTTATAGGAGAGAGTCAGGAGTTAGAACAAGCTCTAATTGGTTAAACCTCATCTGTTTAAATGTGCCAACACCCTGTCCACATCCACTTGCCTCTTCTACATTCTCATCACCACCTCGGTAGCAGTAACAGGCCCCTTGTTGCCTCAAGGGGGCAGCGCAGAGCGGGTGATGGAGGTTTCAGCTGTTGACCAGGCAAGTCACCCTCAGCCAAAGATTCTTGCTAAAGAAACCAATGGTGTAAGCACTTCTTTTTTAATCTAGCTCAATGTTAACCATTAGTAGGTTGCACTGAAGCTTCAATATTGAAACAAACAAAAGGGAAATCTAAAGTAAAACAACTTTTACAGTATATTTGCATTTGTTTATCAGTCAGCATTGTTTACCACTGTTTTGTTTACAAAACTAAAAGAGGATGCTGATGATTCACACCGAAAGAAAGCAAGGGAACTGCAGCCACAGAGAAAAGCTTTAATAAAAACAAATGGCCTACAAAGCTGAAAGAAATATTGAACTAACAGGCAGCCAACTGCAACCAGGAACTGGTGTCAAACCAGTACTCTCTTTTGGTTGAGCACATGTTACAAAACAACACAGGAAGGGTTTCAATGGCAGGAATGTGTGGTTTGCTATTAAACAGGCAAATAATAGAAAATCTCAACCACTGACAATATTTTCCAAAAAAAGTGCTTCATCTTAGCAACTTGACTGATTGCATTTCTGTCTTACAGCAATGATATTAAGTTCTCTTCCGCTGCAGTCATCTTCCCTGTTCTATTACTGAGGAAAAAAATAACATGAAAGAAAGAATGAGCTCGCTTGCTGCATCTTCCAGGAACATGACTGATTTAGGTGGGTTGGTGTGTCAAGGCAAAGACTCCCTAAAATGGTGACAGGTGCTAAAAAATAAAATGGCATATTTACTGACTAGGACTAGGAGATATAAAAAGTCAAAAACATAGCCGAAGTCAAAACTGAGACACTAGATCTACAGATCTATTAATGAAGCCAAAATGAGAGCAAAAGTCAGGGACAACAGCAAAAGATCTTATAACAGGGAAATAAAAAATAAAGGTCTTAAATATCGCAACAGAAAATGAGAGTGTTACCCACAAACTTGGGTACAAAATGGCCATTGAGACAAATTTAGCTTTTCACCAATTGAACCCTCAAAGTCATGACCCTAGAAATCAGGATCTGCATCTTGAGAACAGAGCCACAAAATGGCAACATCAAAGGGTAAACAAAATGGTGTCATGGTAAAATGCTGATAAATTATAAGTTTCCCAAAAATGCATTAAAAATGAAATCTGATTTCAGAATCAGAATCCCCGAGTTTCAAAACCCCAAAAACAGATATATAATTAGCCAGATTTTTTTCAGGATAAAAATACCAATCTTAACAGTGACAAAGTAACTCCACAACATAATAAGTAAATGTGACAAGCCTGACATCAAAACAAAACAGAAAACAAAATTAAATTTGAATTCTACATGATTCAAAACTATAAAAAAAATGCTAAGTTGCACAGAAAAAATTATGAAACCTAGTAAAAGTTTCGAAAAATACCTGTAATCATAACATGTTCATTGTAGAAGATTGGCCTCCTTCTCAGGGCTGTTTCTGGCCTTATAACTGCTGGAATATACTGTAATGATAAAAGTAAGTCAGGAATATGAAAGGATGCAGCTCAATTACATTAAGTCCTGTTTTAAAATTAAGTAGTAATCCGCTGGAGTCCCGGTCTACTTAGCAGCAGTGACACCTGTCTGATCTGTCAACACAACTCAAGCCTTAGTGGCCATGAAATCTTTTTTAACAGGTGTTGGGCCTAGAAAAACAAAATGGGCCTGGACCTGAAACACAAAAAACAGGCTTAAAGAGATGAATAGGTGCCAAAATATATAAACTTAAAAAATGGGAGAGGGGAACCCTCTGTACTGCTGTCGTTTGAATAGACACAGTATGAGTTAGAAAGACCAAGGGCCTCATGTATAAACGGTGTGTATGCACAAAAATGTTGCGTACGAATGTTTCCACGCTCAAATCGTGATGTATAAAACCTGAACTTGGCGTAAAGCCACGCACATTTCCACTGTAGCTCATACCCTGGCGTACACAAGTTCTGTGCTCGGTTTTGCAAACTGGCGGCACCCAGCATCAAAGCAGTGCTGCTGTTCCTGTGTGGTTATCCTTTCTTTTTTAGATCCACATTACTCACACAGCTTTATAAATACACTGAAATTAACAGCATATTGTTTATTAGTTTAATGCATCTGATGTAGTGATTCACACACATAGAGCACATAGAAGAACAAATACAATACAACACATTTAACGTGCTACGTTAGTTACGATGGGATTTGAGAAACTAGTAAATTAAATGATTTTAAGATGAAGTTTATAATGTTCTACTTTAATGACAAAATAAACTACATGATTAAAGTGGAAATTTCGAGATTAAAGTTGACATTTCGTGATTTTTTCCCCACCGTGTGCCTATTTTTTTTCTCTGAACCCTAATAAGCTTTCATATGACACTCAGACAGTGGGTTATGACTCGCCTTTTCACGGCAACTTTGATATCTGATAACTTCTTTTTTATTTCAGGCACTGTGCGACTTTGTGAACTTCAGTTTTTGAGTTTCTCCGACACTCTATTTCACTCGATCAACTTCCTTTAGTTGTTTATACCACTGTTTAAAGCAACAAATAGCAAGTTTTTTTTGTCTCCACTTGGTATTCGCTGAAATTCTTCTGTTTACCTCCATGCTTTTGCCATTACCTTCTCACAGAACGCTGAGCTTAAGGGCTATTTGTATTTATTTGCATATTCAAAGAGGCATAATTCTGGGAGGAGTTTGGGAGTGGCAGCAGGCGTGTGCACGTGCGTTACTTTTCATGCTGACTAGGATTTATGTAGCGGAAGAACTTGTAAGTTGGCGAATGCACAGATTTATGCATCTGGATTTTGTTCGCTTTTGTCCATACGCCATACTATAGTGTGAATTCTTCGCATGCCGTTATGCATGAGGCCCCCAGAGATGGAGCCAAGAGATCAACGTTAAAATGGCCAAAAAAGTCTGTAACTAGAAATTTGAGTTCACTAAGGAGACAAAGGAAAGTTGCCTGACGCAACTCTGTGTCAAAAGAACGATCGCACAAGAATTTGAAAACTGGGAAAACTTACCAATTAGGAAAAATAATAGTATGATTGCCCATATTGTTGCCGACTTCTAGCTGTCATAATACACAGGCTCACAATAATGATGCTGTAGCAAGCTGCATGTGAAGACATGTGACAGGTATTCTGTGCTGCCACTAAGAAAACAAATTATGACAAATTGAACGATATACAAAGTGCTGACAAAATGCGGACATAAACAAAGGTACAAGTCAGTATTGCAAATGTCTACTAAACTGAAAAATATGCTTTTAAATCAAAACAAAAGAAGTAAAAAACTACTACACATACATGAATAGAGTCTTAAATAATTCACTGGTGTCAAAATCATAATTCCCCTGGCCTAAAGAAAAAAATAATAAAGTTTTATTCAAAAGAGAAATCTAAAGAAAATTTTAAAAAGATCAGATATAATTGTACAGACAGTAATTAAAAAGCAAATAGCGTCCAATACAAAATCCAAAAGTCAAATCCAAACAGAACAAACATTCCATTATCAAAAGAGTAAAAAATAGAACTTACAAGAGGCCAAACAAGGTAGTGAAATAGCAAAATATGCCTCAGCAAAACTGTTGAAGTAACACTGGCCTTATAGAGGACTGAGGGATGTTCCACCTCTACAGAATCAGGGAGGCACCTTCCCTTCGGTTTAATGAACAAGAAACCATACGAACGACAAAGAATAATGACATAAATAAAACATGCAAAGGAAATTTAAAAAATGATTAAAAAACAAAAAAAAAATAATGAGAATATTTATAAGAATGTATCTTCCAAAATAAGTTATAAAAACATTAAAATAAAGATTATGGAGACCAAAGCCAGGGAGAGAACTCACTAGCCCTTGACAACAGATGGTACCATCGCTCTGCTAAATCACTTTTCATTACTGTTATCACTCCAACCAGCCACAGGCTCACAGGTAGATTTGCTAACCTGGACAGCTTTCTCACAGTGAATTACTTATCAGTTCCAAATACTGCCTGGAAAAGGGAATGGGGGTATTGATGTAAAATTTACCATTGATGACTTCATAGGTCAATTTTTCAACAAAAACGAACATGCCGATTAACATAGTGATTTTACATAGCAGTGTTTGTTTTGGTATAGACGTGTTCTGATATTAGACAGTTTATTTCAACTGTGGCTTTCTAGTAGGCTGTTAATTCATATCAGTCCCCTTTCTCTCCTCAGGAAGGAAAACAACAACATCAATGTGGGCTCTGTTTCATACCAAAAACTCTACCTGCAGTCTGGATATGTTTCAGAAAACATTTTACAGCTGGATTTTAAGAAATTGGTTTCCCTCCCAGATGGCCTGGACCTGGCAGAGTGGATTGCATCCAACAGTATGTACATAGTGGTATTCCTTACTTTGCATTTTAGAGTTAAAAGTTGATTCTTAAAATATATTAAGTCAATAAACATCATTAAATTTATATAGCAGCATAATAATGTATTATTTGTGAATATTTGTAAGCAATTAGACCTGAATGCTAGGGAGGAGCATATACAATCAAATCTGAAACTCCAACCGTGAGTATTGACCCCCACAGCAACAACGAGCATATCAGTTGTAACAACAATGGGACTGCACATGTACAATTGCTTTGGGGAGCAAAAATTACTAAAAGAGACTATTCAGACTATCAGATTGTTATAATTACGCAAAGGTTAAGTTGTCTAAATAGCATCTCAATCTTTCAGATTCAACCAATGTTTTGAGAGCAGAAGTTCTTTCCTATCATTATTACTGATCACTTTCTTCTAGTTTATGACAATGTCTATGAGTATGCTGTTCTCTATTTAACTCCCCCTGCGTTTTTGTTGAAGAAGTCATTCTTAAATAACTTCTGAGATCAACTGAACTGATTTCCTTCATAATTTTAAACACTTCAATTGTATCACCTCTTATTTGATAAAGCTGAACAGGTTCAGCTCCTTTGCTAGTTCTTCACAGTTCATACCTTTTATTCCTAGAATCTGCCTAGTCACTCTCTTTTGGACTTTCTCTAGCTCTCTTGTGTCATTGTTTGGTAATATGGCGACTTTAACTCCACACAGTACTCCACATTATGACTTACTGGTGCATTATAAAGTGTAAGTATAATGTCCTTGCACTTGTAACTGTGGTACACGAGGTCTGCGGCTTGCTGGCATCTTTAAAGTAAATAAATAACTGACTCGCTCACGCTGGGGTGTGGAGCAGTTGCAGGCGATCTGCAGCAAAGATGGCTCGTATCCTTGTTGGGGCGAGGCATTCAGCTGACAGTATGTTGCTTTGTTGGCTCGTGCAGCCTGATTGTCTCGTTATCATCCTGGGGCAGCAATCAGGCGATTGCACCTTCAGCACTCCCTAGTGTATATACAAAAACAGGGGAGAAAAAATCAAGTTTGCCCCACTGATTATTTATGTGGAGTGGGTGTGAACATGGTCGGGTCATCCCCAGGGATCTGAGGTATGACTGCGGGAACGTGAAGGAAGATGAGAGGACAACTGACCCTGAGTGTTCTTGTGGGACGCATGTCAGGCAGCCAAGATGGGGGTCAGGCAATGAGGACCGCCAGCTAAGTGAGTCAAGGGTGAGCTGGGAGACAAAGAAGGATTTGGGTTGGGATTGTCCAGGAGTAGAAGGAACATTAAGGATCCAGTGACTGTGTTTTACTCTCATTTTAACTCAGATTTTTATCTCACAGATAACCACTGTTTAAATGGATTATTTATTGATTGCTTTTTTAATGAACTGCACTTTTGGACACTTTGTTTTTGACTTTGTTTTAATAAAACCACTTGTACCTTTTTCATCTACCCCTTGCTATGAGTGTGTAAGTGTCCTCATCTGCCTGGCTCGTCCCTATTATGTTACTGATGGTTGCGAGTCGAAGAAGCTCTGGCATGTAGTAGGGGGCATGGAGTTGACCTGCACCATCACAGTACCCTACATATCGTGCTACATAACCTTACATCCTATTAGACTTCTTAATGGCTTCTGTACATTGTCTGGATGTAGAGAGTGATGAGTCCTTTTCATAAAGGGGGTACTTTCCAGGTTCAAACCTTTCATTATGTATTGAAATTGAACTTTTTTATTCCTACATGTAATACTTTACATATTCATATTACATTTTATAGGCCATGTCTCCCAAGTTTGAATTCTGGCCAGGTCCAGGCCTTTAATGATTCAGCTGATTCTACATTATCCACGCTTCCCCCTAGGTTGATATCATTTGCAGACTTAACCACTCTGTTATTTATATTGAAATCATGGTAATTTAAAGAGTTAGTGATCTCAATGCTGAACCTTGAGGAACACCACTTTTAACTTCACCTAATTCTGAAAAAGTTATTTCAACCATAACCCTTTAGGTCTGGTGTTAATGTCAATTTGCACCCATCTGCACACTGTGCCTCTGAACTTGTAGTTGTAGTAGTTTGATCAGTAGCCTCTCATGTGAGACCTGATCAAAGGCCTTATGAAATTCCAGATAAATTATATCATATGCATCTCTATGAATGAATGCTTTGTTTCTTTCTCATAGAAGTCAAGTATATTATTGAAACATGATCTATCCCATTTAAATCCATGCTGTATATTAATTAATATACCTATTCTTGAAATGTATTGCTCTGTCTATTCCTTAATAATTGCTTCCATTAATTTACCAAATGATGTATGCTAAGCTTGCTGACCCATAGCTACTTGAATGAAGTTAACTATGGGCCAACTACTGTATAGTAGTACTATTTTATACAATGTGAAAATGCTTGCTATCTTCCAGTCTATAAGAATGCCACCAGTGCAGAGTCATTTATAAATAAAAAATAAATCAAGGTCTTAAGCACTCAAGGATAAATGTTTTCTGGTTGTAGTGATTTGTTTGATTTCAGCCTGTTTAATCTAAGGAGAACTTCTGTCTCAGCAATTTCAAATGACTAAGTACCACTTTAGTAGTCTCTGTAACTGTTAGGACGCTATTGACTTCTTGCCATGTGAAAACAAATGCAAATTTAGAGCATTCACTATTTCGCTTTCTATATATTTTTAGCCAGTCTACCATTCCTAATATATATCACCTCCTCCTTGACATTTCGTTAACACACTGAAAGAATCACTTTGGATCATCTTTTGAATTTTCTGCAATGCTTCTCTCCCTGCTTTGTATGCCCTCCACACAGATACTTATTTAGTCACTGTGGTGTTCTCTTACTATTCCAAATTTCACAATGAATTAGCCCTGTAACATATGTAAAAAGTTTCAAAAACCTGCACCACTTCTACTCAGCCGTCTTCACACCTAAAAGCTTATACTGGTTTACCTTTTATAAACTTTGCCACATCTGGTCAAAACCTGCCCTGCTAAACTTAAAGTAACAGTTTTAGTTTTTGAATATGAGTTCTGATAAAACACTGTAAATGTATAATATGATCATGGGATCCCAATGGATTGATTACCTCTACCCCTGGGTTTAATTGCAAAATGGTAAATCTAGAGAGGCTTCTTTTCTCTTTGGCATGTAAACATACTTAAAAAACAGTCATTTTTTTGTGCTCCACCATCTATAATGTTAGCCCAGTTAATATTTGTGCAATTAAAGCCCCTTTTGACTATATTATCCCCCTCCAAACGTGCTTTTTTAATATCATAAGTACATGCATATTGAAACTAATGCCTGCTTTAGAGAGGCTATGACACGCTTCTAATATCAGATCTCAATCCCTACGGTTTTAAAGTTGTATCCAAATGTTCTCAATTAGATGCAGCTTGTCACTACCCATTTGAAGCAGACACACGCTTAATTTCTCTTCTGCATAAATGGCTGTTTCCTCAAATTTACAATTCTGTCTTGCTTTCCTAAGAAATGTGCTCCTGTCTGTGATACACTCATTCCCATCTCTAGTATTTAGTCAGGTTTCTGTGATAGCTTGAATCATTAATATGTGTAGTGACATTAAACTCCCACTCATTTGTTTTATTTTTGATAACAATTTTAATCAAACTGGTAGGCTCATAATTTCAAAGTTATCCAATATATTTCTATAAATAATACTGTCTATTTATTTATGTGTAGGTACAAAATCTGACTTGTCCTAAACTTCAGGCTCCAAAGTTTCTATACTTGATCAGTCCAGATTTTTTGCCATTTCATTTGCATGTTAATTAAAACTGCAAATTATATCATTTTGAACTGTTCTTTGGTCATATGAAATTTTTTGAACATTGCTTCTGGAATTTTTGAGAACAAGGAATCTATTGGCAAAGTGCATTTTTTTGTTTGAACACATTTTTAATCAGGTTAAAAATTAAATACATCTTATGGGCCAACTATAGTAGCTGTTTTATACAATGTGAAAAACTTATGGTGCCACCATTTTTAGACCTTTCTGTTGATGGTTGTTTTACTGTTGCTAGGCTGGGTAACTGGGAGTTTGTGATGTGTGATGTCATTTTGTGACAGTGTATATGCCATGTTGTACATTTTCTGGTTGTCCAAGATTGTGGATTCACCCCAGAATCTTCACTTTTTTTGCTATGTTTCTGATTATTTCTGGTTGCAAAATCCTCTAGTTTTCCCTTGACATTATCCTCTAGTTTTCCCTTCACATTCTCAGATCTGTCTCTATATAACACTGTTAGGTATACTTACCTTCAGCCATTAAGGAAAAAAAAACTATATCCAAGAAGGGACGATTCATAGTTCACAATCTCAGGGCTGGATCTACACTTCAAACTGGACAATTTGGACAAAAAAAGTAACTGGGTGAATGTTTTCAGTACAGAAATTGCAGACAATCAAAATAATCCAAAAAACATGTGAAACATTATTAGGTTAGAATTTAAAGAGACTTGGATAAATGGATTCATTAAATGGATGAAACAACATAAACATTTGCCTTTAATGGCTGCTGCAATGTGTCATGGAGGATGTTCGATCCATTTCTTCCCAGCTGGTTGTATTTTCTGCTATACTTTTTTGAAATCTACTCTGCTGCTGAAGAGGACTACCTTGGCCTTGGTTTACTTTAATATTCTAATTCTCCATAAAAATTCTCCATCTACTTGAGATCAGGGTATGCGCTGGTACCAATGTTATTGTTTTCAAACCACTTTTTCACAATCTTTCCTTTCTCACATGCTGTATTAGAAAGGGCACCTCACTAGAACTGTACTTCAGCAGAGGGTTTCAATGAGATAATGATTCACTGTACTCAGTTATTCAAAGTATATATCATGTTGGAGGATTCCTCTTCAAGATTTTACAGGGAAAACCTGCATGGATTTATGTAAATGGAAATTGATTTAGATCATTTTTTTTCAATATTTTATGCTTTGACCTGTGCTGACCAGTTTTGGTGGTTTCAGTCTCTACAGCCACCTGCATTATTACACTGTTAAGATACAGGCTGTAAGCAAGGCTGGCTCTAGGCATAGGCCAAGTAGGCAAAAGGTGAAGGCACCGATCTCCATGCGGGACAATTCAGTTTCTGTTATAGATCCACACAGGACTCTCTTTTGGATGTCACTTTTTGGGTGCTTGCAACCAACTCTGCCTAGGTGCACAATGTACCCTTAAGCCATTCCTGTATGTAAGAGTTAGATTTCTGAATGTGACATCACAGGTGACATCATTTTAGATCCTTATACCCCTAGTTAATTACAGTATTCTGCCACAACAAGACTTTATTGTTGACTTAACACACTTGCATAAAAAGCATTGCCCAGGCACTGCCTACCCCATAAGGGCTCATTTATACTTCAAACTCAGAACACCTACACGCCCACATCATGGCTGCCACGTGTTTCCAGCGTTCATTTGACGCGTCCTCTGATCAGCTCCTCAAAATTAACGCAACGCGTGCGCGAGTTGCAGGACCAGCAAAAAGTCAGGGGGCGCAGTGTGCTAAAAGTCGGAACGTGACGTCAGAGTCTCTGTTTACTATCTACATGTGACAGCAAGCCTCTATGTGGATCCTACGAGATCAATGTGCGCGCTTCGCTGTTTGATGAATGGTTCGATGTGGTGAAGCAAAATGCCGACATACAGATGCATTTGTGGTGCTTTTATATTCAAGCGTCACATATTTCTAATCGTAATGACACGACACATTTTAAAAGTGTCACATGCCAACTTTTGTGCTGTCTTCTTTTTTTTGCAACTTCACAACAGCAACATAATCTATAGCGGTGTATTTGAGCCACAGAGGAAAAAAAATTAAGAGCATGGTGAAAACAGGTATATTGTGATTTAAGTGGAAATTTTGGCTTTAATCTCGAAATGTCCACTTTAACCTCATAGTTTACTTTATCATTAAAGCAGACCGTCGTAAACGTCATCCCAGTTTTTAATTGCTATGACCAGCATAGATCACCAAACAGAACACATTAAATGTATGATATTCCAACTCTCTACAAATTTAGAATCTTTAGATTTATACTTGATATCACTTTCATGATGAAATGCATTATGTTACATTTTACAGATAAATCGTTAATTTCGTTTAAATAATGAATACTGTTAATAATTACACACGAGTCACGTCGCTGGTATTCTCTGCGTGGAATTTACATGTTTTCCTGCTGGGTTTCCACAGCGTGCTCCAGTTTCCGTCCAAAGATACAGATTTGGGGATTTGGTGCCACTAAAATGACTCTAGTGTATGTGTGTGCTTGTATTCACATTGTGATGAGCTGAGGTCCCGTCCAGCGTTTGTTTCTGCCTCGTGCCCAATGCTTGCTGGAATGGACACATCCCTGGATTGATGGAGTGAGTTAAACATTCTTTACAATGATATTACGGTAAGGTGTCATTGGAATTTAATGGATGTTTCAGGCAATTCACAACACAGCAAAGCCGAACCTGTTCTCACCGTAATGATATCTTGCACTGCCACCTGCTGGATTCCTCCAGATTTATGTAAAGTATGTGCGCAAGTATAAACTGTAAACCGTTTACGTAGCAGGAGCGTTTGCTGCAGCATGCGTCATGTTGCATTAAGTATAACCCCAGCCTAGACTGAAAGGGTGAACTACTGCTCCATACCATTCACTTAATGTGCAGTCCAGGCTAAGTCGAAATCAGCTAGCTAAAATCAAGGTATTTTTGATGAAGCTAGAATTGTCTCAACTTGCTTGCACCTCTAAAAGCAGGTCTGGTATAGTAAGATCTTTTCCATAGACACAATGGCCAGTTTTTCACCTAGGATTCATGTCACAATCATTTCTTGCAGTCAGAGGTGTTCCCCCATAAGTTTTGGCACAACTGCTGGTAATGGTCAGTTTGGAAAGTTTTTAAACTCTTTAGGTAAAAATTATTATAATATTTAAACTTGACTAGGCAAGTGAAGGTTCTATTATGAAATCAACCTTAAATTACTTTTTTTTCTTCTCAGCAGTTGGATTCTTTAAACAGATCAACATATTTTCAAGTGCAATGTCAGAATTTTGCACTGGCACAAGCTGTCCAGTCACGGATGCTGCCGGAAACAAGTATGTATTCAAAATGCAAACTTCCTACATCCTTTATTGTCTTTATATTATCCCTGTTGATTCTGAAACTGAATCTGTTTGACGTGTATTACAGATTTTGTGGTGAATGGCAGTAAATGGTCAAGTTGATTTAAACATAAGAAAGATTCTTGATTACCTAGACTAAAATTTTGTGATGAATGGATGCTATGAGGAAATTAACCCAAAATAGATTAGTATTTTGGGGAGCAGAAAATATCTGACAACAAATACCGGTGATAAATTACACAAAACTGTGTGTATGCATTCTGTTATGTACTGCAAGGCACTATAGATGAATTGTTGATAAATCACAGGGGTTTCACAGTTTGACATTATTTTATTGAGTTAGTACACATAGACGGTCTTCCCCTTAAGTCTCTGCTATTGCAAAAGATTCTGTTGGATCTCTGAAATTCAAAGAATTTGCACAAAAGTATAAAAAAAAAAGTTTCTCGACTCTTTCCCAAGCCTTTGCATATTTTAATGCACCTTTGAAAGATTCTAAAATGTAAAAAAAGATCTTACACTAATGCAATCTGCAATACCGAAAAGGGTTGAGTAAATATAGACTGCGACAAAGACTTAAATTAATTTTACACATTGGGTTTATTGCTTTTGCCTAGAATTTGGACCGGACTTGCCAAAGCTTATGATGACATACAGACATATGGATACTTTTCCACTCGCAGTAATCTCTCTCTTACTTGGCTGTGGAAAACCCTTATCTGTTTTCAAAATACACTACAGCAAAATAGAGAAAAACAGCTCTGCACACACGATAGTTCCGAAAAATACTTGTGACTAGCATATCAAGCATAATAACAACTAGAAAATTCCAAGCAATTTTTACTTTTGATCATGAATTTCACCTTACAAAATGTATTTGTCTAAAAATGCTGACAACATAAACACATTTTAATAATGAAAATGAATAATTTGTAAACACTGACCCTTCCAAAAGCTGAGCTCAAACAATCAAACATATATTATTTAAAACTCTAGTCTTTTTTACTCAAGTATTACCATAAAGGCAGCTAAGTATTCTGAAAGTACCGATAATAGGAGAATAAATAAGATTGTAGTTTTTGTTTTCAGAGGATCCATATCATTTCCCTGGTTACACTGGATTAGTCAATATTGAAAATTTGTACTGAAGTACTTGTAAGAAATAAACTATGCAGAAAATATTTTTTTAAATTGATTTGTCATGAGTCCCATTCATTTGTAATCCTGTCAACATTTTACCTTTCTGCACTGGAGTTTGCAGCAGAACATGTGGATGACTGAAAGAAAGTAAGTAAGAAAGAAAGAAAGAAAGAAAGAAAGAAAGAAAGAAAGAAAGAAGCAAATAGACAAAAACTAAGTATATTTTAATATAGTGCCTCTATACACTAAATATGTGTTTTACAAGTACAGAATCATAGTGTAGTTATTTATATTTATATTTTTTTTACAATTTAAACACAAATAATTTTATTGTCCTGTGTACATAGTATAAAAATGTTTACTTATGTGTCTCCAATAGACAAATGACAGTAAAACAGGACTAGCAAAACCAACATGCAACATGTCGTCATCTTCAGTGCCCTATAAAAAATACATAACTCTATTTTATTAAATATAATAAAATATTTAGCTTACCTATTGTAATTCTTTACCATTTTTATACTCCTCCATTACATGTAACTGTGGGGAAAAAAATCAGAGAAAATTTCACAATAGTAATAATTAGGCTTAAATGAGGACATGATAAATTATAGCCTTATTACATCCAACAGATTTCATGACAATACTACTACAATAACAAAGAAAGACTCGTACTATGTGCATGTAAATGACGCCAGGCGTCAGGGTTGCCTGTTCATTATTTAGCACTGACCTGCTGTACAACTCCAAGCAAATCCAAAAAGTTCCAAAGCTTAGACAGCTTGAATATTTCCAATATGACTGCCCTCAAATGTTAACCTAATGTGATAGACAGACGATCCATGAGCTAGTGAACAGCAGGCAAAGGTGCCTGCTCTTTGTATACTTAATTTAAATATTATTTCTAAATGAGCTCAATAAAAGAAGCATTCTATATACATGTCTTCTTTCTTGTCTTGTCTCTCTAGTCAAAATATTCTAGCAAGTCATTGGCTACATGAAAGATTTTCTGTCTGACTTTCAGTTTTAGTCATCTTTTCTAACTTGTCTCTGTTCACATTTTGTTTCACAGTTTAATGTCTAAAATTGATATTACAACCTAAAATTATTTTATAATGGTGTATACTATATGTTCTGGTCATGGAACAGGTCTGATCTAATCTATGAAAACATATGGACAGACATACAGTATGTATAGAGCTTTACCTTAATTAGCTGTGAGTTATTATACACAATGAAAATCGTACGAATACAAATTATATCTTACTAGCCAACCCGCGACGTACCATATGCCACATAATCAGGCCGGTTTTTTAATGATTTTTAAGCACAGGGAGAAAATTAACATTTGAAAAATTGGTAATGTAATAAATCAGCAAGAAAAGCAACATCGTAATAATGCACGGAACGAACCAACACACAATTGTCCGTGACTGAAAACTGGCGGACCGCCATCGTGCCCTGCCTGCTCATGTGCCCACCACTAACTCGGCACTTGAGTCGTTGTCGTTTTTGCGCAGTCCACATGCACCTGTGACTCACGTAGACTTTTCATTGCTCTGTGTGGTTTTGGCTGCTTTTGTATATATAATCCACCAAGACACCCGACCACAGTAGTAGCGCGAATTGCTGTATGAAGCGTGTAAAACAGTTTGCTATGGTGCATGCGGTCGTGCATCGTAACTGAAAAGTCAATTTTTAAAGACTGCTTACTTCATTGTGTTTTAACCTCAGTTGTAAAGGAATGTTTTAAGGATCCCATGGGATACCCCTCGCAAACCGTTTTACACGCTGCATATGGCGATTCACCTCCGCGAGAAACATGCCTCAGAATTGCATGTGGCCTCTACGACAGACGAATATAAATGACGCCGTTCTTTCTGTGTCGTCGCGTCCGAGTTGGTGGGCGTGGCTCTGCGAGTTGTCGTCGTATCCAATGGTCTTGGAGTTGGTGGGCGTGGCTCCTTCCTGCGTGCGCCATAGGTGTCTTACTTGTCGGTGGCTTAGTGAATCCACGCCCCTTCCAGTGTGCTTTCCATGGGTGTCTTGCCTTAGTGAATTATATATATAGATTCTTTGTTGAGCTGGGGTGTGGTGAAACTGTCATGTTTTGGTTCACATTTTGCTTAAACCAACATACACTTATGGTAATGCAAGCAAATTAGGTGACACATACACAAATATGATAGCACACAGCATCAAGCAGGTGATGCATGCAAAATAGGATTTTGAAACTGGAGTTGCATTACACAACTGGTTGAGTTAGTTGCTTTTTCACACTCCATGTACAGAATGGTATGCAAGTTTACATCCTGTTTAAGACTTTCAGCTAGAATTCACAGTTAGGGTGGTGGCTGTATGAGTCAGGCACCAAACACACACACACATACGCACAACACACACTCTGCACCAGAATGCTAGTTTAATTCCTCTGTGGAGAGTTTGCAAGTGCCTTTTGTGTTTGTCAGTTTACTCCATGGACTCTGGAACTTTAAATTTGCCCATTGCTTTGGCTCTTCCCGTCTGTCAGATAATACATGAGTGGATGGAGATATGTGCTTCATGCCTTTAGTAATATCACTCTATCTTGATTGTTCAGTTGTGGAGTTTGAATAGCTTTAATGTGCAATTTTTCAGGGAGCCAATGCTCGTCTTGCTATACATGTGCCCAGTTTACTTGGACTTTCACTGGCTTTTTTATCCTTTTAATTTTTCTAACAACAATAATTTTGGGGCAGTAAAGAAACATAAATGATGTGCAAGAGATATTCTTCTTTAATGGCATGCTGTGACAAAAATTTAAATGTCCAAAAAAATAACAAATGAGCTTAGACCATTATTATATATACATGTTTAAATACATATGTGTATAAAAACACCATACCATTTTCTAAGCCCACTTAATCCTGAGCTGGGCTGAGGGGAGCTGGAGCCCAACCCAGAAAGCATAACGGGGCAAGGCAAAATCAATCCTTTGGAGAGGGTGCCAGTCCATCAAGGGGTGAACACATTTGCAAACACCAAGGCCTATATAGCCCTGCCAATGCACCAAAGCTGCATGTCTTTAGATAGTGGGAGAAAACTACAGTGTCCATAGGAAACACACTTGAATATTAGGAAAGTATGCAGACTGCATTCAGGAGGGACCCAGGATGTGAACTTGGGTCTCATTATTATGAGGCAGCAATGCTACAACTGTGCCACCCTATATAACTATCTATCTAAATATATCTATCTATCTTTATATATATACATAATGTCACAAACACGAGACAGAGTCATATAAAGGTTTGGAGCAGCCACCTGTATAATCTGGTGAAGATGGACTACCTGTGCAACCTCTGTAGGGTCCAGGTATTGCCTCATGCTACCAGTAGTGACATCGACCGTATCCAAATGCAAAACTAGTGAAAAAACAGTCAGAAAAGATGAGCTGGGAAAAATGTCAGTGGAATCCACCTGTTGAACCATTCCTGTTTTGGGGATCGTCTCACTGTTGCCCCTCTAGTGCACCTTTTGTTAATTTCATTAACACCAAAGCAGCTGAAACTGATTAACAACTCCCTTTGCTACTTAACTCACCAGATCAAAATCCCAGAAGTATCACTGACTTGAAGCTATTGTCTGAATAAAAAGTGTACCTTTAATTTTTTCAGATATATCTATAGCTAATTAAAGGCAAAGCCCTCACTGACCCACTCACTCACTCACTGACTGACTCATCACTAATTCTCCAACTTCCCGTGTAGGTAGAAGGCTGAAATTTGGCAGGCTCATTCCTTACAGCTTACTTACAAAAGTTGGGCAGGTTTCATTTCGAAATTCTACGCGTTATGGTCATAACTGGAACCTATCTTTTCATCCATATACTATAATAGACTTCTGCTCGATGCCCGTGGGAGGTGGAGTTACGCCTCCCACGTAATTTAGTGCCTGCCCATATGAAATCCATTCAGGACTGTGAAGGTCTATCCTGACAGCATACAGTGCAAAGGAGGAGCCAGCACTTGATGGGGCACCAATTCATCGCAGGGCCCACTCATGTACACACCCATCAGGATTCAACAAAAAAACACGAACATTCATGTCTCAGTAGGATGTGGGAGGGAAATCAGACAGCCACAGAGAGAACAGGAAGACTTCACATAGACAACAACAGGGTGCAGGAATCCAAACCCAGCACAAATGAAACAAAAGGCAGTAGCACTATGCACCGCACCACTTTGTGTAACAGTTACAATATTTAAACATAACTAAGATGTTTGGAATAACACCCAATGTCCCTAAATAGGATAGAGGAGGGTTAGTAAATGGACAGATGAAGATAAGCTAACAGTGTTATTCTAATGGGTGCTGGCCTTAAGTACTTATCTAACTTGCATCTTTGTTTCTACAGAATATATTACTGGCATGATGAGCAAGGGAAAAAGCTGAAGTGCTCTGCCCCTCTATATACAGACTATGCAATGTCTTATATTCAGGAGCTCCTCGAAGATGAAAATGTTTTTCCCACTAAAATTGGTGAGTCATTTCAAAGATTGAAGCCATTGTGGAATCTTCACTTTTCCATTCACATCATCATCAGTTACAGGTTTATATGGTCATTATTTATCACATTGAAGCCACCGATGAAACTAAGCATGCTGAAAGTAAAACTTTCTAGGGTACACACTCAAAGCACACATCACAGTAACAAAGGACAAACATCCTGTGAAACAGTGACACCAACAGCAGATTTTTACATTTGGTGAAAGAGACAGTTATAGCAACTGATAAAACACCAGCATATTTTACTATTAAAGCATACTATGAAAAAAGAGAAATGGCATGCTATCACAGAGAACGTTTAAGATTCTTATAGTATGAAATTCTTATGTAAGCACAGCAGTCATGTGTCGTGATATACAGTTTGTTAAGATTATGATTAATGAACAGCAATTAAAGCACAATCATGCAGATTGAAATCCTCCAGGCATCAGACCAGGTAGCACTTTTGCCATTTACGACCTATAAATGTTGGTCCACTTTCAGAATTTCTCTCAATTCTCTACACCATGGACTACTGCATGCCAGAGACACACCCAAGTAAACTGGAAAAATTTATTATGCCATAAGTTGGTTTTGTGTTTGTGCAACTCAGCTATGAAATCACACCCTAGGCAACTACATTTATTGACTTTATCACAGACCAGCTCTGCCCTTCATAATTCAAACTTTTTCTATTCACAATTTACAGTATTCCTGTCTTTGACATTCTAATTCTCAAGGCATGACTATGGTTTAGTTACTCCCTGAATTTGACCGCAGTCTTGCATGTTGATTGCACTTTGAGTTGGGTACTTCTTTTTTTCTCACAGTACAGATGGCGATATTGTACTTAATGTGAGGGA
This sequence comes from Polypterus senegalus, assembly GCF_016835505.1. Lineage (NCBI taxonomy): Eukaryota > Metazoa > Chordata > Cladistia > Polypteriformes > Polypteridae > Polypterus > Polypterus senegalus. The sequence continues at coordinate 104,782,528 of NC_053161.1, forward strand.
GAAGACATCAGTCTGCATCTCAGTTCTAACAGAGGTTTATAATTTAACGTATCATTCAAACTGAAGAAACATCACAAATAGATAAGGGCTAGGAAAAATGGATTGGTTTAATGTTACTATGAATAAGACTACCAATGTAAAATATAAAGTGAGACCATATTGCTGACATGCTCATTCAAACTAATTTACAAATGTCAAGTTACAACAGGGTGGCAAATCAGAATGTGCTGCTCCCATTTCACAGTAACATTCTGTGTTCAAATCTTGCAGTTTAATTTCATCAGTTTCAAGTTTGCATGTCCTCACTAAATTTATGTCGGTTCACCTCTGGGTACTCTGGTTTTTCTCCCACAACCATAAACACATTCATTTTAGGCTGGCAATTTCAAATGGGCCCTAAATGAGTATGTGAATGAGTGGGTCCTCCAATACACTGGCTCTCTGTTCACTGTTGTTTCCCATGTAGCACCCAGTGCTGCCAAGATACAGTAGGCTCCAGATCCTTACAACCCTTAAATAGATTAAAAATGAGAATGTATGTGCAGAAGAGTGCATGTTTAAAGGAGTGTAATACAATCATTTCTGTATTTCCTTAAACAGATCACTCAGTGACTTAATGATGAGGATCAAAAATGGAAACCTTGTGTTTTACAGTCCATTGCCTTAGCCACTAGGCCACAAACACCTATAATTTCATTCAGCTAGATAATCCATTTACTGGATTGTGAGAGGTCAAATCCAATTCAAGTAGCATGAAGCACAAGAACCAGTCCTGAAAAGAGCATTGAACCCTAAGAGGGCACACTCATAGACAGAGGCGGGCAGTCAATCCAAAACACATCGCTGAGACGTGGGAGGAAAACTGGCAGACATTGAGAGAACACACAGACTCCAGAAAAGGTAGTGACTGGGCCGGGATTTGGAACACAGTCTCCTGCTACTGTAATAATTCCAACTACCAAAATCAAAACTGTATTCTCAAAACTATAAATTAACTGAGTATTAAACTGTCTTTAAAGGATATTATTTGACCACATCATGTGATTAATCATTTGCATTTATAATTGCAGCTACATTTCTGCAGTATTTCCAAAATTGTACAACTACATATACAGCAAAGTATCAAGCATTAACTATAATGCATATTGTAAGAAATTCCATAGCCAAAGCAAATCTGTTTTAAAACTTATTTTCAAAATTAAAAGAAAAAATAAGATGCAAAAACCCCTATATCCATCCATTTCTTTCATACGCTTAATGAAATCTAAGAATTTCTAGAAATACCCTTCCCTTGATAAACTACTATACTTCACATCTAAATGCAGTCTGGGTGTAAATACAAAATGCTTACAGAAAGACTTGAGAAAGGAGAATAACATTCCTCTCAACACAATCGCAACAAAAAAATCATTCAATGCATCTATCCATCAAGTGTGGGTGCTGGTTTAAGTGTTGCCAGCGACGTACTGGTAGTGTGTGTCAGAGGGCAATGTTAAAGAAACTGGAAATCATCTCAACTGACATCAGACATCCATTACATGTAGAACTAAAGTTCAGTAAATCAGGAAGGATAGTCGCTTTGAAAACCCACACAAATCGCTCCACAACCTCCTTTCTTCCTAGTGCCATACAACTTTTCAATAAGAAATATCGGAGATAATGATTAAGGTTTTGATAGATATCCTGTAACCTTTTTTTTTTTTTTTTTTTTTAAATATGTATTATCTAACTGCCTTACCTTAACCTTTCTTGTTTCTATTTGTCTGTTTTATTTCATTCTGTCTGTTATTAGATGCAACTGAGAAGGCAAATTTCATGTTTTCTTGTGTAAACATGACTAAAAAAAAAAAAAACGTTAAACTTGTTCAGGGTTGGTTCCCACTTTAAGCCCAAAACCGATGGACTGGTACTGGCTCCCACCAGCCCTAATCCAACACAATTAGAAGCAAATGTTGTACTAATTAATATCAGATATTAAATTCACATTCAGTTCGGCAAGTGCTAAGCAGTAATTCTTTTTGAAACAACGCAATATGTGCATATATGCATTTTCTTTTATTATTTATCTTCTTTTGCAGGTTCCACATTTCCTCCTGGATTTATCTTCATGGCCCAGAAGATTTTCCTTTACCTGTTCCACATTTTGGCTCATTTCTACTGGGCACACTTTCAGGAAATAGCACGACTTGAACTGCACCCCCACCTTAACACCCTGTACTTTCACTTTATAAGCTTCAGTCAGGAGTTTAAACTTCTTGAACCACAAGAGACTGCCATCATGGATGAACTATCAAGGGCCTTGCTGAAACATAACCTCTGCTAAGGCCACAAGCAAAATGAGTTTGAGGATTTCAAGGAACAATTTCTTATAGCAAAACATTTTCAATGAACTCTGCATTCAAAGTCTTACTGCTGGACACATTTCCACTTGCATCATAAAGAAGGGCTATCAGTTTTCCAATCCCATGCAATGTAAAATTCAAAAAAACTAAGTTATGAACTTTTCTTAACAGACTACAAACTTTCCACAACTGACTTTCAAGATTACAGTTAACACTGGAACTGCCTTCAAAGTCTCCATTTTAATTTCAACTTCAAGACTGAGATTATGGTACTGAAAAATTGTTGGATGTAGGCTGTTAGAAGTAACTTTGGGTTTCTAAAGCAAAATGTTATGAAAACGTGCTGTTTAACAGGTATACAGATTTAGCAGAGACACCAAGTGCTATGCACATTTATAAAAATGACCCGCTATTACTTCATGTAAATGTAATTTCAAACAATTATGGTCATTCATTTCCCTGTGCCACAAATGGCAATGTGGCAGTATTTTTATAGAGGAATAGCATTAAATGCCAAAATATTGCCTTGAACTTAACTTTCCTGCAGTGAGTAGTGGAGTGTTTATGACTTTGATATTGGAGATTTTATTTTATTTCTTTATTTTTTATTTTTTTTACTTTTCACATCACTTGAGTTTGTCCTATAAAATGTGAAAGCAAGCAAGCTGTGAAGTATAACAGATTGAAAATGTTTCATAAGCTTATCTGAAGATTGTTTTACTAAAAGCAATCAGTTTATCTAAGTAATTTAGAAACTTTGATACAGTTTTCTTTTATAGTCATCCACATCCTCATTGCTGTTACTATTTTACGCACACTTAGCCAACAAAGAATTTTATGCATTTTTAATTAGAATTATTTATATTGATGTCAATGAAATGTGCCAATATATCTAGTCATACAGTATGTGCCAATTAACTCCTCAACTCAGTCCAAACATTTTTCTAATGTTATTTAACAGTTTATGGCATTAAAACGTTAATATTTGTTGTTGAGATTTTCATAAGTACTATTTGTAAGCATTCAACAGAAGTAATATAACTGCTCAATAAAAGCAGTTCTTAAAAAATCTCAAATGTCCAGCACATGACTTTGCTTACATAAAGATGTGACAGTGAAATTCTTATTTGCACGTGTTAGCAACACTCAGCAGGTTGCCACTCTCCAGCTCCATCATCAGTGACTTTTACTATCCTACCTTGGAAACTCCTTCTTCCTTACCTGAAAAATTCTAGAACACTCATATCCAAGGAGCACAAGAAAAAGCAGGTAAGTATCTCAAAACACTGAAGAGGTGTCTGGCTATATTAATTATTTGCCCATTTAATCTCAAATAAGTAATTCGTTATTGTGTCTCACGTCAAGACACGTCAAGACACACAGGGAGAGATTGCTCTGAAAATGAGCAGGTCATGATCAGAATTGCCAAAAATATATAAATCTGTTGAAAATTCAATGTCAAAATGTTCAGCCCACCATAGTACTTTCCCCTGTATTCATTAAATATATGAACAGTATGCACACACACAAGTTAATATCAACATTAATGTCAACCTTTAAAAAATGTTTCTGAGAGTGCTTATCCCTACTACTAGTAGTATAACTACTAGGGCAACATTTGCATTAACTGTTCAGATACTTACATAAACTGCAGCTGACCTTGGTGAGAGGATTGTTAAAGTTACTAACATACGCCATTTACATACTCACAAAAAGTTTAATAAAAAAATAAAGTGAACATTACATGCCACACAATAAATATAACAACTGCAACAGTGCAGATTATCACAAGGTGTTGGTTCAAATTGGTTACCTAACTGCTGTTTTTTGTATCAGTCTAAAATAAGACACACAGTTAAGAAGTCAACAGTTAGTAGAATTAGAGATTTGTGCTAACCTTCACTTCTTCTGCCTCTTTTTAAGGTGCTTGTGCCCCTTGCACTCTTATGGCTGCAATGTTTCTTAAAGTGTTGAGAAAATCTTTACAAATGGTTTGGTAAGCTTTACATAAATCTAAATTGCTTGTCCATTGCGTAGGGTGCACCATCCCTAAGTTTATTACATTCCCTGAGACTGACAACATTTTGCTCAGTTGCTACATAAGATGTATTTCCCCTGCAATCTGCTGGAAGATACCTATAATTGTACAATTTTGACAGATAACATTGAATTCTTGTTCAGCAAAATATACCATACTAAATAAAACACCATGGCTTAGCTGACTTTTTATCCAAAGCGACTTACACTGCTATCTTCCGAGCACCACTGCTTTCTTCTCAAATGAACTGGTGCCCCAGCCAGACATGGTTCCTACCTCTTGTCCAATAATGCCAGCTAAAGCTCCAGTTCTCAGTGACCCTGAATTAATTGGGTTTGAGAATGCATGTACAGATCACATTACACTGTGCTATGAAAAGTTTTTTTTATGCTGTATCTCTTATATGTTATAGAAAAAGATCATGAAAAAGTGATAAAGTGATTAATATTGCTGCCTTACTGTTTCAGATTCCTGGTTTTCAAACTCCGCTGGCACACACTTAGCCCTTCTAGCATCTTCTAGCATCTACATTATGCATCCCCAGTCAGGATTCTGGATGGATGCAATGGCCTAAGGTCATTAGGCAATTAATGTATTAACTAGCTGTGCTACCAATCCAAGACAGGTTGAAATCTAAGTAATCAACATAGACCTCAGCATTAATGTTTGCTATTTGTCTATTGAAATGTATTTTGCAATGCATGTGGCAATAAATGAACTGCATTTTATCATTCCAACAGATGGCACATTACAAGCATTTGCAGTAACAAATTGTTGTGATGCACCATCTGTTGGAATAACAACTGTAACACATACAGTATGACTACTGTATGTTATATACCATTTGGTATGGGATTTATGAAAGCACTGTTAATATTATGCAGCATTTGTTGAAATGACAAATGCAATGCATTTTATTACTACAAATGTTTGTCATGCACCATATGTTAGATTGACAGAGATATAGCAACCTGACGGACACACAGACACTTGTCTTTTAATTAATGTAAATGAGAAGCTAACTTTTAAATTTTATTGAAGTCCTGGTATAAATTAAATTTCTTATTTTCTACTATCACAGCTGAGTATGTGTACCCAGCAAAATGTGTCATTTACTAAAACATTCATTATGGTCGTACCAGTAAGCAAACAAACTTACATTTCAAACCTTGCCCTTTATGAATCCTATGATTTTTGTTTTATTTTTCCAAACTATCTTTTAAAATAGTAGGCAATTTACAGTGAACAAGCAACGGCCTGACTTAAAAATGAATCACTCAATCATGCCTGTGCTAAGGACTTAATGATTTAAAATAGTGTCTATTCTGTGCAGAACAAAATCCTTTCTAGCAATGAATCAGATTGAAAAATAGTTTCTAGAAAACTCATTAGAGTTTCTGTTCTAATGAATGCATCGGGGACAAAGGTTCTTTAAAATAAATATCTTAAACACTTTTTTCTTCACTTGGAGTTTTCAGATTTCTCTGGGGAGTGCAAATTTGAAGCACATTCATTAAGAAGTTCCATCAAAAAAGGAAATGGGCTTCTGATTAAGAGACTGATTTCAATGAAAACCTACAGCCGGTAGGAATCACAGAAAGGGGAGAGGAGATTGTTCTACTTGTGGAGTCTGCAGAATTTGAGTGCCACCATTCCACACTATATAGCCAAAAGTGTAAAATATAAATTCAATTGTTTGTTACTTTCTGTAAAAGTTTTTATTATTATTATTATTATTATTATTGAACTAAAACAGAATCAATTTCTTCAGTTTCTTGCTACACCTTTTTTGACCATATCCAAGAATAGAGAAAAAAGGCGAGTTAATTAAAAATGTTGGGACTGAAAAAGCAAGCAATAACGTTGTAGGTCTTTTTGAAAATTACTTCTATAATAATAATTTAAAAGCATCTTAAAGCGCAATAGCATACTTCACAAGTATTTTAAAAAATGTAAGACTGAAATCTTGACACAGGAAGGTCATTATAAAGAATGTAGTCATCAGTCAGAAAACGTCTTTCTAAAAACTGCAGGGAAATAGTGAAATGGAAGATAAATGGAATTTTCCAGCCTCGCACAGCAGTCTGAAATGCTCAGTAGCCCAGGGATTTGTATTTAGTGTCGGGTCCAATGAGCTAAAGGTCTTCAGACTGTGACATGGAGTGTAGAAAATCAAAAAGGTAACCTGTGACCAATAACATGAAGGTTTTGGTTATGTGAACAATAGTTTTCTGAGAAATTATATTTAATTGGCATCCAACAATAAGAAATAAGTGAGACTGTAATCTACTTAAAAGGTTAGTATGGGGCAAGCTAACTGCTGAATTTTTAACACACTGGTATCTATTTATTATTTTCATGCTACAAAAAATACTGAGTAACATTGGTCCTAACTGGAAGTGAGAAACATGTGCTCCCTGATTGTTGAGACAGGGTCCAAGTTGATAATTATTGGTGATTTGAACGAAAAGTAAAATTGTGGTTGTACTGTATTTCAGGTGACAAGTTTGCATCTAAAGTGACACCCCATGTCCTGACTTTGAAGGAGCCAGATATAGTAGGGTCAATTCTATCTGTGCTGAAAGGGTGTAGTGATTTATGTTGTGTTTTAGTGCCTACAAAGTGATGCTTCACTATAACCTTCAGGTGTGGCTCATGTAGGAATTGACTTGGACAAGACTGTCAACTGACAAAGCTGGTAGAAATTCAGAAGTATCCTTTTGCATGAACATCTGAGCATTGTTAGCAAAGAAATTGAATTTCAGGCCTTGCTGTCTTGATGTCAACTAGATGGGAATCAACAACAAAAAGTATTGGTCCAAGAATTCTGCAGAATACCACAGGTCAGCGGTGTCGAACTCCGGCCCTGCAGGGCTTCAGTGGCGTCAGGTTTTCATTCTAACCCTTTTTCTAATCAGTGAGCAGTTTTCACTGCTAATTAACTACTTTTCCCTCCATTTTAATAGCCCTGTTTTTAAGGATTCAGTCCTCTGAATGTATTCCTTTCTTCATTAAATGACAGCCAAACAGAAATGAGATATGAAACGAGCCAACATTTGACCAGCTAAACTGGGATTTTAGACTCCAACCAATCTCTTAATGAGAAGATGATTCTTGTAGTTAATTAAACCTGTTATTTAATTCCATGGCTTTTTGCTGCTCTCATTCTGCCAGAGCAGACATTTCCAGAATGGTTGATTTTTCTGTTTTTTCTAAGAACACCATCAAAATGTTTTGGTAACCTGAGTGATCAACCTTACTGAGACCATCAACTTTCTTTAATTTCAGATATTGCATGATGGACATAGGTGAGCTGGTCATGTAGCGGCTTCTTTTGTGTCTCATTATTGTCTGGTTGCTAATTAAGGAAAAGGAAACAACTAAAGGGCCTGAGTCAAGTTAATTAAACCTAAGGCAAAAGAAGCTAATTAGCAGCAAAAACTGGTCACTAGTTAAGAAGATGGTTAGAATGAAAACCTGCAGCTACTGTGGCCCTCCAGGGCCGGAGGGTAAAGGGGCTAGGTGAAAACTTATTGTTACCATTGTCTGCCAAACAGAGATGATATGAAGTTTGAAACCATTGCAGAGAGAACCATTGCATTAGAACCAAAATATGAGTCAAGATGCTGACTAAGAATAGGCACTATATCAGAGCTCACCAAAAGTTCCTACTGTTCTCGAACTGAACAATTATTATTGTCAACATTAACATGATCATTATTCACTGCCTTGAACACGGCAGGTTCAGTGTCATGCTCACTCTTTGAAACCTGCCTATTAATGTCTTCTGGTTTGCTATTAGGAGTAACTAATTGTGAGATAACTGCATACGTCTGCTAAAGAAATGCATGGTTGTAAGTAGGTCTATACAAGTAGAATTTTGCTGATCTTACTTTAAGAAAACTTTTAACAGACGTTTTCCTGGGGGAAGGTGGGGGTGAACACTGAAAGACTAAAGAGGTACAATGATAACATATGGCATTTATGTGTAATGGAATGAATGGAGGATCTGCTGATTCATACACTGTATCAAGCAAGTGAGGAGAGCACAATAGGCAGAATATATAGTCTAAAAAGAGCAGTCCTCATTGGGTCTTAAGTCATACCAGCAAAAGATGGGTGCAGAGCTGCATATGCAATAGGACATCTAATCTAAGCTACAACAAAAGCTTAAATCAGAATTATTTGGTGTTAAAAAGAACAACAAATACAAACTGACCAGCAGGATGACAGCAACTCAAATTCCTAAGAATTCTAAAAAAGAAAATTATCCCATAATGCATCTCTTTCTAGATATAATTATTAGGCATTTGCCTTTCTATTGGCAGTTAACTTAAAACTATACACATAAAGTAATATACTGTATTTACTGTACATATGATGAAGGACAGGACAGACATACATGTAAAGTAACAGGCATAGTGTTGAATGAGTAATTAGGAAAATTACCTTATTTAACAAGCTAGCAAATGAAGCAGTGTCACCTGAAGAAATCACACCACATCTGAAGTCAGGAGTGGCTGCAACACTTGATCAGACTAGAAATGGACAAATAGCTGAGCTTTCACACAGTACAAGCTGTTGATATAAGGACTGAACATTATTTATTATTTATAGTGGATAAACATGTTGAATTAATGAAAAACTACTTTGCTACAAATGAGTGGTAACTTCATATCATTCATCGTGCACTGCAGTAAGTTTTTTCCTATAAAGGCCCTCTAACTGCCTACAAAACATTTTCATAGCACATAATTCAAGGGTAAACTAAAGTACAGAATATTCTTTTCAAAGAAGCAACAAGGTCAGAGAGAAGAGAAGAGGATACCACCAATTCGGAGAAGCAAGAAAGATAAAGAAATCAGCAAGTACCCGTAAAATAGAACAGACAAATGACAACAACCCTAAAAAAGAAAAAAAAAAACAGTTTGGTAAATAGGTTAAGAAACAGAGATTTCAAAAGCTTAAAAGATACAGTATTACATTTTATAAATGCTTTGAACATGAGCACAATAACATGCATCACCCCAATATTCTGAACGTGACTTGTCATAGTGGACACACAATGTAAAAGTAGCTTAACTGTAACACCGATGAATGTATTAGCTGCCATTTTTCGGTTAAAAATAATATGACATCCTGGATTAACTGAATCAAAATTCTGAGAGCATGTGTTAAATAGAAAAAATGTCTCACTCATGGTTAATACTGGGAACTGTTGAGGATATTTGACTTGGGAAGAGCACATTGGTTAGGCAGAAGCCATATTTGTACAGTATCTGGCCCCTTACCAAGATTATATAGAGGGGATGTGATTTATAGCAGATTGCATTCCCTTCATTGCTGGCTAGAAACCTGGTGTGCAAATAAAAGCATAGCGTTTGTTAACAATTGGGATGATTTTTGGGAAAGGCCTGAATTTTTCAAAAGAGATGGTCTTCATCCTAACTGTAGGGGATCTTATGTATTATCCCAAAATATGGCAGCAAAACTGCCTGGTTGACTGATTAGAGCACCATCCAGGCTGCAGTCATATGATCTTAAATCACAGGCTGTTGTTTATCCCACTTGTTACTATCCTGAAGCTGTTACCCATAATCCCTGTTGTGGGGCAACCAGTAAATTTAGTCTTGATGCAAACCTTAAATTATTTGATAACCAAAAAATAAGCTGTATAATTACATATATCTCAGTCAGTCCTCTTGAATAGACTAACGGTGTTTTGAATGACCTGAAATTAAAACTCCTTAGTCTAGTAAAAGAGTTCCTACCTTGCAGCGTATCACAAGTTTATAACATCCAAGTACAAGTAAAATTGATTTGTAAATATAACACAACCTACACCGACAGGAATGACAATGACCCAAAACCAAAAGGGCGGTGTTGTCAGCATGGAGGCTGGTGATGAGCTACTGGTAGATAATATTATTAATACATGTTGTATTATAAATTACTGGTAATACAATAGTCCAAAATTAATCATAATTAATACAGAAAAATTATGTTCAATTAAACATGAAACACATAAATAAAATTATTATTTCTTTAAGCCCTTAACTCTTTGATTGGTTATGAAAGTGCTGATTCATGGCATAAAAGATCAATTTCTCCAGTGTATGCTTTTTGCTGATGACATTGTGTTGTGTACCACCAGAAAAGAGAAAGAAGAGTGGAAGTTGGGAGAATGGAGAAGGTCATTGAAAAATAAAGTATTGAAGATAAACAGGATGAAGATAGAATATTTGAGGTTTAATGATGATCAGGACTCACAAGCTAGCATGCAGAACAAGCTATTGAAAACAGTGGTGTAACGTTTTAAGTCTTAGATTAGAAATCCTGAAGCTGAGGGTTCAAATCCAACTACTAACTGTATGGCCATGAGCAAGTCACTTCATCTGCCTGCCTGTGCTCCAATTGAAAAAATAAAAGAAATGTAACCAACTGTATCTCTCAAATGTTTTAAGTTGCCTTGATTAAATTTATTTGTAAAATAAATAATAGTAAAAAATACCTAGGATCAGTAGTAGCCCGAGGTGGAGAACTGGGTCCAGAGAAAACTCATAGAGTGCAGTGTGGATAGAACAACTGGAAGAAGGTATCAGGAGTATCGTGTGATTGCAGAATCAAGGCTAGGGATAAAGGTAAGGTTTTCAAAACACTGGTAAGACCAGCAATAATTTACGGAGCTGAAACATGGGGAGTAAAGGGAGCACAGGAGAAGAAGATGGGATGAGGCAGAAATTGGAATGTTGAGATGGATATGTCCAGCTGCAAAGATGAACACAATAATAAATGAGAGAATCATAGGCAGAGATATCTAAGGAAGTGTAGGAAAGTAGGTTGAAGTGATATGGACATGTGATGAGGAGAAACAATGAATACATGGGCAAAAGAGTGATAGGAGTAGAAATAAAGGAGAAGTGAAAGCAATGGAGGTCAAAGTGGAGTTTGATAGATAAAGTAAAAGAAGATCTTACAGGAGAGAAGGTGCAGGGCTGAGCTATATGGAAAAGGTTCATCAAGTACAACGACCCCACAAAGAAGCGGAAAGAGATGAAGAGGAAGAAAATGAATGTGAGTTTCAACTTGAGCAATACAGTACTGGGCATCTCTATAGTATTGCTTAAACTAAATGCTTATGAAAAGTCTCACAGGCTCATGTCTGATGATGATACAATACTTGTCATGCCTCCAGTATTAACAGAGGCATAAATACTGTGACAAGCATTGGAATGAATGATGTGATATAACAGATTTTGCAATTACACACTTTCCTTTGTTGGCAGAGAAGAGCTGCATCAAAGTGCGTGTGCTTCAGCTCAAACTATTGAAGGCATCATTAGATGCGTAAACTAGATAGCAGGATACACAGTAGGAAGTCTGTTGTCTGGTTGTTGTCTGGTTTGGTTTGGCAACAGTCCATTCCAAAAATAAATTACAGCATATTGTGGTGAATGCTGAGAAAATAATAAGTGGTGCTCTTCCATCTGTTGCAGACCTGTATGAATCTAGTGTCACTAACCATGTCAAAAATGATCACCACGGTCTCATCACATCCAGGACATCACTCGCTCCAAAAAACGCCCCTCTGGTTAAACACTTTAGGGCAATGAAAAAACAAAACTATTAGATACCTCAGTAGTTTCTTTCCCAAAGACCTCATAAACCAGTAATTTAGCCTGTCTTCCTCATTTACTAATGTGTTGTCTCATATGCTATATGAAGGTGTAAATATCTACAGTGTATGTACTGTACATGTGTGTGTGTTTAGAAACTACGTACTCACACCTTCACTTGTACATCCTCATTTGAACATTACCTTTATAATTGTACCATTGTGCAACTGTTTATAAAGCATGTTAGTTATGTTAATTTTGTTATTTGTATGTTAATTTGTTTTTGTTACTTTGCTCCAAAGCTACCAAGCTAAATTCTTGTATATTAAGAACTGGCAAATAAAAGCGATTCTGATCCTGATTTTTATCATAGAGGGGTTACAGAACTGTTTTAATGGCATTCCCTATGGTAATATCTAGCGGCAGTAGGGAATCATGGTTGCCACAGAAATAAATGGTGGTGGATCTGTTCACTTACAAATGTGAATGCCTTAAATATTCATTTGTAACCAAAAAAATAATGAAGTTGAGATGTGAATTCCATACCCCAGCGTGTTTTATTCCTAAAATGTTGTAATTGCTATAAAATGGAGGGCCAAAATCCTAAAAATGCATCCAAATTACCAATAAAATCTATTCAATTACTAATTTATAAATTTAAAATACTTAATTAAACAATTAAACAATTCAGAGAAAATCGAACTATTTGCAAATTACCAATACCAAAGCACAACAGCTAAATTCCTGACTTAAGGGGTGATCTTCTATGAATGAGAAGTAGGGAACTAATGGGAGTTCAATCAGTACATAGTACAGTAGGCAGCTACAGACTAACTGGCACCCCACTCTAAACTCAACTCTAGGATAATACTGGCATATTTTGCAGAACTTGTTCTCAACAGCAAGAGAGCAAAAAATAAACTGCTGCTGCCCTCTAGAGGTAACAAAAACAACGCACCAAAATAAACCTTCGTTTTTGTTTAAGTTTAAGCAACTTCAGGTAAAAATTAGGGAGGAATTGGAAGACATACATATGAGTGAAATTAAAACTAAAACAGCAACAGCTGAAAAGTCACACCACACTTCTTAATAACATAGGTTATTACTGCAATTTTATTAAAAAAAAGTATAATGTATTCATGAAATTAAATTGCAATCTTTATTTGGAGAAATTAGCTATTTAAATGGTCAGATAAACAATATTTTTCAAGTTAGTTCAGAGGTTTAGTTGCTAGTTCTGATAAAAAAAATGAAACTATTTACTAATCATTAGTATGTGTCTTTTTAGTGTTTTAGTAATAACATATCTAAATAAACAAAGAAAATAAAGATGCAGTGATTGATGTAGTTTATTTCAAACTTGCAGCTGTAGCTCTCAGTAGTTTGGTAACTAATTTTAACTGAGCAACTCATTAATTAATGATTGCCGTCAAATAGTGTATTTTAGGAATAAATGCTGTTGTAATAACCAACATTAATTTGTCAAGAAAATAAGGTTAAGCATAAAATGAAGCAGAGATAGTTGTATGTATATATTAATGTGGCCTCCACTTGAGCTTACTACACAGCTTAACTAAAAAGTTCTGATATAAAGTTGCCTGCAATCCTTGATGACTGCATTCTCAGTTAATGTCACATCTGTCATCGTCCTGCTCCACTGACAGACTGAGGAGATTGTTCCTCCCCTTATGCAACTCTTCAATTCCACCCGGGGGAGTAAATGCTAACATTACTCAAAGTTATTGTCTGCTCTTACATGCATTTTTATTACTATTTAATTTAGTATTGTTTTTTTGTATCAGTATACTGCTGCTGGATTATGTGAATTTCCCCTTGGGATTAATAAAGTATCTATTTATCTATCTGGGGAAAATAAAGGGGAAGGGCTAGTAACTATGTCACCTTATACAACTAGTTGGAGGGGATGTCAAATTTGACAACTGCAGTTGCCAGTCTCATTGTCGGATTACATGACTACAAATTGCAGGGCGTGTCCAATTGACAACTTTCTAGCACAGTTTTCACATTTCCAAAGTATCATGAGCCAATAATATGCTGCCTGCCAGAGCCAGGGGCTCTAAGAATTTTTTCTTGGTATGGTGAGTTCATCCGAAACCTTAGTCCTTTTTTGGCTTTTTTCCATGATGTTGTGGTACGTAAGACATGAGTCATAAGACAGATGAGCCTCTTTTGTCTTTATGTGGTCCATAACATCCACATTCCTTATTCCTCACTACTGTATTATATTCTTTCTATTTTCCAGGTGAGCATTTATTGATTCTCAACTCTTGCACACACACACACACTCTTGTGATTTAAGACAAAATGAAACCGGTTTGATTTTCTCAGCTTGAGTTGCAAACTAGTTGGATTTAGTCACTGGGAATATCAAACTACATGATTGCTCTTTCTGACTTTCTAAGATTATGTAAATGAAACTATGACTGAAAATGGCTGGAAACGTACAATAATGTCACATGAATTTTGGCCAAAGAATTAGCTTATTTAACAAAACAAAATGGTATGGTGTGATAAAAAAGCAGGTCTAAAACTAAAAAAAAAAGTCAAATCACTTAAATTGTAAAACAAGACCCTGAGTAAAAAATAAGAAGAACAAAAGGTAAAAGCTAAAGGAAATGAAAAAAGTGGGACTTAGGGAAAGGTGCAGGCAGGATCCTAACACCAAAAATACATATTGACTCTTTAGATTAGTGACAGGGCACACAATTAAAAGTCTTATACTTTTGTAAAGCTTTCTTTGGTGAACCCGTACAAATGTTTTACAATTAAAAAAAAATTCAAGTGCCTAGTGTTATTTTCTCTTTCAGCTTTCATTCTCCTGTTTCATTTCTCCATTACTCTTCAATTAATACCTGTGCAGTTGTCAAAGCTTGGGTTGCTGCTGGAAAAGATATTGATGAGAGCAGCAGAGGGTACTTACACTGTGGTAAGTGTGTGGATCCCAATGGCCAAGTGCAGTGATGGGGTCAATGACCTATATAAAGTGACACCGTCCTTTGTATGAGACGTAAATCCGAGGTCATGACACTCAGTAATCCCTGGGCATCACTTAAAAAGAGTATGGTGTTTCCGAATGTCCTGTCTAAATTGTCCACCACAGCCTCATCCATTCTGACCTCCTATTCATCCCCTCTCACTTATTGGCTAACTATCTCTCTCACCCCTTCACCAACTAATAGATAAAGTGCGGTGAGTGTACTGGTGCAAGAATGGCTGCCATTGCATTATCCAGGTGGATTCTGTACATTGGTGATGGCTGAAGTGGTTCCCTACTGTCTATGTAAAGCACTTTGAGTATAGGTTAAAAAAAGGATATATAAATGTAATTCATTACATTTAATTATTGTTCTAATTATGTGCTTGTCTGAGATCACATTCAATCTGTTGCTGTCATTTTACAAGATGGAGGATCATAACATGTAATATTCTCAAAGCCTTATAATTCAATTCAGTGTTGTAGGGGCATAATAGGAACAAGGTAGGAAGCAACGCTGTGCAGGGTGTCAGTCCATCTCAAGGCACACACTCCCATTCGCACATGGGCTAATTCAGAACTGACAGTTAATGTTATATGTCTACCTTTAGATATGTGAGAGAAGAACTGAAACAGACACGGGCTTTAAAGAAAAATCCATGTTCAGCCAAGGCAGCTTCCCTTCCTGAGTCAGTCTCTTATCAGTTTTGCAAGGGACATGGAATGTTTGGTAGCAGCAATGCACTCATACTTGACCAATACAGAACTGCCAAAGACATCACCTGGTTTACCTGAAATTTGCTGGGTGCATTTGGGTCTCATCCGAAACATCGCAAATTGCAAATCAGTATTAGAAACAGCAGGTCCAATTTATGAACCCCGTCCACTGCTGGGCACATAAACAGGAAAATGGCTTGGTCTATGCCATATTCATTTTTTCTACCAAACAATGTTAAAGTAATCAATTTAGAAATGATTAATTCATTTTATCAAACTAATTAGTTCATTCAGAAATATAATACATCCCCAAAGTGTAGTTTCTGCACAGAAGGTTAATCTCTTTCACACATTTTTACTTCTGCACGTATTCTACAATATTTTGGAATGATTAGTACTGCTTTCTAGAATGACAAAAAATCTCTCCCAGTCGGTTTAAATGTAATTCGATTGTTCCGTTTATTAATCTGACGATAATATTATATAGTCAGTGTACTTTTCTTCCTTAGTAGATATTATTTACGTAAGTTTCAAATTCAAAATGTTAGACCTTCTATTGCATCTTTATGTATAGACATTAACATATTAGAAATAGCATTAAGAAAGAAAAAAAAACAGTAAAAACACAAAGGCGATACAAATTAGAAATATTCTCAGGTCTTTTCTTGGCGGTTTGTAATGGTAGATTTCTGAATCCCTCTTTTACTTAATGGTTTAACTCTTGTGAGTTTCGTATGTAAATTACCTTCTTTAATGTTTGTATATTACAGCGTGTTAACGAATAAACTGTATTACCAATGTATTTTAATAGTGATGCAATAAAAAGCGTGAAAAAATGAGAAAAACAGCGAGCTTCTATATTAATAAACGTTACATTTCTCACAAGGGCTGCATTCTATCATTGTTACAATATTATCTATCAATCCATTTAATCGAATCCTACGGAGCCCCTTCCATAGAATGCTCTTAATCCAGTTATAAAGTCTCTTAAGGACTTATAAACGTCAGTCAGGTCACTCGCGAACAACTATTTTCACTTACCGGTTTACAGCCACTCCTCCTTGAACCGTCACCTTATCGTGGTGGAGGGGTTTGCGTGTCCCAATGACCCTAGGAGCTATGTTGACCGGGGCTTTATGTCCCTGGTAGGGCCACCCAAGGCAAACTGGTCCTAGGTGAGGGATGAGACAAAGAGCGGTTCAACAAACCTCCAATGAAGAGCAAAAACTTTGGACAACGTTTTCCCTTGCCCGACGCTGGTCACGGGGCCCCTCTGGAGCCAGGCCTGGAGGTGGGGCTCGATGGCAAGCGCCTGGTGGCCGGGCCTGCACCCATGGGGCTCGGCCGGGCACAGCCCGAAGAGGTAACGTGGGTCCTCCTCCCCATGGGCTCACCACCTATGGGAGGGGCCAAGGAGGTTGGGTGCAGTGTGAGTTGGGTGGTGGCCGAAGGCGGGGACCTTGGCGGTCTGATCCTCGGCTACAGAAACTGGCTCTTGGGACGTGGAATGTCACCTCTGAAGGGGAAGGAGCCTGAGCTAGTGCGCGAGGTCGAGAGGTTCCGGCTAGATATAGTCGGACTCACCTCGACGCACAGCTTGGACTCTGGAACCAATCTCCTTGAGAGGGGCTGGACTCTCTACCACTCTGGAGTTGCCCCCGGTGAGAGGCGCCGAGCAGGTGTGGGCATACTTATTGCCCCCACTGGAGCCTGTGCATTGGGGTTTACCCCGTGGACTAGAGGGTGGCCTCCCTCCTTCGGGTGGGGAAGGGTCCTGACTGTTGTTTGTGCATATGCCAACAGCAGTTTGGAGTATCCACCCTTTTGGAGTCTCTGAGGGGTTGCTAGAGGGCATACCTTCTGGGATTCCCTCGTTTTGCTGGGAGACTTCAATGCTCACGTGGGCAATGACAGTGAGACCTGGAAGGGCGTGATTGGGAGGAATGGCCCCGATCTGAACCCGAGCGGTGTTTTGTTATTGGACTTCTGTGCTGTCACGGATTGTCCATAACGAACACCATGTTCAAGCATAAGGGTGTTCATATGTGCACTTGGCACCAGGACACCCTAGGCCTCAGGTCGATGATCGACTTTGTGGTCGTGTGTCGGACTTGCGCCATATGTCTTGGACACTCGGGTGAAGAGAGGGGCGGAGCTGTCAACTGATCACCACCTGGTGGTGAGTTGGCCGATGGTGGGGAAGATGCCGGTCAGACCTGGTAGGCCCAAACGTGTTGTGAGGGTCTGCTGGGAACGGCTGGCAGAGGCCCCTGTCAGAAGTAGCTTCAACTCACACCTCCGCAGAACTTCAACCACGCCCCGAGGGAGGTGGGGACATTGAGTCCGAATGGGCCATGTTCCGTGCCTCTATTGTTGAGGCGGCTGACCGGAGCTGTGGCCGCAAGGCGGTCGGTGCCTGTCGTGGCGGCAATCCCAACCCGCTGGTGGACACCGGTGAGGGATGCCGTCAAGCTGAAGAAGGAGTCCTATAGGACTTTTTGTCCTGTGGGTCTCTGGAGGCAGCTGATAGGTACCGCAGGCCAAGCGAACGCGGCTTCGTTGTTGCTGAGGCAAAACTCGGGCATGGGAGGAGTTTGAGAGGCCATGGAGAACGACTTTCGGACGGCTTCGAGGAGATTCTGGTCCACCGTCCGCGCCTCAGGAGGGGAAGCAGTGCAGTGTCAACACCGTATATGGTGGGATGGTGCGCTGCTGACCTCACTCGGGACGCTGTGGGTCGGTGGGAGGAGTACTTCAAGACCTCCTCAATCCCACTAACATGCCTTCCACGAGGAAGCAGAGCCTGGGGACTCTGAGGTGGGCTCTCCCATCTCTGGGACTGAAGTCACCGAGGTGGTCAAAAACTCCTTGGTGGCAGGGCCCCGGGGTGGATGAGATACCGAGTTCCTTAAGGCTCTGGATGTTGTAGGACTGTCTTGGTTGACACGCCTCTGCAACATCGCATGGACATCGGGACAGTGCCTCTGGATTGGCAGACCGGGGTGGTGGTCCCCTCTTTAAAAGGGGACCGGAGGGTGTGTTCCAACTATAGAGGGATCACACTCCTCAGCCTCCCTGGAAAAGTCTATTCGGGGTTCTGGAGAGGAGGGTCCGTCGGATAGTGAACCTCGGATTCAGGAGGAACAGTGTGGTTTCGCCCTGGTCGCGAACAGTGGACCAGCTCTTCACCCTTAGCAGAGTCCTGGAGGGTGCATGGGAGTTTGCCCGACCGGTCTACATGTGTTTTGTGGACTTGGAAAAGGCATTCGACCGTGTCCCTCGGGAATCCTGTGGAGGGTGCTCCGGGAGTATGGGGTACCGGACCCCTGATAAGAGCTGTTCGGTCTCTGTACAACCGTGTCAGAGCTTGGTCCGCATTGCCGCAGTAAGTCGAGCCCGCTTCCAGTGAGAGTTGGACTCCGCCAGGGCTGCCCTTTGTCACCGATTCTGTTCATAACTTTTATGGACAGAATTTCTAGGCGCAGCCAGGGTGTTGAAGGGGTCCGGTTTGGTGGACTCAGGATTGGGTCACTGCTTTTGCAGATGATGTTGTCCTGTTTGCTTCATCAGGCCGTGATCTTCAGCTCTCTGGATCGGTTCGCAGCTGAGTGTGAAGCGGCTGGGATGAGAATCAGCACCTCCAAATCCGAGAGCATGGTCCTCAGCCGAAAAGGGTGGAGTGCCCTCTCAGGGTTGGGGAGAGATCCTGCCCCAAGTGGAGGAGTTCAAGTATCTCGGGGTCTTGTTCACGAGTGAGGGAAGAATGGAGCGTGAGATCGACAGGCGGATCGGTGCGGCATCCGCAGTGATGCGGCTCTGCATCGGTCTGTCGTGGTGAAAAAGGAGCTGAGCCGTAAGGCAAAGCTCTCAATTTACCAGTCGATCTATGCTCCTACCCTCACCTATGGTCATGAGCTATGGGTAGTGACCGAAAGAACGAGATCGCGAATACAAGCGGCTGAAATGAGTTTCCTCCGCAGGGTGTCTGGGCTTTCCCTTAAAGATAGGGTGAGAAGCTCAGTCATCCGGGAGGGGCTCAGAGTAGAGCCGCTGCTCCTCCGCATCGAGAGGAGTCAGATGAGGTGGCTCGGGCATCTGATCAGGATGCCTCCTGGACGCCTCCCTGGTGAGGTGTTCCGGGCACGCCCAACCGGGAGGAGGCCCCGGGGAAGACCCAGGACACGCTGGAGGGACTATGTCTCCGGCTGGCCTGGGAACGCCTTTGGGATTCTCCCGAAGAGCTGGAAGAAGTGGCCGGGAGAGGGAAGTCTGGGCCTCTGCTTGCTGCTGCCCCGCGACCCGACCTCGGATAAGCGGAAGAGGATGGATGGATGGATGGATGGTTTACAGCCATGGCGTGGAGTTTGCATGTTCTCCCCGTGTGTGCGTGGGTTTCCTCCGGGCTCTCTGGTTTCCTCCCACAATCCAAAGACATGCAGGTTAGGTGGATTGGCGATTCTCAATTGGCCCTGGTGTGTGGATGTGTTTGTGTGTGTCCTGCTGTGGGTTGGCACCCTGCCGAGGATTGGTTCCTGCCTTGTGCCCTGTGTTGGCTGGGATTGGCTCCAGCAGACCCCCGTGACCCTGTATTCGGATTCAGCGGGTTAGACGATGGATGGATGGTTTGCAGCCACCATAAAACCCAGGGGCTTCTATTACGATTGAAACAATCGTAGCTGAAAATTAAATGTTCCTGTCACTTGGAATTAATTCATTCCACCCTTTCAAGCATCAGAAAAACTATTCATTGAATAATTTAGTAATATTAACTTTATAGTCGAGGATAGATTTCTGGAATTGCTTTAACAATGTAATAGAAATGTGCTGAAATGCTTTTTCTTGGTACATATTATAATAAATGACCAGAACAGAACGTTTCTCCTTAAAAGCTGTGCTCGGAACGTTTGTGTAGATCGCTTGGCCCCACGACGCACATTTTTTGTAGAACCAACTTCCGGTGCTCGGCAGTCAATTAGACGTCGGACGCGAACATGGCATTGGAACGAATGTGTAGTTTAAGATGTCTAGCCACACATTTTTTGAAAGCAATTCAATTAGACGCTTTTTACGGTTAGTGAAATATACTTTATTACTTTTGCGTGCTCGTAATTTTATATAGGTTCGTGATCTATTTTTAAATTTGTAGTATTGACCTTTCTTCCACTGAAAAATGACACTAAAGTTTGTATTTTACTAGCGAACTGTTTTCTGACGTCGTTTCCATGTTTTGACTAGTAATATTTAACGTGTAATTTCAATGACGTAGGGTGGCACTGTATCCTACAATATATCGCTATAAGCAGCTGTTCCGTATATCTTACTATGATATATGTAGTAGTGGTATATTTAAGTCGTATGCCTTATTTAGCTGTACTAAAATACATCTATTTCATGTAGAAATAGGATGTTCATGTATAGTAAGGTTTATTTATGAAATACAGAGTATGTTTTGAATACAATTGTGTGACAAAGAACAAGTCCCTTCTTCACCTGCCTTTTTTTCTCCAATTAAAAAAACAAAAAGAAATGTTACACGTTTTATATCAAACGTTGTTGGTCAACTCGGATAAAGACAAACCAAATACAGTATTAAGTAATTTATACGTACTTGGATGCGTTCGTATCTTGTAGAATAACAAAACGATATTCTTGCACAACCGGTATATTGGCAAAATATTGAATAATGGATTGGAAAATGGTGCTTATATGGAGAAATGTAGTGTAGTACTGATAACTTTTTGTCTTTAAGTCATACAGTGTGCTGTTTTATCCTTAGGTACACGTGCTATCAGCTGTCACAGAAAGTCGACCTATTCAGCGCTTCCAGACAACTATAACTGGTAAATGGCTCCAACAGTCTAAGTGCAAGTAGCTTTTTAAATTAGTATTTTTTTTTTAAAACAATCTTTTCATTTTTTTTTTAATCAAAGAAGTTGTGACTTTTGTGCCTTTGTACACTTTATGTGAATATTTCTTGAAAGGACTTTTAAATGTTTTTAATAATATTATAAATCTATCATTAAGGGTGTAGAGCAGAGCTGTTTAAGTTCAGTCTTGGAGTACCACAATGGCGGTAGGCAGTGGTGTAGAGGATGCCCCAAAAAGGCGGGAAGGCCTCCAGGGTTAGACCCATAGGGCCTACTTGTCAGACCAACGCAAAGTCATCCACAAAAAATATATTTAATTTTTGCAAAAAGAAAAAATATTTTGTGCATTTTTGAACTAAACAAAACCATGAAAAGCTAGTGTGTTGCATTGCATGATATTTCAGGCAACAGATATGCAAACTAGAAAAAACCTGCATGAATTAGCTAGTAAACAATGAAGAAATGCATCATGATAAGCAAAAGAAAATAACTAAGTGCCGCCCAAATCAAGCAACTGGCCTCATTTGAAAGTCCATTAGCAACCATGCATTCAACACAAAGTCAAACCAATTCTCTGAAGAGACACAGTCCCAAAGGAGTCCAGTCTCTGTCTCAGGTCACTGGTTAGTGTCCATTGTCTCACAACCCTATAACAAAGCCAGAAGCACCAGGGGCCTCATGCATAACGCTGTGCATAGAACTTACACTAAAACATGACATACAGACAAAAGTGGAAATGTGTTTACATGACAAACATTCAGATCACAAAACTGTGCACAAGCCAACTTACACGCACTTCAGCTCCATAAATCCTGGTCAGTGTGAAAAGTAACACACATGCACGAGCCTGCAGTCCCACCCTGACTACTTCCATAATTTTGCATATTTTAATATGCAAATCAGTATAAATATCACCTTACCTGTTCAATGTTTGGTTAAAAGACAATGGCAAAAGTATGTGGAAAAAATAGAATTTCAGCGAATGCAAAGTGGCAGCAAGGGAAAAACGTACCATTTGTTGGCTCAAGCAGTGGTATAAACAACAAATGAAAGTTGATCGAGTGATACAGAGTGGCAGAGAAACTTGAAAGTTTAAGTTCAGAAAGTCGCACAGTGCCCGAAATAAAAAAGAATTAGATATCAAAATCGCTGTGAAAAAGTAAGTCATAGCCCACCATCTGAGTGTCATACAGAAGCATATTAGGGTAAAGAGAAAACAAAAAAATAGTTTAAAAAAAAAAAAAAAAGGTTGAAATGTCCACTTGAATCTGTTTATTTTATCATTAAAGTAGAATATTGTAAACTTAATCTTAAACTCTAGTAAATTTAACATTAGTTTTCTCAGATCTCTGTATGTGTCCTATGTGTGTGAATCACTATGTGGTTCTTAAATGGTTTTCTCTTATGTTGACAGGACACAGAGTACATTGCATTCATGATATTACAGCTGCCAGAACAATTTAACTGCTAAGATGTATACTTGCTTTAATTAATTTAATCATGAATATGATCTCAAGTATTAAACATGGGAGCACATTGGTAGTGATGACCTGGCATCCCATCCAGAGATTGTTCCTTCCTCCCGCAATATGCTTGCTGGGACGTGCGCAACTCTCAGTGAAATAATTTAAAGCAAGTACTGTCTCTTTCAAATGCACCAACCCCAAATTCCAGTCCTTCCTTTCTTTCTCTATGTAACCAGTTGCCACACAATCAGCTCTGTAATAGACATTAAGCTATCTGTAATCTAGAACGCTGATTCTTCAAAACCTATTAAGGAACATTGAAATATCTTCGTAGTACATGTCTAATTATTCCATCTATCCATCCAGGGTCACACCAGTCTCTGCAAGCATAAAGCCTAAGGCTGGAATAATCCCTGAATGGAGTGCCAGCTTACTGCCGCTGCTGTGCCACCGTGCTCTAATGTTTAATTATTAACAGTATACATTATTTAAATGAAGTTAGAAATGTATCTGTATAATGTACTATGCATACTTTAATGCATTTCATCTTAAAAATGATATCAAGAGCTTCAAGAAGTCTCTCGAGAATCCTTATTGGAGTCTCTATTGACTCCGCAAAGATCACGGCATCGCCGGTGAAGTTGAGATCAGTGAATCTTTCTTCACCACCAAAAATATTTTCACTGCCGTTATATTTTTAGATTTATAGTTATCTAGTATTAAGTGTCATTGTTCGATCTATTAATCTGTTGAATTATCGGCATTTTTGTTATTTCCAATTGTTATTCCTCTTCATGAAAACTGCCATGTTGTTGAGAGCAACTGCACTGTTGTGTTAAACCACTGCGAACAACATTGCATTTGATATTTAAAACCAAATATGTTCCATTCACACTGCAAATCAATTCCCATTTTTCACTCATGTGACAATAATCTGTTTTTTTTTTATCTAAGAGAAGTATGATTATTAAAAAACATTTAAGAAAGTATTTGTACTTCTCTCATAATGATTGTTTTGCATCCAAACCGTTCGTATCGTCTCACCAGTTCCTTCTTCCATCCTTTGGGCCAACTTGTTTTTATTTATAGAATGCTAGTAGGGCTAAATGTGTTCAGACCAGCTCTGATCTTCCATTTCTTGCTTTTCTTCCTTGCCATCATAGCTGATGAATTCACACACTTCATGCACTTACAGTGGTGTGAAAAACTATTTGCCCCCTTCCTGATTTCTTATTCTTTTGCATGTTTGTCACACAAAATGTTTCTGATCATCAAACACATTTAACCATTAGTCAAATATAACACAAGTAAACACCAAATGCAGTTTTTAAATGATGGTTTTTATTATTTAGGGAGGAAAAAAAATCCAAACCTACACGGCCCTGTGTGAAAAAGTAATTGCCCCCTTGTTAAAAAATAACCTAACTGTGGAGGATCACACCTGAGTTCAATTTCCGTAGCCACCCCCAGGCCTGATTACTGCCACACCTGTTTCAATCAAGAAATCACTTAAATAGGAGCTGCCTGACACAGAGAAGTAGACCAAAAGCACCTCAAAAGCTAGACATCATGCCAAGATCCAAAGAAATTCAGGAACAAATGAAAACAGAAGTAATTGAGATCTATCAGTCTGGTAAAGGTTATAAAGCCATTTCTAAAGCTCATCCGAGAGGTCACAAAAGACCCCAGGACAACGTCTAAAGAACTGCAGGCCTCACTTGCCTCAATTAAGGTCAGTGTTCACGACTCCACCATAAGAAAGAGACTGGGCAAAAACGGCCTGCATGGCAGATTTCAAGACGCAAACCACTGTTAAGCAAAAGAACATTAGGGCTCGTCTCAATTTTGCTAAGAAACATCTCAATGATTGCCAAGACTTTTGGGAAAATACCTTGTGGACTGATGAGACAAAAGTTGAACTCTTTGGAAGGCAAATGTCCCGTTACATCTGGCGAAAAGGAACACAGCATTTCAGAAAAAGAACATCATACCAACAGTAAAATATGGTGCTGGTAGTGTGATGGTCTGGGGTTGTTTTGCTGCTTCAGGACCTGGAAGGCTTGCTGTGATAGATGGAACCGTGAATTCTACTGTCTACCAAAAAATCCTGAAGGAGAATGTCCGGCCATCTGTTCGTCAACTCAAGCTGAAGTGATCTTGGGTGCTGCAGCAGGACAATGACCCAAAACACACCAGCAAATCCACCTCTGAATGGCTGAAGAAAAACAAAATGAAGACTTTGGAGTGGCCTAGTCAAAGTCCTGACCTGAATCCAATTGAGATGCTATGGCATGACCTTAAAAAGGCGGTTCATGCTAGAAAACCCTCAAATAAAGCTGAATTACAACAATTCTGCAAAGATGAGTGGGCCAAAATTCCTCCAGAGCGCTGTAAAAGACTCATTGCAAGTTATCGCAAACGCTTGATTGCAGTTATTGCTGCTAAGGGTGGCCCAACCAGTTATTAGGTTCAGGGGGCAATTACTTTTTCACACAGGGCCATGTAGGTTTGGATTTTTTCTCCCTAAATAATAAAACCATCATTTAAAACTGCATTTTGTGTTTACTTGTGTTATATTTGACTAATGGTTAAATGTGTTTGATGATCAGAAACATTTTGTGTGACAAACACGCAAAAGAATAAGAAATCAGGAAGGGGGCAAATAGTTTTTCACACCACTGTAAATGATATGAAGTAGAGCTGCCATCAGCATCTTTTAGTTTACATCTGTCTGACAAAACTCTTATTTATTTAGAGCATCCTTGACACATTCAGGATAGACAGATTTGGATCTGTTGCAAACTTCATCTGAGCAGTCAAAAAAATGAAGCAAAAATTAGGATAGACAGAATCTGGATATTCACTTTTTTCTATTGTTAAGAACATTTTCTTAAAAAACTCTTCTTTTTGAGACCAGCTTTTTATGTCAATGATAGCATTCCAAAAAACACATGTATGAAAATGCTAAATATGGGAATGTTAAATTGGGGTTTTATTGTAAATGCATGTTTTTTTGTTTTTTTTTTTTTAGGCGTGGATGAGGGATTACGTATTTCTGTGATATGCTACTGGCTGTAGTTTCTTATTCAAAATCAGTTATTGGCTTGCTAATAACAGAACTTGTTCTTTAACTTTGCAACTTTCACTCTTATTATTTTTAAAATTTTTCTTTTCCAGAAATATTATTCATATAATTTGTGAATAGAGAAAATTATTAATTCTAAGTCATTCATTTTTTCTGCTCCATTTCTTTGCCAAACATTGTATTAAAACAGATACTTTGTGATGATTACTGTACCCCACACATGACAATAATGATCCTTTATTATACTGTAAGTATAAATGAGACAAAGTTAGATAGTAACCTGCTAGTTCTTGCATACTTAAATCTGATTTTTTAAATGACATTTGGTTAAGAAATCAAGAAGCTAATAAATTAGCTTAAGACTGAAATGAACAGCAATTTTTTGGAATAATTGCTGCAAGAAATGATGATTAGTTTCTGATTTAAAAAAACTGGATTAGGAAGGAAAAATGCATAGATTTTTTCATAAAAGTTCCTATGAATAATTTATAAAATGTTTGCATGCACGAAAATGTATTTTTAAATCCCTCACACACTCGGCTCTTTATAAACTACAAATCATCTTAGATTTTTACTCGTGAATAAACACATCTCTGCCCAAAGTACACCATCAAACATGCTTATACAGTAGTATAATGCAATATAAATGGCAAAAAATAACTCATAACTAACTCTGTTACCGTGACAAGTGAAATAGCAGGTGATCTGAATGTTATATGAACATAAGTATCAAATTTCAAAAAAGTGTGGTCATTCGCTGAAGGTGCTCATATGGTAACATGGGTGCAACACGTTGAAACAATATTGTTTGGGAATCCCATTCTTCTGCTCAGACATCCTGTCTTTTCATCATAGAGGAAACTGATTAATTTTGGAGAAATGTGAATGATAATCTTCACAACAGCAGACAAGTTTTGTCTGAGAGTAGGTTGAGATATGCCCAACTCTCTAAAGGTTATCTCTAAGATTCCCTAAAAACAATGCATAGAGGGAACTTGAACCTTGACTCGCATAGCGTTATTTCATACAATAGAACTATCAACGGTGGAACCTAGCTGCTGGCAGAGGTCCATAAGATTTGTCTTGGTAGCTGATAATGGCTCAACAGCCATTCATCTTAAAAAAAAAAAAAAAAAAAACATTGGCAGTGGTCTCCCCTAGACTTATATGCAGTATGGGGATGGATATTTGAGGAGTAATGATTATATTTTTATATTATGTACATTAAACTATCAACAACAAATCAAATTAATAATATATTGAACAATAATTATAAAAGTAAAGTTGAATAAATTGGACTGTGCAGCTGCATGAATAAAAGGTAAAGTACCACTTCCGGTTAACGAAAATATCCCAAAGGTTGATAGAAATCTACTTTTTGTACCTAATATTTTTATACAAAATTTGGTTGACCTAAGTGAAAGCGTACTCAAGTTATCGGGTTTACATACACACATGTAGACATAATTCCAAAAATAGTATTTTCGAACTTGGGGAGATCTAAAACATTGAGATTCTTCAAACTCTCAAAATAGAATTTTTGGAGGATTCCAGTACTTTTCCCTTATACTTCGTATATGAGAAAGTCAATGAGGTTTAAACGTCGAGAATCATCAAAATCTCGACATCAGTTCCCTATACTTTGGCTAGACTTATTACTTTCTAATCTATGAAAATGAATCTGTATAATGTGCAGTTAGTGAAATCCTTCAGAAGAACAATTGCAGTTAAGGCTCCTTAATGTTTAAAGATTTCTGTCTGTGTGTATAATGAACACGCTACCATAATTGGTGATTAATAGTAATAAACTGGAGAGGTGAATGTCTAATTTTAACTGAAATTCTGAAATGCAAACAATGGGTGTTTTGTTATATCCCACAGCAAAATCATCAAAACACATTTTAGTATTGTATGTTTTTTTTTCCCTCTTTATATTTTAAAGTTTTCGCACTTCATGTATGCTGACTCTCTAGTGTGTATTTTTTGCTATTGCTTTTATGTAATTCTTGCACCATAATGAGTAAGTCTCCAGACTCCAACTGGGGAGTGAGCAAGCAGGTGCACATGAATGAAAAGGGTTCATACTTGTACATATGTACATTTTGCATACATAAAAATATTTTCATGTCAATTTTATGTTTTAAAAATTTAAGATCAAATCTGTTCATAAATTACTTGATATGTCAAGTAGTTAAGAGTAGAGTTGTAAAATATTTCTTCACTATTGCATTAAACATCTATGGAGTAGGGTTAAGAGTAGTAAGGTATCACAAAACATGACTTTAAAGCTTTTACTAGTTTATTTTCCTGTCTTTGACATTTCTTTCACTTTTTGTAGCACAGTGGAACTTGCCTTGACATCTGATGACAGAACAGTTGTGTGTTATCATCCACCAGTGGAAGTTGCATATGAGTATTCACAGGTTAGAACATGTTTACAAAAATGTACAGTATATATCTTACCTGTGATTTCTAAATATTTTAAAATTGTATTCAGTAACTTTTTTCTATTTAAGGATTAATTTTAAAAAAGGAGGTGTACCTGCATGATTTGCATTATATATAAATACAAAAAAAAAATCACTATAGTATTATTTGTTTTGCATGATTGGATTGTATTTTGAATATAAAACATGGCATTTATAGGAGATTTAATTTAATATATATATATGTTCATAATATAGTACAATTCATTAGATAGTTTCCAATTAAATTGGATATAGGAACTGAAGGCCTAAACTTCAAGGGATATTCTGGTCTTCAGTTTCAACATGGATGTTATGACTTAGTGAGGATTCGTCCATCTCAGTAGATTCTGATACATTTTTGTCTGCTAGTTAGCAATTAATTCAAAAAGAGATACTTGTTAACACTTTTCATTAACCTGTATAATTTAAAGTGGTTTGATTTTTTTTATTTATTTGGTTTTTATCCTAATTAAATATTTAGTAGTTCATTTTCATGTTTATACTGTTTGAGCTGTGTGGGATCAATGGTGGTGAATGCACCACTGGCTTGTGTATAGTCCAACATTTTAGCAAGTAAGTAACATATACAACGTTTCCCCTACTTCATAAAGATGCCTGCATTGATTTCAGTTTGCACAACTAAATGTCATTATGAACTAAAATTTTCTCACATATAATTTGATATAAGTTGGCATAACTCTGTAATTCAGTACTGTATATCAATACTTAAAACTGGACTGACAAAAATGGTTAAAGCATAGTCATAACTTTGTCAGTCTCTTCTACACTGTCAGATTTTAATAAATTGGTTTTCATTGGGTGTGCATATCATAACTTGGTATGATAACTCCTCACATTCAAATCTTTAAGAATTATAGAGACAACTTGGTAAGTGAGGCTTTTGATGCTAAGCACTAAATCATGCATTTGCAAATATATAAATGAAATAAGGTTTGAGACTTATGTGTGACAACCTTGGTTAATGAGAAGACTCATGTTTATGCACAACTTTATTACAGCCTATCCCAAGACCAGATCCTTTAGAAAATTTTGAAGAAACCCATGATCAAGTGCTGAAAGCTCATCTCAACATGGATGTTTTACAAAACAAGCAAGCTCCGACCATCGAACAACTTAGCAAAATGTTCTATACTACAAAACATCGGTGGTACCCAGTTGGACAGTAAGTGTGCTTTATTGAGTTAGTAAACACTTTGTTTTGTTTTACTTTGTCCATGATACTTAAACAGTATTATAAGTAAGGCTAATGACTTTAAGTATAGATATTCTATCCATACATTCTTCTTCTTCTAATGCAGGAGGCAAGCAATAACACAGGATAAATGCAGAAGTAACTGTTGAAATCAAAGAACTATTTTGAGACTTGACAAAAATATTTTGACAGCTCTTGCCCAATCATCTAAATGAGGGATTTATCATGGGAAGAAATCCTTGTACATCCCCTAGGTTTTATGTGCCTCATTTGGAACACAACGGGTTAATAACAGTTAAACTGGCTTAAAATTGCCCCCCACTCCAGCTTTATGGTGACAAACTCTGAAACCTCTGCAAGACCCCTTATGGCCATCTGGCACTAATCATTAACACTGTTAAACATGACATACAACATGACACACCAGCCATCTGTCAGAAATAAGTAGTTACCTTTGATAAATCAGAAAACATTGATGCATTATAAAAAAAAAAAACAATTGCCACTTGAATAATAATTTTTATAATTAATTAGGAAGGTATGCTAGTTATTGAAGGAAAAAAACAAAATAAATGAAGGTAATTTCCATGCTGAAGAAATAAAATAGATACAATGTTTTGGCTGTGTAACCGACCTTGGGTGTTTGGGGCACACAAACCTAATAAAGACTATACAACCAAAATGTTATCTCTATATACAGTATATTTTTATTTTAATTTTTTTTCTAGCATGGGAATAACATACCTGTATTATCTGTTTTATCATTAAAATCTTAACATATGACTGTTTTATCCTTGAATTTGAAATGTCTTTGAATGAGTAAATAAGCAATAACAAAAAATTTCAGTATTAAAACAATTAAATTTCAACTTTAAAATTGCTAAAAAAATTCTTTACACATGCAATATTTAAGGCTATGCACTGATCATTTTTTGAAATAACAGTATATTAAACTAAGGTATAACTAAGTGTTTTGTGTTTCTGCTGTGAGAAAGTTGAAATGCATTGCCACATCTTTTGGTATATTTTTTTCTATTTTTGTGTGCTTATTTCTGGGGTGGTATGATAGTTCATTAACTGGGACTGCTGCCTCAGCTGACTAGTCCTTGTTTTTTTCCCCCATTAAATCACAAAGATCTAACCCTTTCAGTTACTGGGCCACTGCAAACTGACTCTGTTTGAACTGGTGCAGCCTTGTTAATTGACAAGTATTCTATGAAGAGTTTATTCCTGCCTTGTGTTTGATAACAGTAAGATACGATATGGCCCTGACCATGTAATGAATCAGCTACTATAGAAGGGTGGGTCAACTTTTATTTAAAAATCTTCCTTTGCTATTTTACTATGTTTTCACTATTTGACCTATGCCATTATATAATTGGTAGTAATACAGTAAATAATGTGTTCCACATTCTCGTATAAAACAAGGTGTTGAGTGATTATTACTGACATTTTAATCCATATACAATGCATCTTTTTTTTCTGTTTCTGTAAATTTGATCACTATGTGATCACTAAAAAAAATGCACTATATGATAAATTACCACACTTGTGATGTGTACATTCCCTCAACCCAAGTGAATTTGAGAGTAGCAAAGCCCTGTTATTTAGCATCTCACAAAACCTTGAAGTTAATAAGAACATTTTGGGCAGTTTTCAATGAATACAATCCAGAATCTGATTTATTTTTACTGTGGACATAAGTTGTGTCCACCAAAGTTCGATTATTAGATTTTGTTTTTTCTGTTGTGTCTGTGTCTCCTTCTGAACACCCTACCAGCCATTTGTCATGTGGTTTTAGCATAAAATCTGCATAATGTATATAAATTAGCATACATTAATTTTGTAATAGTGAAGACTGAAATTGATCCATTGTTTTAAAATAAAATGCTTTTTTCCTCTGTGAGGTTGCCTTTTAAAGGCACCAAGCTGTTACTATATTCTGCTTAATATAGCAAATGCTTTTAAACACAAAATTGCTGAATGGGAAGATGAAAAACTTAATGTTTTATTAGTAAATTAATTTAAGATTTAGTTACATGCTCTGTTAAATCATTTTTGCTGAGATATAGTAGATGTACTATACTTCAAGGACAATTTTATGTATAGGCCAGTTCCTTTTATTTCATTAATGTATTTAATGCAAATCTAAATGAATGCACTTTGTCTTGTAAGTCTAAAACTTTGTTGTTGACTGGGCACCAGTTAAATGGTCCTAAATTACATTACAGACAATAACTGTTTTCTTAATCTCTAAAAGATGAGGGTTTTTATGAGATTTTTTTTTTTGTTGTTTTTTTTAGGTACCACAGGCGACGGCGTAAAACCAGTACTCCTAAAGACAGATAATTTTTAACCAGTGTACTATACTTATTGAAAGTGTTTATGTGCAGTATGTTTTTTTTTTTTTAATTAATGGTCACAAAACACTTTTACTGTAAGAATTAATAAATTATGGTGTGCCTCTATTACCATCTCAATAAAATATTCTGCTTGTAATATATACATTTCACCTTTATTGCCTAGCAAAACGTAATACTATTCCTAGTGGGTAAAATTTACATATAATTTGACAGTGAATTCTACACTTTTTTATATTCTTTATCTGCTGAATGTGACAGGTTAAAAGTAAAGCCAAGAATATTCTATGTGTGAATATGCATCAGTCTCTATTTAGCAACATCTGCCAAATTCATTTCTTATAGCCAATTAAGAGTCTTTCTGTTACTTGCATCAATGTGTTTCTTAGTTTAAAGATAGACTGGTTATCATGCAAGTAATCCAGCTTTGAGATCTCCTCACTAACTTTGTTTTTCAAGTATGAGAACCATGAATGACAAAATCTTCTTGTTTCTGCATATACTCACAAGTTTTATTTATGAGGATCTTTGTGTTGCTTCTTTTCAACTTCAGTGTCTTTACTGATTCTGGAACATTTGCTTCTAGAATTAGTTTATTTACATGAATCTATTCTTCCTTACACTTTTGATACTTTATCATGAGCTGCCACAGAAATATAAGCATATTAAATCCAAAAGGTGATGGTTTTTTTAAATGTTTCAATTGTCTTGTTCCAAAATAACCTTTTACGATTGTGATCAAAAACAAGATTTTCACAGCACATAGTTCTGTAATTTTTCTGACATTCTCTAAGCATTGTTTTACATAACTTCTACATAGCCTGTTATGAATTTGTTAGAAGATTTACATCTGAATTCTTCCATTGCAATTGTTTTCCTTTGTGTATATGATTTCTGCATATGCAGGAATAAAGACAGAAGGTAAGCAATTCAGTTTCTATCTAAGACTTGCAATATGACCCTGAGCAAACTCTGATTTTGTAAGCCACCTTGAGTAAAGGCATCATCCAGACACACCATAGTTAAGCAAAGCTGTAGCAATGTATTGCAGTCACAATACTGTAGTCATCATATATAAAGGTATCAAAAACCTTTCTTTACCTTTTAGCCATGTTTTTATTTACTGCATTTGTATTAATGGTAAGATTTTGAATAGATTTTTCTTTATTGTAAACTTGTTTACTTTAATCTTAACTTTGAACCCCCAATTTTATTATGTCTTAGAGCAACATACTGGGATATTATGCAATTTAAAGTATACCTTTCAGAAAATACCCATTTCTGTGGTTCAAGGAAGGAAATTGGTTAGTAATTTTCAGCCATCAATGCATATACATTTGCATTTAAAACTGTTATCCACACTGTAGATTTGGAAACTGGAAAAAAAAGATGATTTGGAAAATCTAAATGTCTAATGATGGGAAGTTTTACTAAAATTGATCTGATTCGACATGATTATTATTTCCATAAATGTATGTTGCTAAAAGTAACAACCTGCTTGATAAACACTAGGATATGAGCTCAATGAGTATAAGCCTAAATTTTGCAAAAACGTAGAAAGCTTGCAACTCATAGTAAAATAACCCATTGTTTTTGTCATATTGATTATTAGATTTTAAAAAACTTGTGTTTTTTATCATAACTATTCGAATTAGCTGTCTGGTAACATTTAGTCTTTATCATTTTTGTAACAGGATATTTTATTTGACATACTGGATATTAGTGTTAAAACATGGCTTTTCTTTCTTTCCAGTCTGTATTTCCTTTGAGTTAGGATTAAACTGTGGCATTTACTATTAAATAACTTAATATAATTTCATTTGAGACACTATAACTTTCTAAAAGAACATAAAAAATTCAGCTTAAAATCACACTACATGAAACAAAACACAATTCAATCATAAGTACAATCTCCCAAAAAATTTAAATACATAACATATCCAATACGTAACACCTTATGTAAACCAAAAGCTCATTATGAGTATATTGAAACATCTCCGTAAAAGAAAATGGAGGCAAAGGCCCAGCAGGTCATTTTTACAAATTTAATTAATTCTTTCCTTATACTGAAGATGCTTTGCACTGTTCTCATGAAAGGTTTTGTTAGTTTGAAATAATATAAGGTATGATTGAGCTGTGGAAAAAGCAATAATATATAAACCTCATTCAAAGATTACTTCCAAGACAAGCCCAGGAATCCATTCCATAGTTGAGTAAAAAAAAAAAAAAATCATCCACAGCTCCATCTGGTGTGGGTGCCCTTCTGCAGTGCCTGGAGCTCGTGAAACACTGAGTAGCCTGTAAAGGGCAGGTCTTCAAGATAACATTTTGGATAACTTTCTTTCTTGTTCTTGTCCTCATCTGCGGGGTTGGGGCACTACTGCCACATATTATTCTGAAAGAGGTTTATGTGGTTCCTATTAGTTCTGCAGGACTCCATTTTGTCAGTTAGAAGATCATGCATCCTGAGTTGGGTGCCCTAAAACATTCTGAGGTAATGTCAGCTTCCTCCTCTCTTAAATATTTTATAACAAAATGTGAAAGATGGATCTATCCTGAGTTCTAAAAGAAGCACAATCTAAACAGCAGGTTTTAAATTTCACAATCCTGATTCTTTCTTTTTAGAAAATTGTTAAAAGGTATTCAATTTGTTTTTTTGTTTTTTTTTTAATTTGGCATGATGTCACTATAAAAGGGAGCTAAATACTTAATTTAAATGCAGTCATATAGATATTCAGTACACCACAATAACATACTTACACCATTCAGTATATGTTTCTAATAGTGATTACTACAAACTATTTAGGAAATGATTTGCTATGTCAAGTCAGTACTGTTTCATTTATCCAGTATTTTGTAGCAGGAATATACAGAAAGATGCCATTCTGAGATTAACATAAACGTACATTTTCTTTCATAAATAGATGGAGAGAAATGTATTTTTTGCAAAGGAAATTTAAGCTTTTTACAGAAGTTCAAAAATATTACAAAAAACAACACACAAAAATGACACAAAAGAAGAAAAAACTTGTGACTTGGCTAATGACCTACAGCTATCACAGAGTTATAAAACATGTCAAGGATGTCACTATCCACATTAAAGCATTGCAGTCTCTTAACAAAAAGAGGGTCTGCTCTACCCTTTCTTGTCTAATGCATCTGTGTTACTTGACCAGTCCAGCCTGTTATTGATATGGATCCCCAAATACTTGCAGCAGTGAATAGTGATTAGACATTGAGGATTTTTGATGCCGTCAAAATCAATAACCAATTGCTTGGTTTTGAAAATAATTGTTTTTGCACCAAGAAACAAAGTTCTCCACCTGTATCCTGTACTCTGACTCATCCCCCTTGTCAATACACCCCATTAGTAATAAATCTTCAGAGAATTTCTGTAAGTCATATGACCTAGTATTATATTGCTAGCCTAAAATGTACAGGGTGAACGGAAAAGATGACAGGTGCCCCAGTGTTGCTCACATCAAAATCAGAAACATGGTCCTTGAGTGTCACAAACTGTGGTCTGCCCGACAGATAATCCATTACTCTTGAATAGGAATGGCTGGATGATACTGGAGGCACTGGAGATGTCAAAAACGTACTATGACCAGATGGGAAGAATCCTTCTAGAACATGCAGGAAACCAAATCTTCCACCAGTCTTAATCTGATAAAATGTATTTATTTGTTTTTATATGGCTTGGTATATTTTATTTTGAATTACACCTGGAGCTTGTTTTGTTTTGTTGCGTGGAGTCTAAAAAGTTTTAGTTTGAACTAACCAAACATTCATTGACTTTTTTTTGGGGTTTTGTGATGTAAGATTTTGCATATAACTTGATAAATGTTTTGTATGTCTTTATTTGTAATCTAGGCGAGGCAATGTAATTTAGTGTTACTTTGGTGAGAAGTATTCGTGTTTGCCCCAACCAGTTTATGACTTTTCTTTGTAATTTTACGACAGGAATTGGGGGATGTGTCTTAAACCAGTTTGATGAGTATTTCTTTGCTAAAGTCTTTTCTCCCATCCCCCACACAAAGCCAGGTTAGCTTAATATATGGTATTGGGGGTGGGGGGTCAGGAGATAAGATGTTCTATTTCACCCTTTGGTCCGAGGTATTTCTGTTTGGAATTGACTTGTCTCAGAGACCTTCAAGTACCATGATATCCTATTGGCTGTAGGGAGTTGGACAGAAAACCTATAAATTTGCTGGCTCAACCACATTCTCTCTCTCTAACCAACATATGATGAAGAAGTACCTTTCTCTTGCTAACCTGTGATGATGTAGAAGTATCTTTCTCTTGTTAACAACTGATGAAGACCATCACACCATGAACTGAAGACAACACAATTAAGAGCACAGCTTCAGCCATTTTGAACAGACATGTAGCTAAAAGCTGAGCACCATTGATGCCTTAACTAGAGAAATTTTAAGTAACTACAAGTCTGTGTGCCACCTGAATTACACATCACCATTTTATCAGGTTGTATGGTTGCCAATATTCAAATGTACTTTGCATTTTGTTATTATTTATGAATATTATCAGTAATACATTATTTTGTGTGTAACTTAACTCCTGCTTGTCTTTTTACTACATCTAATTGCCTGAGGTTATAGATGTAGAAGGGAAGGTGGGGATAAGTTATATAGAATAATACCTTATAAACAATGGTAAGTCTGTGAGATTAGGCATTTTAAGGCTACATATTAATAATACAATAGGGGTAAGTAGAGTACCAAGATAAAACATGGGGGAACGAAATTTAATATTGGTGAGATTGTGCAAAATAAAAGAAATTCAGAAAACGGATTTTAATTTCCGACACGTGTTAGAAGAGCATACATTTTTTAGAAGAGGTTCTGGGTTGCTTAAGTATTGCTTAATGGGGTAGTATGAGCACATCCAGAAGAGTCAGAGAGAAGAAGAGTTAGAGGGGAAAGCGTGACCATGAAGAGTGCTAGAATGTGGATGGAGAGGAGCAGGTACAAAGAAATCTTAGGATCTAGGTATGGAAGCATATAAGAAGTGAGAGTAAAAGAATGAAGAGCACGAAAATTATATATACTCTGTGTGTTTGTGTGCATATATATGTGTGTGTATATATAATATATATATATATATATATACTAGCAAAATACCATGTTCAGCGGAGAAGTAGTGTGTTAAAGAAGTAATGAAAAAGAAAAGGAAACATCTTGAAAATAACGTAACATGATCGTCAATGTAATTGTTTTGTCACTGTTATGAGTGTTGCTGTCATATATATATATACAGTATATATACATATATATTTATATATATATATATACACACACACATTATATATACAGTATATATATATCTAATGTCTATATATATATATATATCTATATCTCTCTCTATATATACATACATACTGTACATACACACCATATATATATATATATATATATCTATCTATCTGTATATCTGTATATGTGTATATATATATATATATATACACACACACACCACACACATATATATATATATATATATATATATATATATATATATATATATATAGCAAAATACTCGCGCATAGCAGCAGCAAAGTACTGCCTTAAAAATTTTATTAAGAAGAAAATTAAACCTTTTTAAACTGAGGGAAAATATACCAATAATTATTTGTTAAGGATCTCTTTGTATACCACATTGTGAGTTCGGCCCTCCGGTTGTAATATGACCAAGCTGTGCACTGAGCTTACTCTTGAGCATGCAACATACAGTTGGCCATGTGAAAAGTAATCTTGTTTCAAATCTCACAGCTTGGATTGCTGCTGTCATAATCGGTTTGAGTTTCATGGTTTGTTTCAATTACGACAATATTTGTAGGACTTGTGTTGAAGAGACATTCGGCATCTGTCAAGCATTGTAAGTATACAACCAGTTTCATCGATA
The DNA here is from genome assembly GCF_016835505.1 of Polypterus senegalus. Classification (NCBI taxonomy): domain Eukaryota; kingdom Metazoa; phylum Chordata; class Cladistia; order Polypteriformes; family Polypteridae; genus Polypterus; species Polypterus senegalus. The sequence goes on from NC_053161.1 coordinate 104,820,617, forward strand.
ACTCACATCCATCTTTTGAGAGTTTAAACATTCATAAGCATCAAAGTATCCACTACTGAAATCGTCACCTGTGAATCTAAGATGTTTAAGAGGCATTGGCGGTGGCCCAAAGGTGTAAAATATTTGGCCATTTCGGTACACTTGAAAGCGACAACCGAACAATTCAGCGGCAGCCATCAACTCGCATGCAGATGCATAGGTGAAGGGCTTAAGCATTTCACTCTTCTAGTGCTCCTGTGTAGAATAATTATCTCCTGTACCGTCATGAGTCCACACTTTGAACCTGTCCCAGTCATTCAATACATAAGACACAATGTTCCTCAGGATATCAAGAGTGAGCCTGATATGGCCGTGCAATATGTAACAAAGAGAATGGAAAAGATAGGTGCCATCTCCGGGCATGGAAACCACTCGGTAAATTACATTTATTTGATCGATGGTGATCACCTCGATAGACATGTTAATGGGGGTACGGTTGGAATGATAAAGGAAATGGGTATCTGAACAATGTAAAGTAAGTCTAAAATACCTACACAATAACTATAATCGTAATAAATGAACAATAAAACAGCGGAGAAGCCGTGGATTAAATAAAAAGGCTGTAGTTATCAGCAGGGAGACGTGAATCCTGTGGTGAAGCAAGGAAGGGAATGAAGAGACCGGAGCGACGGACGGATTTATATAGGCAGGCAGCCAACAACATGGGAGGCATTGGGATGGGGGACCCAATGCCGCCTCACACGGTGACTGAGCTGCAGGCTATGGACATATATATATACGTAAGTAGGATTCAGTTAGCGTTGGGAACCCACATACCAAATTTCTTGAAGATGGGCCCATAAGTAATAAAGACTGTTGAAAAGTTCAAGATGGTGGCCGACAGTGGCATCATATCACTGAAATAAGTACCAAATTTCAGCCTTCTACCTACACAGGAAGTTGGAAAATTAGTGACGTTGGAAAGTTCAATATGGCGGCCGACAGTGGCGTCATACCATCGAAATAAGTACGTACATTGGTTCCGGTTAGCGCAGGGAAGCCGCCTACCAAATTTTGTGAAGATGGGGCCATAAATAAGAAAGTTCAACATGGCGTACGTTGTCGACCGTTATTGACCGTTATGACCGTTACGTGTAGAATTTCGAAATGAAACCTGCTTAACTTTTGTAAGTAAGCTGTAAGTAATAAGCCTGCCAAATTTCATCCTTCTACCTACACGGGAAGTTGGAGAATTAGTGATGAGTCAGTGAGTGAGTCAGTCAGTCAGTGAGTGAGTGAGGGTTTTGCCTTTTATTAGTATAGATATATTATATATGTATATATACAGGTGCTGGTCATAAAATTAGAAAATCATGACAAAGCTGATTTATTTTAGTAAGTCCATTCAAAAAGTGAAACTTAGATTCATTCATTACACACAGACTGATATATTTCAAATGTTTATTTCTTTTAATTTTGATGATTATAACTGACAACTAATGAAAGACCCAAATTCAGTATCTCGGAAAATTAGAATATTGTGAAAAAGTTCAATATTTAAGACACCTGGTGCCACACTCTAATCAGCTAATTAACTCAAAACACCTGCAAAAGCCTTTAAATGGTCTCACAATCATGGGGAAGACTGCTGACTTGACAGTTGTCCAAAAGACGACCATTGACACCTTGCACAAGGAGGGCAAGACACAAAAGATCATTGCTAAAGAGGCTGGCTGTTCACAGAGCTCTGTGTCCAAGCACATTAATAGAGAGGCGAAGGGAAGGACAAGATGTGGTAGAAAAAAGTGTACAAGCAATAGGGATAACCGCACCCTGGAGAGGATTGTGAAACAAAACCCATTTAAAACTGTGGGGGAGATTCACAAAGAGTGGACTGCAGCTGGAGTCAGTGCTTCAAGAACCACCACGCACAGATGTATGCAAGACATGGGTTTCAGCTGTTGCATTCCTTGTGTCAAGCCACTCTTGAACAAGAGACAGCGTCAGAAGCGTCTTGCCTGGGCTAAAGACAAAAAGGACTGGACTGCTGCTGAGTGGTCCAAAGTTATGTTCTCTGATGAAAGTAAACTTTGCATTTCCTTTGGAAATCAAGGTCCCAGAGTCTGGAGGAAGAGAGGAGAGGCACAGAATCCACATTGCTTGAGGTCCAGTGTAAAGTTTCCACAGTCAGTGATGGTTTGGGGTGCCATGTCATCTGCTGGTGTTGGTCCATTATGTTTTCTGAGGTCCAAGGTCAACGCAGCTGTCTACCACGAAGTTTTAGAGCACTTCATGCTTCCTGCTGCTGATGAACTTTATGGAGATGCAGATTTCATTTTCCAACAGGACCTGGCACCTGCACACAGTGCCAAAGCTACCAGTACCTGGTTTAAGGACCATGGTATCCCTGTTCTTGATTGGCCAGCAAACTCGCCAATCTATCTGTGGGGTATTTTAAAGAGGAAGATGCAATACGCCAGACCCAACAATTCAGAAGAGCTGAAGGCCACTATCAGAGCAACATGGGCTCTCATAACACCTGAGCAGTGCCACAGACTGGTCGACTCCATGCCACACAGCATTGCTGCAGTAATCCAGGCCAAAGGAGCCCCAACTAAATATTGAGTGCTGTAAATGCTCATACTTTTCATGTTCATACCTTTCAGTTGGCCAATATTTCTAAAAATCCTTTTTTTGCATTGGTCTTAATTGATATTCTAATTTTCCGAGATACTGAATTTGGGACTTTCATTAGTTGTCAGTTATAATCATCAAAATTAAAAGAAATAAACATTTGAAATACATCAGTCTGTGTGTAATGAATGAATCTAATATACAAGTTTCACTTTTTGAATGGAATTACTGAAATAAATCAACTTTGTCATGATATTCTAATTTTATGAGCAGCACCTGTGTATATATATACTGTATAGTGATTTTTTTTATGACCATGGCAACCCCCACCCCAAACTGCACTGTGCACTAAAATGGGCAGGAATTGGTTGTCTGCTGCTAATGTAACTAGAAATTCAACAGCTCATCACGCAACGCATCTGTCTTCTTTGGTTGAAGTTGGGAACATTTAAAACTGGCCGCGGACCTGGCCATGTGCTCACTTTCCATCTTCTCTCTTGTGCAGGAAGGCTATCTGTTTTTTTTAATCTGAAGGAAGCAAATGTGGGACAATGTCATCACTGTTTGTATGCCACATATGTGTAAGTGATAGCTACCATTTGAATAAGTGCTTTGAAAATGTTCCTGTCTTCACAACAATAAAGCTGATTTTTTTGGAAACCTGGACTCGCCCCCTTCTCTCTTGTGGAAGTCTGTGACCCACACATCAACCTATGTGTAATGTTTTAGAGGTGTGCTTTGCGGCCACAAAAAGCACACTACAGGAGAGTTAATCATTGTTTCAGCCTTAAAGCATTTCAATGAAAAATGTCACCTGTGTGCCACCACATTCCAGTTATAAACTGTCTGATTCTCATTAGCTGCCACAATATAATGAGACTGCCTGAATTAAACTATGCTGCTCGCCATAGCACAAAGCAAGTCTACTGGCCTGGAAATTCACAAGATCTCAAATTGAATTCCCACAGCTCTCTTAAAATGTCTTTTAGTTGCTTGTATTTCTGCTGTATAAATTTGCTTCAGTCTAATATAGTGCACAGCTGGATTTATGCTTACGTAAAACATGTCCCTGTAGTCTGCAGGGGTGCCAAAATTAATGAAGACATTATTCTTTTTTTTCAAAGAAGTATTCCTGCTTTTAGACTGAATGATCAAGTCCTCTTTAACCTCTTCACCATTATTCTGGAGATCGCTCCTCCAGAGCTAGTCGCACACACTGTCATCCCTGGGTTTACTTTCCTCTGGTGAGCACCAGCTAGACAGAAGTCAGTCAAATGGTAAACCGACACCACTTGAATGTGTGTAGTATCACAGAGCTGTTGTTCACTTTATCTTCAGGGCATAACATACAGTAGATGCATTAGATTCACAGGATCACTTATCTTAAGTGATTGCACATTAGATGCAGATTGACCCCAAAAGATGGGCACAGGGAACTGATCCACCGTCACATACTGAAACCAAAATACACAGTGCATATGTGGTCTGAGGTCAGTAATGACAAGCTGCTGGCTTTCTGTACACCCATCATATAGCAAGGTGTAATTTAAAGCCTGAATCTGAAATGTGCTAGCCAAAAAAAACAACTTGAAATGTCACATGAAGCATAGACCATGAGTAAAAACACTTTACATCTGAGTTTGCATTTCATAGACAAATAGTAGTGAGACATCCTTTTGAAACTGTTCTTTGACACACTAATACAGATATTCACTAGGGTTCACATTCCTGAGTAGAATGTTGCTGTTGAGGAATCATATTTTGGAAAGGATGTTTGATAATGAAGCAATACATGTTTTGTACAATAACTTAATTGGCAGTATCTCTACTGGACAATTGGTAAGGTTTATTGGTTGATTTAGAAAAATGTGTTGAGTCCGCCAACTGGTGAAAAACTAAACCTGATAGTGAGTTTCATTTTTTCTGTTTAAGTTGCTAAATTTACTTTTATTGTATTTTTTTTACTTTTTATGTTTTTCTTAATTTTACCTTTGCAGCTAAAAATACCTGAAATTGTGAAAATAATGAGGGGCCCAGATAATTCTTTTAAATATGTTTCACTACTCCCTCATTCATTCTCTCTCAAAATTGATAATTGAAGGAACAGACGCAGTTTATTCTTAACATTTGACGTGGAATACTGACTCTGCTTTGGGTTCACATGCTGTTGTTGTGTTGTGCTCTCATGGCTAGCAAACAATTTTAAACTTTGACATTGCATGCTCTTTCTCTTATAATTGAGTATTCATCAGTCTGTGGTATTGTTTGGGAATAAGTATACAGCACAAGGGCACAAAATTATTCACCACAAGTGACGAGCATTGAACAAAACACAAGCTAGTTATAATTCCTAGACTACAGTACCTTGCAGCTAATATCGGCTAGATAGGAATGCACCAAACAAGAGAGTCTCCAAACACTTATTAAACACATTGAGGTAGTTTGAATGTCAAATGAAGGTGGGCAGCTCATTTCACCTGCTTTGAGCACATGAAGAGTCTGGATTGATGTTTGATGCCATGCAAATGTGGCACCACCAGATGCTGTTGATCTGCAGACCTGAGTACTCAAGAAGGAGCATCAGACCTCACAAGTGTCTCCATATATACAGGTGCTGATGCATAGGCAAGCATTAAGGATTTAGACTTAATATGTGCCACTGCAGGAAGCCAATGTACTGATCTGAAAAGAGAAGGGACATGTGTCCATCTCGGCTTATTGAACACCAGATATGCCACTGTATTTTGAATCATCTGCTGTGGCTTGAGAATGCTTGCTAGTATTGCTGCCAGCGGGGAGTTGCAATAGTCCAGACATGACAACACCAAAACCTGGACCAGGAGCTGTGCTGCATACTCTCTCAGATATGGTCTGATCTTGTGGATGTTTGTGACAGTGTGGGTCGGCTTCACGCAACTGGGTCACTTGAATCCGCTACTGCCGATAACATACCCAAGGATGAAATGACAGATGAGAACACAACACATAAACATAGCAAGGAGTGGGTGAAGTAGCGCCAGTGCTTTTACTAAAAATCCAAAACCAAATCAGTGTCTAAAACAGTGCAGTGCTCAAAAGTCCATAAATAATCCTATAAAAATTAAGGGTCTCTGTGAATGTTAAAATCCAATAAATATCCTTAAAAACAAGGTTAAAAACACAGGCAGTAAACAGTCCTTTACCACTCCAAACCCTGGTGCCTTTGTTATAAAACTAACATCTCTCCATCTTACCCTAATCAACCTCCACAGCATGAAGATAGCACACAACTTTTCTTCCCAGCCAGTGTCCCTGCTGTCAATACCATGGTGTTCCACAGGGATCGCCAAGCCATCCTCTCACAACACTGCCAATACCTGGCTCCTCCTGGTGAGTTCATACCCTGAGCATAATGGCAACTCCTACTACATGGTTGCTCTACAGGAGTGACCCCTCAGCTTGCTCCTAAGCGTCAGCCACATGCTCCTTCCTGGGAGTCCATTCCTGTCATTCTGCTTCCTTTCTCCCAGCACCGGCTCGATCACTCACTCCTGCCAGCCTTCTCTGCCCATTAACCTCCATCATTTCTCTTTCCTGTTCTTTGTTTGATTTGTGCTGGCTCTCCCTTATAGGCCTCCATGGGCACAGAGCCTGAATTGTGCATCACAGAAAGCCGATGAAGCAATTGAGACAGACCACATCCTCACGTGCAGGTGCATCTCTCCCTAATTACCTCACCAATCTCCTTCACCTGTGCATGCATGCACACCCACCGATATTGAGCTGGACATTCAATTATTTATTTATTTAAAAATGGGCCACTAATTTCCCAGCCACAAACCCACTATTCCACAATATTGTATAGTGTGAATCTCCAAGACCATGAGACCATAGCAACATAGTCCCTGAAGGATAGCTTGACATCAGTCACCACTCTAAGGTTGCAGACTTGGCAGGTGTTAGCAATAATGATCCAAGCTGAGCAGAGATGGGGTGTTGAACAGACGGAAGAGTTGGAATAACAAGAAGGTACAAGTTTGCCAAGTTGTACTGGAGATGGTGTTTCGTTATCCAGGTTGCAATTTCAGTAAGATAGACAGAGATTCTGATACCTGTGGTCCTCTTGAAGGAATAAAAGGTACAGCTGCATATCAATGATAAAGCACTAATTTGAGAAACCATGGCACTGAATGATAGGGCCTAGTGAATTGATATATAGAGAGAACAGCGCTTAGCACTGATAACCTGGAGTACCACCATGCTTGCTTGGCGCACCATTGACATCTCTCCATGCTAGGACATATGGTAAGATCTGCCCAAAGGGTAGGACTCAAACCACCTTAGGGTTGATCCAATATGCCAAGTTCAAAGAGGGTGGCAATAAAGATCTGGTGGTTGACTGTCTCAAAGGCAGAGGAGCTCCAGCACTATGAGCATAGATGACTTGTGGGCAGCTCTAGCTTGCCTTAAAGTTTTGACAGCTGTTAGTAGCACTATCTTGGAGCAATGGCCCTTCTTGCAGCCTGACTGATTAGTTAGTTGTGGCTATCTACAGTATACACCTATTGCCTACTCTCGTACTACTTGCTGTTCTTGTGTAGTGGCTATTCAAGTCTAGGTAACCTCTGGCACCACATACTAGTCTTGTCTTTCTAAGCATTACTTATCATTGCTTTGAAATCTCTTTAGTGTCTTCTGACTCACTTGTACGAGAAATGCCCCAAATAAGATATAGTGTTCTACTCACCTTAGTGTCTAGTTATGGAAGAAGCTTTTTGGGTTCCCCCACAATTTTTAGCCATCTTGACCTGAAAAAGTCAAATTTTGAGGCGATTTGTGGAACATATTTTGTACAGGAAATCACACACTTATAATAAAGAGTAAACCAATGGGTGTCCCCAGCAAAAATGATCAGATGATCTTGAAGTTATACATGCCAAAACAAGTGCTGGGATACGAGAGATGAAAGTTATTCAATGGTACCCCTTTTCGCAAAACTTTGGAAAAAACTCTGAGAGCCACTAAAAGAAGGTTAAAAATAGCAAATTTCAAACCTAAGCATGTGAGGTACTGCTTTAGACTATTTCAAAGTCAGAGATTATTAATATCATGTTTTTTCATCCTTTACTAGGGATCTTGCTCTCTATAATCTCTATCAGAGAGTAAAAATGGCAAATCTCTATTACAATAGAGAATAGTAGACTTTGATCAGTCAGTCAGTCAGTCATTATCCAACCTGGTGGTTCACAGGGGTCTGCTGGAGCCAATCCCAGCCAACACAGGGCGCAAGGCAGGAACAAATACCTGGGCATGGTGCCAGCCCACCACAGGGCAATGGCACACACACACAAACAAACTAAGCACACACTAGGGACAATACACCTAACCTGCATGTCTTTGGACTGTGGGAAGAAACCCATGCAGACATGGAGAGAACCCGGGAAGCAAACCTACGCCTCCTTACTGCGAGGCAGCAGTGGTACCACTGCACCACCATGCCGCCCATGTAGACTTTAATATTTACTGTAAATTGATGCACACAGTTTAATATTTTAAATATTTGACACAACTATTCTTGTTTATTATGTACCTGTACCTCATGAAGTAAATTATTACATTTCTTAAAAATCCAGGGGTCTCCTCTCATAAATCAGCCACTGATTTTGTGCTGTACATATAAACATGATCGTATTCGAAATTAAAAGAAGTGCAATATATGTAACAAATGCGCTATTTAATTCCTTCAAAAAATAAAAAAACGTGCAGAAAACATTTATTTTGTAAAATTCTGCGTGCTAAAACGTTTAAGTTTATAGGAACCTTTTGCTATTAATGTATCCAGCACATCATTGGCCGACTTAGTTTCCTTCATTTATCGAATGTATGGCACAAAGACTGCTAACATGAATAACAGCAGAGTGAGAACGACGCCTGCTTGGTTCTTCTGCTAATCTGTGTTCGCATGGGAGCGGTTCTTGAACAAGCAAGGCGGAGAGTCACGCCGCTCTACAGTACACTTTCTGGAACAAACAGGAAGACTTCGTTTCCCATCATTCCATAGTGCGGGATGTAGCAGCCAACTACCGGAAAGTATCTGCGGCTGCGTCGTCGCACAGCGTATGCGAGCGAGTAAAGAAGTCGAGTGGGAGAGGCAAACCATAAAAACCGCATTCAAACAAAATGGCAGGATTGCCCCGCAGGATTATTAAGGTAATGTTCCGAATCTCTTTTATTGTGTTTAGGGTTGCCCAAATCCCGTAGGATAAATGGAAGGAGGAGGCGAGGAGAGGGAAAGCCGAAGAGGGCGAAGCCTGCAGCTAGATACTCTCGGGCGGCTTTTTCATACAAATAAGTGACTCTCTTTTTTTTCGTCAACTTCCGCTTATTAAGGGCTCTTCAAACCCCCCCAATGAGGATGGGTTAAAAATGCCTCATGCCCGGGTTAAAATGGCGGTGAAGTTAGGTCCTCGTCCTCTCCGGCTAATCGTTACAGTCTCCCGGGGGTGGGGGAATGGGGGTGATGTGAATTAGAACCCCCTACAGCCACCAACCCCACGACGACACACACCCACCCACATGGCGCAAGTGATGTAGCACGGTGATCTAAAATGTCATTTCATCTAGACTGCGCTAAACATGGTGAAACTACAGTGAGCAGATATCCAGAAGGGTGGATGGTTGAGGTCTGATAGTTTGAAAATCGTGCTGTTGCGAGCATATTCATTTTGCCCTAAATACTAGGCTTATCGAGCAGTCCGGCAACACCGTTCAATAAAATTCACGTGTGCAGTTGTATACATATGGGCGTTATTATTACAACGCAAAAGTCCTGTAAAGAGCTGAACGTTCCGCAAGTTACTGTGAGCCAGGCCGGCAGGCAGGCTTCTGCAGGTAGGTTTCAGATTGAAGGCCTCAGAATGGGCGGGCTTTCGTTCTTAGTCCATTGAAATGAATGAGATGTCAGACGCTGGCACAAGCGAGGGGGCACTGAGGAGCGAGTGAAGCCTAGTTGAGCTAGATCTTTCCATACGCTAAAATATATGGGATATTTATATCGTCTGTGAGTGCTTGTCTTATTTTGAAATTCGGTTATTTTTATTTAATCGACTAACCAATCTTTTGTCAAAATGCTGGTAAATGTTTAAAAAAGAGATTCTGCTAACGTCATATTGGAGAGAAAGTTTTGAGCATTGTCTGTTATCCATAATCCAGCATTTATTTCATGAAACGTTTGAGTTGATATTCAAAATCCTAATAAAAACATTCTACTAAAGAAGAGGAAAAATAAAATGTACACTCAATTTTCTCTCTATTTCATACAAAATGTTCCTGAGCCCAAACCATAATCAGGCCTTCTAGGATGGCCAGTTGAGCTGGAAGACTCCTTTCCTGGGGTGACAAGTAGTCTTTTCTTCAAAAAATAAAATTAACACTGTTCTACTTTAGCCCATGGTCAGATAGTGTACAAAAAGACAGACCATCATGGTTGCTGTTTGTTATCAGCAAGGGCCACCCAACTTCGTATAACCATAATCACTCAAAATGAAAACTGCAGTCTAAGGTTTTCATGTGGCTGTCGGGAGGGATCAAGGGAAACAAGCTGGAATTATTCTGTATAGTTTAGAATTAAGAAACATCATGGTTGGCAGGCAAGGAACTCCGTATTCTACAAGTTTTGAAGCAAGTTAACTATAGTCTAGGGAAGTGATGTCATGATACCAGAATTTTTGTATTTGATATCAATCCCAGTGACATTTCACTATTCTTGATACCTATTTTAATACCACAACAAAAACAGAACTCAAATTTATTTTTTATTAAAAGTACCTCCATTATTCAGATGAATAATATAGTGCCTTTTCTGTAATAGAATGTAAAAGACATATATACTAAGAGTGACAGCAGCTTTAAAGTATCAGTTTTTCCATAGTTATAGATAGATAGAAACTGTATCAATTCTGATGGAAATTGCAGAGTTACAACAGTAGACAAAAACATACACAACTATACATATAACAAGATTTACAATAATCTTAAATATGCTAACAAGGTACAAATACACTTACACAATTATGTACAAGTAAATGAACAAATGTCAGTCACTGTTGCAGATATTGCATATGGAGTCAGTGTTAAGATTCCAGCCTGACCAGCTCAGGATCATTCAGTGTATAGACATGTCATTTAACTAATATTGTGTTGGCATTCATAAATATTGAAATACAAATTTGTAATAGTCATATTGAAAATTTGTGTGATTTTTTTTTTCAGTATAGGATTTTTAAAGAATAATTTCATCAAGGATGACCTGTGTTATCCACATGCGCACGTAACTAAATTTGTTCTGACATGTCTCTAGTAACTGAGAAAGACTGCTTAAAATCATTATAAAAAATAATTCATGCATGTTTATCTGTTCTGTTGCATTTGTGAATTCAAAGATAAATTAGGATATTTTTTTTAAATGAACAAATTAAAGCAGGTTTGTTAGCTAATCATTCTGTTAGGTTTATAACATTTGCTGTTTTAATTTTTAAATTTGCATTACTAGGTGGTAAAAAAAAACATACTAAAGAGTAGTATTTAAATGGACAAGTCAGATTGATTCAAGTTTCAAATGTCACAAGTTTCTTGTGCTTTCTCCCCATCCTTTTTTTTTTACATTTGCCCCATCTTCCTGTGTGAAATCAAGCTTGTCAGTTTAACGTTAATCCATTATTTCTGTACTTTAAATAAACAGCCTTTGTTGTGTGATTTTTTTCAAGGTGTCTTGCATGAGTGATTAGATGTTTTATTTTAGTATTAACTAGTAGAGCTACTCATTTTATTCCAGGGTAGAAAAGCCAAATAGCTACATCATTTGAAACCTGCCCTGATTTTTACTTGCTACAACTGTCCTGCAGATGTTGAAGTGGGTTTGTGTGGTGGTCCTCTGCAACCCTGTACTGTACTCTGCAGACAGAAAATAGATGGATTCATGCAGGATGGGCATCCGTTAATGTGCTCACTTTAAACAGTGAATTAATGTAGAAACTTCATTCCTTTCTCAGGACTGTGTAGACAATGTATTAATATACATTAATATCACCAACGTTTCATTTTCTCTTGGATATTTGTGACATTGCAAGTTAAATTACAACTTGCATCTGGTCAATCATTGCTCTCTCAAAGAAAAACACAAGTTGTTTTTTGAGCTAACTTCATAATAAAAAATAAGTGACAATAACAAAAGCCAGTGTGTGTTTGAATAATAAACACAACTGCCTCCTATCACGTGCTGAAATTCTTCTGCCTTGAGGACAAAGCCATTTTAGACACAACTACAGCTGTTTTTTTTTTTTTTTTGTTTTTTTGGACATGTGTTAATGTGGTGCTGTGTCATCACCACTGTCCATATGTTATTGTGCCTAGTCTACCTGGCAGTCATTCATGAGTGCAGTACTGATTTTCACTTGGTAGTACTGATTCTGTGAACAGGCAAGTGCTGTTACATTTTCAGAGCTTTGGTATTGACTAGGTACTGAAGTGCAGGTTCTTGTGACATCCCAAGTCTGCACTTGGATCTTGTTTGTACCACAAATTCTGCTATAGAATGTGTACTTGAGGCGAAATTAAACATGGTTCTGTCAATATTAAGCAAAATACATTTTTAATTTTGGGCTAGATTCCTGACACCTGTAGTTAATGTTACAAGTGTAATGAGTAGTTCATGCAAGACACTTGAAAGATCTCAAATTAATTGAAGCAGTTACATATAATCTAATTTAATATCTAAAAGTTGATACGTAGGAGAGATCAAGAGGTATATGAAACATTTGGCTAATGTGATTCAGCGGGTTGGAAAATGAATGGATGGATGGAATTTTTGCCACTTTGTAAATTTAGAGGTTTGTTTACTCTTTACATCAGAGATAATGTTTGATTTGTGTTTTTAATAATGACTTGAAGAGGTAAATGTGAATGTGTAAGTGACTTCTTTGTTAGTAAGTTTTAAAGTTCATGTCTCATTAAGGTTAAGCTATATAGGAATGCATATTCCGTGTTCACATACAATGGAAAATATTCACTTTCCAGGGAGAAATTTTAAGTGGATGCCCTTCTGAATGTTAGATACCAATGGGGCATTGTGGAGATAATTTTTTATAGGATTTTATTGGGTTCTGTCGCAGCACTAGCTGCTCACATTATTTTTTATTAACTATAAGAAAAAAAAGAGTAGATCATCCTGAACTATCATTTATTGGCCTTGTTGTCTTTGGATCAATGCAGCATCTACTTAATGTGTAATCTTTTTATTTAAAAAATGCATTTCTTTTCATATGGAATGGATTGGACAGTAGATAAACAGTGACCTTGCATTTCTCCCAAAACCCAAACTTGAAATGCAAATGAACAGAGAGAAGTGGGCCTGTGCAAGCTTGTCCAATAGTATCTTGTTTAATACTCTAGTCTGCTAGCTGTTGTACTGGAGCAGCAGTAAGGACAGAATGTGGATTCCATAACTGGCCGATCACTCACACCTTCATATTAGGACTTAAATACAATGGTACTATCTCAAGTTAATGTGAAAAGACAATTTTCCCATGGGGATTAATAAAGTATATCAAATTTAAAAAAATCAAGAACTTTTGCTTTATTCTCTAAATGTAGTCTCATTTAATTTTTCTATTGGCTGTCATTAATTTTTACTCGCTAATGTTTGTGTCATGAATTATAAGCAACTCTTGCTTTGTTGGTTTTTGTAGGAATTATTGCAGCTTAAAATCATTTAGTAGATTTTAGCATGTACATAATCTTTTGGATGTTCTGTAGTTTATAATATTTTAATATTGAAGTCCTATATTCATATATACATAAAAACTTTTAAGTAATTTGTTAATACAGAAAAGGAGAAAAGATGCTTTCTGTGGTATGAGGTTTAAGAAAGATCATGGAGACCTGGTCCATAATTGTCATTCCATGGCTTTTTCTGAGTAGATATAATTGCATCTGGGGATATATTAAAATTGTAAAGGTATTTGAAAAGAGACTAATATCGGCCAATTTTAGACTTCCTCTTAACAGCTTTACAACTTTCAACTTTTGTAATAACTTTCAAATTATGTTCTAGAAGCATGTTGCGTGGGAAATTAAATGGCTGTTGCAACAGAAATATAGTTCGTCCCTAATACCTTAATTAAAACTAGTTTCTAAAACCTGGTACACTGCATGGTCAGACAAAATATACAGTATACAGGAGGCTGAGACTGGGCATTTATCCATCGTTGATTATAGAGCATTGATAATGTGCTGTGAAGGCTAATGCTATATCTCTGTTGTATTGGAGTTCCCAGTTGTGATGTTTCACCCTTCCAGTTTATGTTCACTTCAATTTCCAGTTGGATTTTTGCAAGAAATGCGAGGTTACAATTGATTTGTAAAAGATTAGCTTTGTTTTTTGTGAGTGAGAATTTGGATAACATTGCTTTTTCAATAGCATTTGAACATAGCATAATGCATCACTTGCTATAGCAGTGTTTTTTTTATTTCTGTAAATGTTTATTTTAAAATGTCTACAGTGCCCTTGCTCTGAGAGAACAAAAAAAAAAAAAATTAAATTGAGAATAAATGCAAGAATAGTTCTGTGACTTTATAATCCATGAAAATGCCAAGTGCAAAATTTTGCTGCTGCTTGAATTTTCCTGTGTGGAACTGATGACCATCCCAAACTAACCCCCATACCTCCCCCCAACCCCCGAAAAATGCATATGCAGCTTTATAAAAGACAAATCACAATTAGGTCATGCATGCATACAAAATATTTCTAAATTTGATTTTTATAGGCAGACTTACAGCAGGTTTTGTTCAATATTCTGTCTATTGTTAGTGCAAGAATTGCATTATACTGCATATCTTTTAACAATCTCGTGATTAAGTGCTTGAAGCAGTTTAGGTTAAGCTTAATTCATTTACTGCATCCTTTCTCTTTTCACTTCAAATTTAAAGGAAAATGTGGGGCTGGGGACAATTAAATAAAAAATTCTTCCCTGTCTTTGCCAGTTGTGACCTGACAAATGCAATGCAGAGATGCTAATAACAGCCAGTTCAGTTTACATCACTGCCTTTTCTGAAGCTAAGAAATCAAATCGCTCCCTAAAACTCTTGCTGTCTGCCTCAATTTTAAATTCTTCTTCTAGCCTTGGTTTGTCTAGCTCCATGGATGAACCTCCAATTGATCGAAAAAAAAAAAAAAATTAAAAGATCTTCAAAACTAATTGATGGTGTTTTATCCTTTGTATGGCAGCAAGGAGATCATTCTTAATAGTGGTTGGGAGTTTGTAGTTGTTTTTTTTCCCTGTCTTTTCCACTGTGCAGTTCTAAATGCATTCAGGCAGCTTTTGTCTTGTGTGTTTTTGAGAGCTGTGGATCAACTTTAGGTAAATTTTACTTCCAGGGGTTATTAAAAGTAAAACTTGCCTATGTTCTTTTATGCAGTGCACACTTGTTTTCTCTTGATTTCTGTTATCTATTTAGTATTTAGCATTTAGAAAGTTTGGCATATATATTTTGGCTTTGTGTACACATGTATGAATTTCCATCTAAAATGGCTCGAACCTAAGATGATGATAAACAAGAGGTGTTCATTCAATACATGAACTTTTACAAGAAACCAATGTTTGCTTTTGCCAACACAATCTTTTATACCATACTTTGTTGATTTGTCCAGTATATACTGAAGGAAAAACGGATGCCCCTTTTACTTTATCATTGACTCTGTCCACACACAGATTTGTTTGTAAATTGTCATAGTAAGGCCTAAGGCTACGTACAAGGCCATGTAGCCCTTCATCTCATCTTTAGTCATGGTCTTCCACTTTGAGTAACAAGAATGCGGTGACAGCTCAGCAGGGGAATCTAAAATTTTCTTGCCATACCTGTTTGTCTCGTCGCTCATGAGCTGAAAGGCAGCCTCTGGAAAGAACAGCTTGAAGTAATCGATTGGCTTGTAATTTGTTGTGTTCACTAGCATACCACATTGTCTTGTGAAGTCCAGTAGCCAGCTTGCCTTCCACTGATCGATGTTTGGGTAGTCCTCCCAGATGAGCTCTACCATAGGTGCTTTAGTCAAATAAGTGTGTTCAGCACTGCAATCACCTGGTAGCTGATCAGCTGGGAAGCAATTAGCTGATGCCAGTACCTCGCTTTCCTTATCAACCTTGATCTCTGGATCACTCTTATCAAAGTCTGAGTCTAACCAGTCAGAGTCTGATTCTACTATAATACACAAAATGTTGTCTGCTGAGTGTTTTGCTTTGCACATTCTCTTACCTGTAACTTCAGATGTTGATACCATTTTTGCAGTTGTTTGTCCTTTGCTAATCTATTTCAAATCAATAAGGCAAACTTTCCTTCTAGTGAAGAGATTTGAACTTCAACATAACAGCAGGTTTTGCCAATGTTTACAGTTGATTATCAGCCTCTACTCCGGATGCCAACTAACGTCAACATTCGCCCTCAGCCACTCAATATACATCGATATCTGCCCTGAAAGAAAGACTCTGAATAAAATACAAATATGTATACATATTTATTAAAAAGTGTACTTTGTCAATGGATGTTTGTGAACATAAATCGATTCCATTTTAACCTTTCTTTTGTTGCTTTTACATTTTACTTAAGAATGCTTTTTTTCACATCCAATAATAATAATTTTAAATTCTTTACATTTATATAGTGCTTTTTTCATTACTCAAAGAGCTTTGCATTGCAAGTAGGGAAGACCCGGGATGCGGATCCATGATCTCCTTACTGTGAGGCAGCAGCATAACCACTGTGCCAGGGATGAAAGAAAGCCCATCCGGAACATCCATTAAATTTCCCAAGACTGCTTGCTTCTGTATCTCTAAAAAGTGATTGCAAAAGCAGCTGTATGTTCAATATATATAAAGAACCTTTATGGCAGGTATGATGAGGCTGATCATATGAATGTGTATCCCACTGGTTTTAATTGGCATGTGAATGATGGGTTTGTGACCTGGTGGTCAGAGACACAGACAGAGAATTCAATGGATGTTCCTTTGGGTGGGCTTTCTTTATTGCAACCATACTGTCTCTATCAAACCTTCAAATCCCCAGATCCTATCCGTCCCTTTTCTTTCTCCACATAACCAATCACCACACAATAAATGTCTTCGGGAAAGTAAAAACAGATAAAACACTGTATTCAAAACTTTTAAGGAACACTGAAAAATTTTTGTGTTATATGTTTAATTATTCCATTCATGCATACAGGGTCAGGAGCAGGCATCTAGGCAGGAACAATCACTAGATGAGGCACCAGCTCATCGCCTGGTGAATACAAACAAAAACACGCACACTAGCGTCAGTTTCGCATCACCAAATCAACTAACCTGCATATCTTTGGAAGGAACCTGAGAATGGTGAGAACGCCCAGGGGGAAAACCTGCAAACACCAGGCGGGGAACACCTGAGACATGAACCCCTTACTGCACCACTACGCCACACACGTCACCCCAGATTATGTCTTCACAACCACAAAAATTTGGCTTTACATTTCCTAAAATTAAAAAAGGTTAATTTTTTTTTTGTCTGTATACCTAACCTAAATGTTTGCAAACCAGTTGTGGGTAATTCAAGGGAAATATGTATATTCAAATATATTGATATTGTAAATATTCACACATGTAATCATATTGTAAATATCTGTTCCCATTTGACAGTGCAATCAGTCTCGCAAGTATTCTCCCTAGCAGACAATGTAGGTTTTATGTTGTATATATACATTGTATGTGTGTTGTGTTCCTAGTCTTAGTATGAAAATTACTGAAATATTTGAAATTTACTGTCACAGTTTAAAACCAATGAGTGGAATTGATTGAGCCAAGGTATTATATGTAACAAATTACATATTTTCCACAGTGGCACAGAGGATAGTTCTGCCTCCTCCCAGGTTCAGCATTCCAGGTTCATTTTCATTTAATTCCTGCCACAACACCAAAGATGTGCATGTTAGGTAAACTAACTGCTAACCCCCACAGCCCTAAATTTCAATAAAGAAGATTATCAGAATATAATTAGATTTTTTTTCCTTTACTTACATAATGAATTGTTTAAGCAGCTGCTGGAAGCATAGCGCATGCATACTGTAGACTTGACTTAACAGGTCCTGCTTAGGACACTCTGTCCTTTGCACTGGTATGTGTGTTTTTTTTATCCTAGGAATGGCATGAAACAAATGATTTAAAAAAACATACATGTGTGTCTTAGAAAGCTATTTATTCAATACAAATGACAAGAATTGAGTACACTCACTTTTAGTACAGATTAAATATTGCTAGCCATGTTTGACAAGATGCAGCCTGTCTACATTATCTTCAAATGGAAAATATTACAGCAGTTTGATAAAATAACTGTCTTAATATTTTCTGATACAAATATAATCAATACATTCCACACTTCAGTCACACTGCAAATCAGTACATCAAAACGTAGATCCAAAAACAAAAACAAATAATGCAATTATATGTAAAGTAATATTAAGTATAGCCATCCTATTGCTCTTTGCAAGCCTCACTATTTGTGAATTAGCCTAAAAAATACTAACCCTATTCTCATGTTTTTCAATATCCTATTCTTGAATTTAGAAGCACTGTGCATTTTATGTGTTTTGCAAATACATATGAATTTATTAACTAAAGTCTATGTCACATTAGATGACTTTTCCATTGATTATCTTGGACAGTGGGTGGCAGCCAGGAGTGCTACCCAAATGCCGATCAACTAATGTGATATACCCAATGATCAAGACCTACCAGTTTGTAAATGATGAGGTTAAAATCAAACATTTGATTTTCTATTTGGTTGGAGGGGTGAGCTCTTCGCTTGCGAGAGCTGAGAACCTATGAACATTCAGCTGGAAGTACAATTCATAGAATGTTTTTTTTTTTCCAGTTGTCAGTTGTAAAACTTGGGTATTGGGTATTTTGCACATTCCTGAGAATGGCTGTTATAAGAGTGTCCCATCTGAAAAGAATAGTCTGCTTCGCAGAATATATTGTCTGTCTCAGCTATTTATGTAATCTTAGATTTTGTTCAACACGGAAAGGGCTAATAATGATTTAAAACAAACTCACTCCTACATATTGTATGGCTGAGACAGAGGTGTTGCATTAGCAGTTTTGTGGTTCTTACTATGTTGATAAAAGTTGGCATGCTAAGCATCGATTGATTTATTCAGCATGAGTATTATCACATTAGTCATATAAAATGTATATAATTTAGTTACAAAACACATCTTCATTGTTAACATCAAAGATGACACATTTTTAACTTTCAGACTCTTTGAAGTGTTTTCTTTGACCCTTTTCATTTAGAACAATACTCTGATACTCTGCTTGCAGAATATGTCTTAACATATTTAGTATTACAAAATTCGCAGACTGATTGCCGATGGTGCAGTAAAAGGCCAAAGATGTTGAATTTTGATCTCTGGTTAATTGACGCATGTACCATTAATATTTGCATATCTGTTATTGTACATTGTTCTTCCTTAAGTCTTGTTTTAAACCAAAATATACTAATGCTGTCTGTGTAATGGTAATTTATTCCTTTTTTCAGATAGTTGGGAAAAGTTAAAATATGCCTGTTAAGTCCTAGTCCTCTAAAATGATAACTTTACTGTCAATTCTGTTTCATCAGTGCTAAGTAATAAACTGTTGTAACTAGTTCAAATGCAGGGCAGTAGAACAGACCCTAGTAAGTATTGTATCAGAATTCCTAATATCAGAAAAAGTTTATTTCCTTTTCAAGAGTGTTTATGTCAAACGAAAAGTTTCTATTTAGTTTTAAAAACTTCTACTTTATTGTACTGTAAATGTATAAAGAATATGCTAAGCTTTAATATCTGTGTTGATCACTGACTTTTAACTCTTAATTTTGTGCAATATCACACAACAAGGGGGAAGAGTAGATGTGGAATAGCAAAACACCAAATACAGAGCTTTAACATTCTTTTATCAGCCCAGCATATGCCAGACATAAACATTTTTTCTGTCACAGAGATTGAACTTGAATCACTGGTGAGCATTTCAATACACATCCAGGATGATCTTCATTCTGGCCAATAAAATGTTAGATAAAGCTGTATAAGATTATGTGCTGATGTCTAACAGTGATATGGATAAGCACCAAATCAGCTTCTATAAGGAAAGCACTAGTTACTTTTGGTACCAAAATTAATAGTTCTGCTGAGCTCTTAAGATGGTCAGAAACTATTTTAATCAAGTCATTGCAAGTTAAATAATGATTGAGCTAAGATGCCCAAATATTCTAGAGGACATTAAGTGGGGATTTGTCTAAAATTAGTGAGATTACCACTGTCAAGACAAGCCTTTTTAGAGTTGCAGAAGCTATTTTCAAATCAGCTGGCACAGAGCCAAAACATATGGTGTATTACTGTAGTCATGATTGTAGCTATGACATAAAGTTGTAATTTAATAACCAAAAGGGTTTTAGAATCTGGTGCACAAATGGTAAGTATAACTTTAGTGACTTAAACCATGGATCATTGTGTATAAAATGCAAGATTTTCTGACAGCCAGTGTACCCTTGTGCCTAAGTCCAGGGACCACAATGTTCATTTCCGGTCTGCAGCTAACTAATATACATTCAAGCCAATTGTAAGATTATATGTAAATGTAAATAGTAATATATTGGTTTTGCTATTGAAATTGAGTATTGGAAAATTAGCACAGTATGTCTTACTCTTATTCTATGTTAATTAATGTTGACTTATTTTATTTTCTTACTGTGTCTCTTATTTTTCTATTCTTTATTATGTAAAGCACTTTGAGCTACATTTTTTGTATGAAAATGTGCTATATAAATAAATTTTGTTGTTGTTACTGAGAGAGTTTAGACATAGAAAATGCAGATGGTACTTTGAAGGAGTCACTTAATATTGAGGTTTGATTTAAAAGATTTTTTCAGAGAAAGATGTGATAAGAAAGTAGTTATTTAATGGACAGCTTATTAAAGGATAAGTTCAGTATTTTTAAAGTCAAAATAATTTTTCAGTCATGTTACATATTCATTTGCCACATGAAATTGTGGTCCAAAATAAAACATTTTTTTTTATAAATTAAAAAATTGCATTTCTGTGGTTCAAATAGGGCGCAAGAGGGACCAGTCTAAACATGAAATCAAGAGACAAATAATTAACTCTCTTGTCTTAAAAAATTGATTATTGATCTGCATCTTGAGATTTCATACATGTTTATCAGATGTCCATATACATATTAAATGTTGGGTTTTTAGATGCATTGGTGTTTTGTCATTCTCACTTTCTGTTGGAAAATATTTGAGCATAGGTCAACTATATGCACAAAAGGCATTTAAAAAAAGTTAAAAATCAATTTATATATCACCTAATACATAATAGTATGGTATGGTGTGGTGTTTTCCTCCTTTAGCTTTGTGCACACTGCTTCATTATAAACGAACGTGTAACTCTTATGGGCACCCTGCTAATGTGATAGCTATCTTCTGAAGAGCTTGGTTACTAAGAATCCCATCAAGAAGTAAGGTTTCTTTTCTTGGATTGAGTTCAATTATGGCATAGATCCAGAGTTTGGAGTAGCTAATCTGAGAGCTAGTGATCCCTTGAAAAAGCTCAGAGTGATTACAGAGTGTGTTCATCCAGAAGGGGCTCTAGTGAGAGAGTGCTTTCAGCCTCCAAAAACATAGTATGAGAGACTTGCTTTTATCTTTGAAGCCCACAGTTTAAAAAGCACTTTGATATCTTTTGATTGGATACATATGTACTTACAGGTATATGTCAAAGTTTGCTTATCAGTTGCTGAATATATAGAAGGTCAGTTTGTGACTTCCCTTCAAGGCACCACTTTGTAGTGAAATATTGAGAGTTCTAATCCCTCTTTAACATTGCTGGTAGTTTAGATGAAACTCCTATGGCTACATAAACAAGTTAGCTAACAATAAATCTACAAAATGATATCTGATCCACTGAACATTGTCCTCCTTGAACTAGTGGAAGGGGTTCTGCATCTTTATCAAGGCTTTGTGTGCCATTGAAAGGATAGTAAAAAGTGGTAATGACCACTTAGTTTTACAGTATTCAACCCCACATATTAGCTTTGAAAACTATGTAACATTATTCTCTGCAAGAGTCTGTGTGTTAATTAATAAATATTAACCGCAATGCTTAATTTAGGTACATTGCAAAGTGCTGGCGTTTGAAATAGTTATATTTAGGTATTTATATATTTTATGAAATAATCACATATCTGTAAAAATCTTATTTTTGGCCACTTGCTTGTCTGCATAGTGACAATCAAAGTATAAGTTTAATTAGGTAATTTTTAAGTGGGCCATTTTGTTTATAACTTTCACAAGTAAAGGCAGTTAATATTTCATATAAATAATGTTACTGTGCAATTAAACTATTATAAAAATGAATTAGTATACATCTTTTATACTACTGCTTGTTTTTGCTAAGTAGTAAAAGCATCCAAAGCTAGACAAAAGCTATGCATATTCTGTGTATAATTTACCTACAGCGTCCAAACCATTCGGTAAAACAGAAGTTTCTGCTTAAATCTTCTGTTTTAGACATTTGTTTCTTTAAATCTTGCTTGTGTAGAGCTGGTGCGTGTCTGAGCATCAGAGCATGCAGAACAGGAACTTGTCTTAAGATAATGCTGTATCAAAGGCCAGGTACTTGCATAGACCCACACAAGGTCTTACTGTGAACTTCTAGTCTACCAGTTACCCTGACTCAGGGCTTTGGATTGTATGTGTGCATTAGTGGACTATGTGATGGACTGGTAATCTCTCTTGGCCTTTTTCCTGCATTGTGCTCAGTACAGCCTGTATAGGCTCTTGCTCCCTGCTTCTCTGAATTAGAGTGGGTTTGAGAATAATTATTACTATTATTAGTTTGCCAGTGAACATAATTGTTTCTCTAAATGTTAATTTCCAAAAAGCCATAACAGAATGTAAAAGTGAATTGTGGTATCCTAATGAAAGCATTGGAATTTCTGATAAAACATTTTTTTGCAGAGATAGAGACATGGTAGCCTTCAATTTTCATAATGCTCAACATATTCTTGAGCATTGTTTATTATAGCTTTAGTCATTCAAGTTTATTGCAGCATCACAGTTAAAAATTCCATTTGAGTACTTTATTTAGATGTAATCAATTCATTCTTAGGACAAAACCTTTGATTTGGCCATATCATATTGAACACTTCTTTGTGTATTTCAAAGGTGGATACTCTGATACACCCCAACAACAAACTTGACCCTCCAGATATATAACAAGTGGTGTTAACAACATGTTGTACCACCACACTTAGTTTTTACCCCACCTGTACAACTGATTTATTATTAGTAACCTTTCTGTACCTTGGCTACATGTATTGTCTGTTTGTTAATTATTCTGTCTGCTACATACTGATTTTACAGCATATTTAGTAATCACTCACTGCTGATGTTTATTAACCCCTCATTTGATTAGTTATTTATGCCTCTGCTGCACGTTATGCTATTTCCTCTTATACAAAATACATTATTTTGTGTGGTAACATGACATTAACCAAATCACTCATGTTTGTCATTATAGCAGTGATTTTTTTTTTTTCGGCTGCTACAGTAATTGTTTATAAAGTTTAATTAATAGGATGGTGAATTTGTACCATCAAAGCTTATTATTCATTCCTTCACCATTAGGTGGTAAAGAATTACAACTTTATCTAGCATTTTCATGCTTTATGTCATTTTTTCCCTCTTGTGGGGCATGTCTTTCAATCATAATATTAGCAGTTGACTAATGTCTTAATTCCTGGAACCATATCATTCTGAGAAGTTTTTATTAATTAAGCAGAAATTTTTTAAGTACTGTAGCTTGTAAAAAGCACATTCTGTAGTTATTTTCTGTTGTGCTGTAATTTGGCATTACTGTATATCAGGGACAGTGGAATGCTTCACAGTGCATGTTCGCTTTTGGGTTATATTAATCAGTGTATTGTCAGAGGATCCTGCAGATGCAATTTGTTTATTTTATTTTTTTTGAAAATAAGTCCACTATTTGTCACTTATGTATCATACTACTTTGTAACTTTTTTAAGTTTTAAAAATATATTACATGTTTTTTAGATAGCATTTTAAATAATAAGGAAAACTAAAAAGTAGTGATAAGTGAACACAGTGGAACTTTAAATGTTCGGGAACTGCACAGAATTTTGTGAAATTCATTGAAGTCAGTGGAGGAAAAAAGATCTGAAATTTTGAATGGATTGTAAAGGTGCATGCAGTGGGTCTGTTAAGTGTTCCAGGGGGCAGGGAAAGTGTCTGCCAACTATGCTGGACTTGGGGGCCATAAAAATGTTATCTGAGCTGTGAAGGAACCGTGCTAAACACTGTGCCTCTAACAACAAAAGATGCAGACTGAAATAAAATACAACAAATGGTCTCAAACTAGCATATATGTATATACACATATATCAAATTATAGTTATTCTCTGTGAAGGCATAAAGATATATGATACTGTCATATCAGACTTCCTATCTTGATGCCTGTCAAACTTGGCTATTAAGTCAAGCTTACCTCTCAATGATAGCATTTTTCTGGTGAGTTCAAAGTATCTTTCTCCCTGCTTTTCAGCTTCTCATGACACAATTAATTCAAAATAACAAGCGCTTTCAAATATGTGCAATTACAAGAAAAGATTTTTTTGGAAACTGTGAGAGGAGGTGATACATTGCTTTGGTCAAATACTACGCTTGCTGTGATTGTTTAAGTCATTTGAACTTTGTTCCGTATGTGATTGTGTATACAGTATATGTCTTAGTGTATTTATACATTTGTATTTTTTTAAACTCCTATCTTTTGTGTTGTTAGCTTTTTTTGTTCTTTTTAATCTTTTAATATTTACATTTTTTGTTCATTGTAAAGAAGTCTTCTGCTCTGAAGATGCACTGTAATTATAATGTAAAAAGCACCCCAGCGTCAATCAGACAGTGGTGCCTGAAAGATCTGAATAGTTGGCAACTACTGATCAAGACACCTGCATTTACTGTTAAATGTATTTGGGAATTGTTTTCATGAATGGTTGCTTTGAGCTTATTAGGCATGGGCATGGGAAACAGCATTTCATACAATATTTAAAATGATTTATCAAGCAATACATAAATTGTGAAGAGCTGTTTCTAGAAGAAAGATGAGAAACCAAATGCACTGTACACTTCACTGCCGCTTTCATGTTACTAAACGGAAGTATTTCCGCTAGCAGCATAAACAGTGTACTGCTGCCTGCAGGTGTTTACTCAGACACTTTTTCTTCAACTTATATTTTTATTTGATTTGCAGCATTGGAGATTTTACTTTAGACAATATGAAGAAATCTAAATGCACTGCATTTGCTAATCTGAGTTGCTGTTTTAGTGGGATGGTGGGGGTAATTTAATATTTAGGTTATGATTTGGAAAGATAAAGGCAACATGATGGTGCAGTGGTTAGTACTGTGACCTCAATGAATTTATTAACTTTGGCTTTAATCCCATGTGAGGTTGTTGTCTGGGTGGAACTTCCACTTTCTCCTTGTTTCTGTGTTGGATTTTCTCTTTGCTTTTTGGTTTTTCTCCTACAACCCCAAAGATGTACATGTTTCTTTAATTGGCTATTACAAATTGGACTGGGGTAAATTTTTTTTCTTTGACAAGGCCCTGTGATAGACTGGAGCCCAGTCCTGTTGTCCCTCCAGCTGTGATCAAGTGCTGATGGGATAATGTCTGGCTCCTCATAAACCGGAATTTGATTAAAGGAATACTACAGCTACTACACCCAATATATATATACACTAGGCTGACCCGCCTTTTAAGGCGACCAACTTTTAAATTGACCACTTCTTAAGGCAATTCAATATGTAGATCAATTTGGTATTTTATACAAACTCATTAATTTGGTTATATTGCATTTGAGCGGTATTACTTTAATACTCATAGTTTGTTATTTTTGTGATGAAATTTAATCTTTTTTTCTATATTGAGGTCGCCCTTTTGAACCCCCCTCATATACTACGCCGTGTGGCATTTGTACTCCATCAACATTAATTCTTTCCAGAGACATAATTTTGTCTGTTATTCCAGCGCATCGCGCACAAAAGCAAGGGAATGATGGGAGCACCAGAACTCTGCTCACATCATGTCGCTTTTATATAGTAAGAAAGAAGAAGAAGATATCGCACAGTCTGGAGTAAAAAAATCATCTTTTACCTGGAAAAACGTAACTACAAATCCCATCGTGCATTGCAAAATGGACGGGGTGTGTGTGAAACTCCGCGCCTGCGTAGCACTCACGGGACGGAAGGACAATCCCGACCGCTTATATATATATATATATATATATATATATATATATATATATATATATATATATATATATATATATATATATATACACACACACACTAATAAAAGGCAAAGCCCTCACTCACTCATTGACTCATCACTAATTCTCCAAATTCCCGTGTGGGTGGAAGGCTGAAATTTGGCAGGTTCATTCCTTACAGCTTCCTTACAAAAGTTGGGCAGGTTTTATATCGAAATTCTACACGTAATGGTCATAACTGGAAGCTGTTTTCTCCATTTACTGTAATGGAGATGAGCTTGAACGCCGTGGGGCGGAGTTTAGTGTGACATCATCACGCCTCACGTAATCACGCAGTACATAGAAAACCAGGAAGACCTCAAAAAGCGCTGAAGAAAACATGCATTATATAATTGAGAAGGCAGCGAAACAATAAGAAGCGGCGAGTGACATATACAACCATATTCATGAGTTCTGCTACTTCGGAAACAAAGCACGATGTAAACCTACACTTTAAATTAAGTTCATAGACAGGCTGCCGCTGGCGTTTGTAATTTAGTGCCTGCCCATATAAGGCCGTCCGTCAGCGGCAATCCAATAGCAAACTCCACTAAATATTCACGGGTGAAGGACTGTGCTTATGGAGAGGAAGATGAGATGGTCAGGGTGGTGTTTGACACAAACTCAGCGAAACTGCGAGAGAAAGTTTTAAGTGCCAGGACTAAGGTAACATTAAATACAGCCATGGACATAGCACGAGATGGCACCAGCACAGCTGGGAACCTTCGATGCATGTACACCGAAGCGGCTCACGTGAACTGACGCAGTGCACAGATAAAAGCAACAGTTCCAAAGAGCTGAACAAAACCGAATTACACAATTGAAAAGGCAGCAAAAATATGAAGCGTCTGATACATACAAGCATATTCATAAATCCAGCTACTGCGGAAACAAAGCACACGTTGGAAAAAGTCAATGTCCCGCTAAAGGAAGACAGTGTAAAAAACCCGTGCATGCAGTGTGTCAGGTCTCAGATAAAGAAGAAGGCGAGCTGTTTATTGATGCAGTAAGAAGCGAATCGATGAATGAAACCTGTCATCTTTACAGCGATTGACAAACACGGAATGTAACTTGAACACAACACATCCTACAAATACGAACCTGATTGAAAGAAATAATGATAATCAAATCCTTGATGACAGCAACACTCAGTAACACTCACAAAACAAATACTGTATATTGACAGTCATGTTACGTTATTTTTAAAATGTTCCCTTTTCTTTTCTAGCTTTTTAACACACTACTTCTCGCTGCGATATATACGCGGGTATATATATATATGTATATATATATCCCGATCTACATACTCGAATAATGGATACTTTATTAGCCATCAATGATTGTTTTGGTAAAGCCATACTCAGTGTATTCATTAGATGAGCGGTAAAAAGTAAGAGCGAGGGAGGATGACTTATTGAGGCATGCAGGCTGTAGTCGCGTCAACTCTATCTGAATTGCGCGATCACATTTGAAAAAATATATCTTTTCAAGTTCTATTTAGTCCATATGTGTCAAACTCAAGGGCGGGCCACATCCGCCCGGCGTAATTATATCCGGCCCGAGATCATTTTATATACTGTATTATTGTTATTAATGGCCGGGTATATGAAGCGCTGGTAACACAATAAACTACAGATCCCATAATGCAGCGCTTCAGCTGCCTTGCGAACACTTACGCGTTAATCAAGTCTAGCTTATGATGCTGCAAGTTATTGCGAAGCTAGCTCACACGATGCTGAGAGAAAAGTTGATTCTGAAAATAGAGCCTTTAAAACCGATGGGAGGCTGAGTATATGTTTACTGAACCCGTGTGTCTCATTTGTGGAGCTAATGTGGCTGTAATTACAGAATTTAATCTAAGGCGGCACTATGAGACAAAACATCAGGGTAACCTGAATGCAATGCAGAAGATACAGAAAGCAGAATAATTAAATAAGAATCTGACACTTCAGCGGACGTTTTACCGTGCACAATCACAAAGTGATTTCAAGTGAAGCTGCTTTTATGGGAGACACAAATGCACCTTGCCCCACTTTCCCTGTTGCCAAGTAATGTTAAACCAAGTCGTCACTACGGTGTTCCCAAATCGCACTTTGCTGATAAACTGAGCGCGCACTGAGTTTGCACGGCGCTTTGGTGACTTTGAAGAACAAAAAGTCCGTCTACATGCGGCTCGAACCTTGTGCATGTTTGGTAGCACATATCTGTGTGAGAAGCTCTTCTCAGTGATAAAGACTAACAAAACAGCACACAGGAGTCGCCTCACTGATGAGCACCTGCAATCCATCCTGAGAATCTCCACAACACAGAACCTCACACCAAACAGAAACGAACTTGTTGCCAAAAAGATGCCAGGCGTCCAGCTCTAAAATGACATATGAGCAAAGACAACTGAATGATTTGATTTGTTATTGCTGAAAGGAACACATTTTATTTATATTTCCAGGTTTTGTTATGCAGCATGTTCATATTTGAATTTGTATAATTTTGACAGGATATATTTTTATGGAGAGCAAAATCTTTTGGGATATTTAAAATCTAAGTTTATTTTTATATAAAATTACATAAGAGTAAAGAAATTTGAATGTTTGTTCTTTTAACGTTTACTTTATTTCTAACTTGCATAATTTAGACAGGATATATTTTTATGGAGAGCAAAATATTATAAGTTGTTTAAGGTTTGAGTTGATTTATTCAGAATAATATTCCTGTCTGTTTTACCATTCCTACCAAAGATATTTCTGTCGACTAAATAAAAATTCCTTCTATTTAAAATTTAAATAGAACTTGAACAAATCGATAGTTCATAATATCCACGCAGACTTGCACGTAAGAGCGGGAGTTTTAACAAGCAGCGTATTGCACTGATACGAAATAGCTGTGTGTGTATATATGTAGATATGTATGTATATGTATATATATGTTTATATATGTGTGTGTGTATGTATGTATATATATGTATTTGTGTGTATATATGTGTGTATGTATGTATGTGTGTATGTATATGTGTGTATATATGTAGATATATATATATATGTATGTATATGTATATATATATATGTTTAGATATGTGTATATATATATATATATATATATATATATATATATATATATATATATATGACAACAAAACTCATCACTCACAACAGTGACAAAACAATTACATTCACAATCATGTTACGTTATTTTCAAAATGTTTCCTTTTCTTTTCATTGCTTCTTTAACACACTACTTCTCCGCTGTGAAGCGGGTATTTTGCTAGTATATATATATACAGTAATCCCTCCTCGATCGCGGGGGTTGCGTTCCAGAACCCCGCGATAGAAAAATCGCAAGTAGAAACCATATGTTTGTGTAGTTTTTATATATTTTAAGCCCTTATAAACTCTCCCACACTGTTAACATTATTAGAGCCCTCTAGACATGAAATAACACCCTTTAGTCAAAAGTTTAAACCGTCCTCCATGACAAGACAGAGATGACAGTTCTTTCTCACAATTAAAAGAATGCAAATAGATCTTCTCTTCAGGAGCAGAGAATTTCAGAGGGAGAGAGAGAGCGCAAAGAAAAGCAAACAATCAAAAAATCAATACTTGTGCTTTTAAGTTTGCCGCGGCATTTTTAGAGGAGCGTTAGTATCTTCTAAGCAAACAGCCCCTCTGCTCACATCTCCTCCGTCAGGCGCAGAGAACGTCAGAGAGAGAGAGCGAGATTAAAGCAACAATCAAAAAATCAATACGTGTGCTTTTGAGCTTTTAAATATGCCGAGCACCGCAATAAAGCGGCATTTTTTGAGGAGCGTCAGTATCTTTTAAGCAAACCGCCTCTGTGCAAACAGCCCCTCCGTCAGGCGCAGAGAATGTCAGAGAGGGTGAGAGAGAGGCAGAGACAAGCAAACAATCAAGCTCCGCGCGGGATGCATATCTTATAGCATTGAGGAGTTTTAGTTAATATGTAATACATGCTCTGATTGGGTAGCTTCTAAGCCATCCGCCAATAGCGTCCCTTGTATGAAATCAACAGGGCAAACAAACTGAGGAAGCGTGTAGCATAAATTAAAAGACCCACTGTCTGCAGAAATCCGCGAACCAGCGAAAAATCTGTGATATATATTTAGATGTGCTTACATTTAAAATCCCGATAGAGTGAAACCGAAAGTCAAAGTGTGATATAGCGAGGATTACTGTATATATATATATATATATATATATATATATATATATATATATATATATATATATATATATATATATATATATATATATATATATATATATATATATAAATATAAATATAAATTGTTACTTACCCCATGTAAATTTGTAGTGATGGCTGCGAAAAAAATTATTCTCACTTTAGAGTGGACAAGGTACATGGCAAAAATTGTGATTGAACTAGACCCAATAGTGACCAGTGCTGGATAACGGTAAATGATCTTAAAAAATGTTCAGGGAAACAAAGCAAAAAACAGGACTTGCTGCATTACCCACATTTCCGTTATCCATTTGTATGCTCAAAACACACCAACGGTCTGGAAAATTACTGTACAAAATAAACGGGAAAGACACTTACCCATAATACTGTGCCATTGTTTGTAATACTGTGCCATTGTTTGTATTTGTAGTCTTCTGTTGTATCTGTCATAATTGTGATACCGGTTATATCACAGACACAATCCTATGTCAGGGCAAGATAATTGTTGGTCATTGTCATGTGTGTTCTAAGCCCTGTATATACCAGTTTTCCATTATTGACAAGTAACTCAATACTATTAATAAATGTAATTTCTATTGTGTCACATTTTAGATCTATTCATGTTTTCAATTTTTTGGAGGTTCAAGATTTTGCTTTCTTATCTCTGTAGGAAACTCAGCGCTTGCTGGCTGAGCCTGTACCTGGGATAAAAGCAGAACCAGATGAAAGCAACGCACGCTATTTTCATGTAGTCATTGCAGGCCCACAAGATTCCCCTTTTGAGGGAGGGACTTTTAAACTTGAACTATTCCTTCCTGAAGAATATCCTATGGCAGCTCCAAAAGTACGTTTCATGACCAAAATATATCACCCTAATGTAGACAAATTGGGAAGAATATGCTTAGATATTTTAAAAGGTGAGTGTTTCTCTCTCTCTCTGTTACATAATAAAACTGAAACAGATGGGTAACAGTTGATGATTAAATATCTGCTATGTAACCCACAAGTACCCTTGGTGCTAAGAATTTTTAATCTGCTTTATATAGGGTCATCTTGGCAAATCATTAATTTATTTATTTTATTAATATTTTTGCTTAAAAAAGTAAAATTGCAGGGTTTTAAGTGGTGTATATTGTAAACTGAAAGAAATATTTTACAGTGGCTATTATGTAAGACAGTTCATAAGTACTTTCAAATTAAACAACTTTCCACTGCTTTACAGATTAATTGTTGTAGCCCTGTGGAGGATTAGGCAAGGTTAGTCCTGAAGAGCCCCTGAATGACTTTGGCTGGCATCTGTCCAGAGAATAGTTAGCAGTTCCCATAACCTACACTAGTTCTGTTTTTTTTTTTTTTTTAAAAACCTGAGACATAATGTTTCCAAGACTTTATTCAATGAAACAGTAACATCTATTGATTTTCTGTTATGTATAAGAAATTATAGTAGCTGATCTGCCCATCAGGATGTACTATAACAGTAAGTATACTGAACAGATTTAATTCCTATGGAGATGTAACTATGAAGGATGCAGTTACGCTGAGTAAAATGCCAAGCGGAAACTTATTTGATAGGTTGGGAAGGCATACCTGGTTTTGTAGTTATCTATTTCTGCTCATGACATGCAGAGATACTAGTTTTTAAGTCTGTCTCATGTGTGATGATTTAGGATTTTACCCGGTTATCTATATTTTTCACATTTTATGCAAATGTGTAAAATTTCCACTAAAGCAAAGATTGAACAGTGATATCTTTATAGATAATTTTAAATGTTATGTCCAAAATTTGTGGGTAATTTTATAATTTTGTGGTTGTTTGAAGTGCTTTTAGCATAACTACTTTTACAGTAAACTAAACCAGAAATGGCAATTGACAAGAATTATAGAATTGTTTGTTTGTATTGTACTGCAGTAGTTTATTAGATTATCTCAAAGCCATCATGTACTAACAGAGACAAGGCTGGGGAATTCCATGTCAAATCATCACACTTTTTGACCTCAATGTCACAGATTTTAACGAAACTTGGCCTGCTGATTTGGTCTTATGAGTAACCCATGGAACTGAAATTGCATGTGTCTTATATCAATATCAAGGGAGACTTGAGGTAACAAATTTTGAACATATTTTGGGTTAGGGGATATGACTTTGACTGGCTATATCTCCCTAAATACAATTTGCACAGAAATGGTTCCCATATTGTTTTAAAGCTCTTGTACAACTCTATAATGCCAAAATAACTAAAAAAAAAAAATAGACTTAATGACAAAATCAGAAATGTTGTAGTTTTTCTCTTCAGAAGGGCCTTGAGTTAAGTAAATGATATTTGAGATCATGAACTCTTTCATTGTATATTTTCAGAAAATGTAGATCAAGCCCTTCCTCATAAATCTGAAAAATTAACACAAAAATTAAACTGAAACTAGATGGGTTCTTAGAAAAATAAAGTGAGGAAAGAAATCCAACTTTGGTGGAATCATGAATAAGTTACGTACAACCTCTACTGTTTGAACGGTAAGGTGAGAATTGTAGAACATAAACAGTGGCTGAACTTTTCAATTTATACTCTATCACAGCCTTTGATGCGGTGATTGTGTCTTTGCTTGAAATTATGTGTGTATGTATGTCCGTCCTGTTGCCGTCACAGGTTCAACTAATAAAAGCACATCCCAATGATCAATGACAAGTTTATCAAGATGGTATTAGAACGAGTAGGATGGAGATGGTCTGTGAGGATGTAAAAAGTTCAGTCTCAACTTTTTAGTGCTGGGCATAAATTCTTGAACTCATCCTAGTTACTGTACCTTTATCTCCAGATGTTGAGGGTCCAGCAGTAGGTTCAGGATCGGGAGGGTCTGCTATATCACTAATGGTAGAGTCAAACTGACAGATCTGTTTGTTCTCGGGTGTGAGTTTTGACAGTCTCATACAGCAGTTTCAACAGATGTTCTGACCTGACCTTAAATTGAGACTTGAGTGATCCTGTATTGCTGTCTCAGGCACATCTCCTCTTGAGATGGCATTGAAAGGGTCACAACAAGATTTCTGGTTGAGTCTTAAGCAACTGCTCTATTAAAGACATTCAGAAAAAGCAATTCTTTTATCTCCATTAGGTAAATGACAGCATCTGCTATTGATTGATTACACCTGACTGATTTGTACATCTCACTCCCCTCTGATTAATTGAAGGCGGAGCATTGGCATTAGCCACATTGAAATGGAGCAGTTTCATAGCAGCCATTTTGACATGAAAAATTATGGCAAGCGCAGCTGTCACTAATAACATTACTGAAGCTTCTGCTCAATTTCAGTGTATCATAATTGGAGCCTTAATTAATGTAATGGCTTACACCTGTGCTTACAATACTGTGTCATGTCAATATGGCTGCTATGAAAAAGGCCCATTAGTGATATAAAGCCATGTGATGCCACCTATAAGTAAGGATAGCTCAGCAAATTGTGTCACAGATTGGGTATGTCTTTAAAATCCCCATGCCACAGATGAGGAAAGCTGACTGTGATGTGACAGCACGTAACTGGCTTGGGGCTGCCAACATTGATGTGGATGGTAGCTGTCTGTTGAGACAAACAAATCCCTCCCTCCATCAGAAGCAGCTCGTGGGGCCACACAGTATAAGGCTAATAAACAGTAACTGATGCTTCCTATGTTCTGTCTGTGACACAAGTCAGTCCTGTGGTGTCCTCTCCAGTTGTGTCAGATTGGTACTAAAATTTTGACTTTGATATGGGTATAAACTTTTGGACCACAGTATCTGTGGCTAAAAAGAGACACATGCCTTTGGGAGCCCATTATAGTGAGTAGAAGCATGACCCCCTTCCCCACCAAATCCCCTCTATCTTCCACCCAATAGCTTCATCCCCAGATACTCCGCCTCCAATCCCTCCACATCAGTGGAAACCTTCAGAACCGTATATAACTCGCTTATCTAGACTTGTGGTAAAAAAAAAAAAATAAACTGTACAACATCGGTAACCTGATGAACCACTGTTGTTAGTAGTAGTGATATTTCTGCCTGGCAGATAATTTACCTGTAGATAAATTGAAAAACTACAGACCCAACTGTCATGACACTCACACTGCTTGTTCTAAGTAATTGACTCATTCATTGAAAGGGGAACTTTCAAAATAATAATTAATTAACCTGTGAAAAAAAACAGGTGTCATTAATTATGCTTTATTATGGAGAAAGGGAAGCAAATGTTTTACACATTGTTATAAAATATATTTCCTTCTGAACTGCTAAGTAAAATGGGCCATTCCAAGCATTTTCAGAGGAATAACGCAAGTTGATTAAAATGTTGATTGGATAGGAGAATATGTATAAACAAGTGCAACAAATTATAGGATGCTCAGCTAAACAGATCTCACATGCTTTAAAATGGGAACAAAACGGCAAAACACACCATTGAAAGCAAGCAACTAATAGAATGGTAAAGATTCAGTCAGTGATGACCTTCAGAAAGATCAAAGATAGTGTAAAATTACGTGCATGTACTTCACAGTCAGACATTTGATCAAAGCTATCATGAAGAACACCTCATAACGTATAATTGTTGAATAAAATGGCATATGCAGAATCTGTTCAAATTTGCCAAGGAGCAACTTGATTGGTCCGAACAAAAATGATATAACTTTCTGTGGACTGACAAGAGTAAAATAGTTCTTTTCGGGTCGAGTGGTCATCAACAAGTACATCAGATGAACCCCCAAACAGAGTACTGAAGCCAGTGAAGCATGGTTGTGCAAAAATGATGGTATGGGGTTGTTTATCATACTATAGTGTTGGGCCTATTTATTGTATGCCACTGGTCATGGATCCGTTTCAATACATCATAATACCTGAAGAGATTATGTTGCTGTATGCCAAAGAGGAAATGCCCCTGAAATGGGTATTTTAACAAGACAACCTCAAACACATGAGTAAGCAAGCAACATCTTGGTTTCTGACTAAAAGGATTGAGGTAATGAAGTGACCCACTCAATTCCCTGACCTCATCTCCATTGAAAACTTGTGGGAGACATTAAAAATGCAATTTTTGGAGCAAAACCAAAAAATTCACAGGGACTTATAGAACTTGAGTTTAAAGAGAAAAAGGTCAACACTATTTTTTATCAGATTAATACTCATTTTCTTTGTTTCCTGTAAAAGAATAATGCAGACTTGATAAAATTTGTTAAAGCTTTGATATAGAATTGAATGTGTAATGTTTCCACTACATTTGAAATAAAAGCTATTAAAAATATTTCACTTTATTCACTTTAACACTTTTTTTTAATTAACACAACTGTATGTGTTAAAATACTCACATTAAACTCAATTATAAATTACTCACCAGACACTACTTACTGGATATATGCAGAGTTTTCAGTTTTTAATAACAGAATAAAAAATTAAATTATTCCTCAGGCCTAGGAGCTCATATACTAGAAAGTTAAACTGTGTTCCTGACATCCTAATTCTTAATAAATCCAATTTTAAAATCCTTTATAAAAGTTGTGTCCTGCTCCCTATCATTGATGCATCTGGAACCAAATCCTTCCGCTTTTATCCTTTGCATATGCTCTCATGTTTCTTTCCCTTGGGATCTTCTGTATCCTGCTCTTCCTCTTACTTGACTATCAAGATTCCACTGCTGTTTCAAACTGTAAACCTTTTAGAGCTTTCCTCTCAGAAATGCCTTGCTGCTAAACATCTATTGCATTTACACTAGAAATCCCCTGAGTTTGTCACAAGTGATTATTGGGTATCTTCATTTTGCAGTATGTTGCAAATCAAGTTACCTTTGTCTCAGATTGCCAAAGCATCCACAGAGACCATTAAGGCCTGGTCTACCACTTGTTCAGTCCTCTAAATCATGGATTTTTGCCGCCCCTTTAATTTTTTCTCACTCAGACCTGCCTACTGAGGCTTTACCATCCTTGTTAGAGCGTTCTATTATTACTTTGTATTTTAGCCCCTTTGTTTTATTCCTCAACTCTTTGGCAGTTTAGTTAGGGTGTTGGATTTGTTGCATGTATTCTCTACAGTTGTGTCGTATAATGTTAAATAAGCAATTGATCACAAAAAGACAAAAGAAATCAGTAATACGGTGCCATTAATAGCACACTTAATGAACCATTAGACATGTATTGTAAAAGTAAAAAGGCAGCAATAGTGATGTCAGTAGTCATTAATGTTCTGGTGAGGGAGATGGAATGCATGTACCAAATACATTAAGAGGAAGAGTTGCCAAGTTCACTGGATTCCATCATTTCTCGATTGTTGACGTGTTCTGATTTTTTTCCATTGTAATGTAAGCACCCGAATAGTTAGTTGCTTGTATATTTTGCTGACCATAGAGGAAGATAAATGTTAACACATACTGTAGATCACATTTTTAAGCCATTCTTTATTAATGCAGTTAAGTAGCTTCAGCTTTGCAGTTCTTGGAATAGCTTTTCAAGCTTCTTCATAATTTTGTTTTAATTTTTTTTGTTATGGAAATGATGTACAAACTAAAATAAGAACAGCATGTGCCATCTAGCTACAAAGTGGCTATCCATATTTATTGGCATTGTAACCCAGAACAAGATGCCTTATGTTTCAAAACAGGGTACTAAGTCAGATTCTTAGTAAATATGAATTCTCACGATGGAGAAGAAAAATGTAATGTAGAGTAAAAGATGTTTTTGTGGGACATTTAGACAAGACTAGTGCTGGGAGGTATACCGTTACATACCGAAAACCATTTTTTATTTTTGTTATGATATGCATTTTTCTTATAACGCAATACCGGTTTAAATAGCCTAAACAATGTTCGGAACGTGGCGCAGCATGAAACTGTTTAAGGAGGCTACACGGCTAAACATGCATGCCACAGAGTACATGTGTTAGTGGAGCTTTTGAGCGGTGAAAATGGACAGCAAACATTCCTAAACTGAACGATGCAGTTGAATATGATGACACAGAAGAACTTTTTCCAAAAAAAGGAGTTGTGTCTGTTGTCTGGAGATATTTTGGTTTTAGAAGGTTGGATGTGGACCAAACAACTATTTACTGCAAATGGAGGCAGCATCACAAGCAATTTGCTGCACCATCTTAGCTGCACAGATGCTTTGGAGTACCATGAATGTATGGAACCAAGATTGGCACCCTCCATGTTCTCAGGTAAAACTGAAAAAGCTAGAGGACACTCGAGTCAGACGTCGCTTGTAGACACGTTTGCTAGAGGTACTGCCTGCGACAGAAAAAGCAAGCGGTGGATCGAGATAACCAACGCCATTACAATCCATATAGCTAACGTGTCAGTGGACAGAGGTTGTTAACATTAACAGAAAGTATAGTTGGTTTACAAAAAATATTCACTATTCCTTTTCTAAGATATGTTCAGTGCAATACAACTTTTGACAAGCACCCTGGATATTTTACTAAATCTAAATGCTTCTTTGGATGGTTGAAAATATGTTGTCAAAATTATAGTTTAAGTTGTTTGCAAAATGTGTTCAATAAAAAGGAGTGCAACTGTAATGCAGTGTGATTCCTTCTCTTCATTAGTGCCCCCCTCCTTGAAACTATCACTTTATGGGGACATGCAAACCTGTATTAATACATATTAAAATTTTTTTGTACAATGTAAAATACTCATGACAGTGGAATAGTTTATTCTTAGCTAGTCTACTGCAGTAATTGCAATGGAAAATGTGGTTAACATCCACTCATGCATGGGAAAAAAATACCGTTGAATACCATGAAACCGGAATAATTTTGAAAAATACTGTAATATAGAATTTTGATCATACCGCCCAGGACTAGACAAGACTAAATTAAAACTTAAGTTTAGCCAAAATCTTATGTCTTGTTTATTCTGTTTGTTTGACCTGTTGAGAAGCACTCTGCTCAAACACATTTTGCTTATTTTACCTAGTGAACATGTGATAGTTTAGTAAGTGATCAATTGACTTAATTAACAACTTTCATAGTAGTCTTCTTGCTAGTGTTGTAACTTTGATGGAAACAAGCTTGAAAGCGCCCAGAATTCTTAACCCAAATTCAAATGTATGCATTGAAAACTATTGTACTGAATTTCATTTAAATATTCAAACTGTCACTTTTGGTTTGGATGATAGCTCTGGAGTGTAGTGATCCATTAAAAAATGAGCTGTTTATTAAACACTGATATTGTCAGAAATATTATAATTGGAGTTGCATTTCTAACAAACATCTGACATGTGTGTATCTGTGCACATGGTTATTTTTTATAATTGGAGAATCATTTGTCTTTGTGGTTTAATACTTATTTTAGAATATGTGTTTATCTTACAAAATGTGAAAAATTTGTATTTAAAATAGTTTAAACTGTACAGGTCAATTATTTAGATTTTAAGGCAAAACTTTTTTGCTGCTGTAACAAGATGTTTTTACTTTTTGTTTTTTTAAATTAACAACTTAAAACTAACAGGATTAATACCACAGGTATATTGTCTTTTTGTTAATTATTTTTTCCTTAAGATATAAAAAAGGTGTTAACTGACTGAAAACTGGAGCAGCATTTGATTCAAAAATACCATTTTAGCAGATAATCTGCTCTACATTGCGTTATTTCTCCAATTGTAGATAAGTGGTCCCCAGCCTTGCAGATCCGTACAGTCCTGCTATCAATCCAGGCTTTATTAAGTGCTCCCAATCCAGATGATCCATTAGCAAATGATGTAGCGGAGCAGTGGAAGACCAACGAAGCTCAAGCCATAGAAACAGGTATAGTTATTTCGTGTTCAGAAATGAATAGCTTGATAATCTTTTAAGATTTATTCTGTTAGATACCCAATATGGAAGACACTAGGTCAAATAGAAAATGTTAAATTTGGTTAGATGCAAAAATTACTTTGGCAGCTCTCCCAATTAATACATAAATGTCTCCTTTGTGACACATTAGCATATGCAGTTTTCCCTAATTTTGTAAAAATAATTTATAACCACCCTCCCTGAGACTTTCAAAGGAAAGCTCCAAAATGAAGACAGAACAGAACACAAAGATGACAATACAGACATACAAGTATTGGAAAGGACCATTTTGTGATCTTGTGTTTTCATGGGACAGTGGTGACGAAGATTGATGTCTCTGTGTAACCTGTTCAGGTTCTGGGCCTCAATTACATACAAAATATGTCACAAAACTTACATTATTCTTAGTAAAATTTAAGCTTTTCAGATGGTTTGTGCGGTGATCTTCCAGTTCTGGTTTTCTAGATGTGTATAATGGCACTGAACACTCCAGGACCCACGAAAGACATTAATATGAAATGTTAGCACTCGTGCATTAAGGAAATCTGTGCCTCTTGTAGTGTGTGTGTGTGTGTGTGTGGTTTGTTTTATTTTGAACAGAATATTGTGAACAGTTATGTTGTGATTATATAGTGATAACTGTCAGTCTGGAACAGATCTTTTATGTTTGACATCACATATATTATTGATTTAATCATATATTTTCTCTTATGAGGAGAGAGTGATGCAAACAGGGTTGTGGCCATTAATAAATGGTTGAGAATGCATGTTAAATTCCAATTCACTACCTGGATTTAGAATAGAAATGAAATTGTACCCAGCTGTAAGAAAACACTAGATTCCATCAAATTCTATTTCAAAGAGAGGTTATTTTGACTTGACAATATTTATGTGAAACATGAATCAAATAAGACTGTTAAAATCTAATAATATAAAAAAATTACATATATTAAGGCAAAATGATGAGCAATTTATTAAGATTTGAGGCACCATGTATTGCAGTATGGCAGTTTAACATTTCTACTGTTATATGTGGTACCTTATATTTATAAAGGTCTAACTTAAATTTTTTGTTTCCCCCATATATTTAGTGTTCTACTTGTAATTCTTTCCTGTTAGAAACAGTACAGTCATTCCATAACATGGCACAGATCTCAATATCATACCACTCTTCCCATATTCATCAACCGTTAATTTAAAATTCTGATTTTTATTTACTTTACTTTATATCAGTTATTCTTAATATATCCAATTCCACCTGAAAGGAACCTTAAACATTTTTTAATATTCAATTTTTTAAGATGGATATATCACTGC
The DNA here is from genome assembly GCF_016835505.1 of Polypterus senegalus. Classification (NCBI taxonomy): domain Eukaryota; kingdom Metazoa; phylum Chordata; class Cladistia; order Polypteriformes; family Polypteridae; genus Polypterus; species Polypterus senegalus. Next base: position 104,860,944 of record NC_053161.1, read on the forward strand.
ATCTAACCTCAGATATGTGATTGTAAAAAAAAAAAAGTTAATGCTCAGAATTTATTGAATTAAATTCAGCTTATTTATTGGGAACATCGAGCATGAGATGGCACGTTTAAGTGATAAATGACTAGAGGTGTTGAATGTTTCTGCGCAACTAGTTAGTCGACTTGCATCCTGTTTTTAAGTGAAAAGTGTGTGTCCGTCTTGAAGAAAATGTAGATAATGTGAATGACTTGTAACATGGTGTCAGTGTTGGCTGTTTGTTCTTTGTTGCTAACTTGATCCTTTGTGTTTTTCAGCTAGAGCATGGACTAGGCTATATGCTGTCAACAATATTTAAACAGAATCCCAAGTCAAGTGTGAAAACGTCTCCTTCTGTTCTGCCAAGATCTCTTCATTCTTCGTTTGCATTTAAGGACAGTCTTAGGGGGATAAAAACTAAAGAAAATTTAACCAACCAGACAACATCAGTCCTTTGGTGATTTAAATGCACATTAGCAAAAATTTGTCTTGTCCTTATTCATTTTACAGTGCATGAGCAGAGGCAAGAAAGTACACCACTTGTAATTTTATTGATTTTTTTTTTTTTAAATAATTGTTTTTTTTTTTTTTTCTCTCTCTCTGAAATGTTGTCCTGCCTCTGCCTTAATTTGCATATAACTGGTATTGTCTGACTGCACAAGCACTGTGAGTGAAGGTAGGCAGAGTTGACCACGGGCACAGTGTTGTTTTAAGTTGCTTTTTTTGTTTTGATAATGCTAATGGAGTTGTTATACAGCTAACTTGAACATGTTAGGTTTTGCCCTTTAGCCAGGTCTGGTTAACCTTTTAGGAGCTATACATTGGAATCCTTGAATTTAAAATAATGACAAACAAGATAAAGGAAAGAAAAGCTTGGCTTTAAAAATCCATTCAAAAAGAAAAGCCATCAGTATCAATTTTGTGACTGCTGTTGAGTGTAGATCTTGCAAACGGCTTGTGACTTTTGTATGGCTTGTCTGGGGGGGAAAAAATCCTGTAAATCTTATGTTTTAGTAAAATATTTTTGTTGTTATGCTATTTGGTCTTAGTATTTTATTTTGCCTGCTGAATTCATTCTTAACTGTCATTGCTATACAATTTGGTTCTAAAGGCCATAATATAAGTTGGAAATGCGTAGCACATCACAGATGGATTTTCTTATTTTATTTACTATAAAATTTGAAGCTACAAATTTAAAATGTCAGCAATACCTGGAAAGATCTATAATGAGACTGATGTTATCTAAAGCCTTTCTCCATGTGTAAAGGACGTTGCTACTATCTTGACTGGTGCAGGAAAAGGATGTAAGAAGTTAATGATTGTAAATTCATACATTTCTATCCATACAGGAGATAACTGTTTCCTACTGTTATGAGTAAAGCATCAATCCACCTTCATATTTTTGTTCTTTCTGTAAATAAACTGTTGATTAATAATAGGTATTGTTACTCTGTCTTTCTGGGATTTCAGGGTTGAGTGTTTGTGTATTATTTTGCAGTCTATCAATGTAATACATGTTGGATTACAAAAAACAATTGAATTCCACACCCAATTGCGCCTTATTTGTTTCTAAAATTGTGCCAGCTTTAATAGTGTCATGTAGCAGATCTCTATAGTTCCATCATGCACTGAGCAAGACCACAAGTAAGTGTCTGAGTAGCAGGAGCACCCGCATGCTTACTGTTTAATAATAATGTGATGACAGAGGAATGCAAGCTTTTTAAAGGGTGAAGAATACTTGCATCTAACATGTTATGTAAGATGTCTGGATGACTCCGTGTTTGAATTGTGAATGTGAGGTTTCAATTAACTGACATTGAGTGGGCCACAGAAGTAACTGATGTCTTCTTAACACTACACCTAAATAGTGAGGAGCAAATGCCTCGAGTTCAGAGAAGTCATGGAAGTTTCTGTAAATTTCGCAGAATTCAGCGAAATGCAATGGGTAAGGACTAGCTGAACTAGATTTGACTGGCGCAATCATCTTTAACGGGTCCCTGAGGGCCTGGGAAGCTTATTGTAGCAAAAAAGGCAACCTGAGCTGTGCGGCTGCGGTGCCAACTACTGCACCTCAGTGAGAGTAAAGAAAAAATGGTGTCAGAAACACACAATCATATATTTCATCAAAACAAAGAGGAAATGCAGAAATCATAGTCAAAAGTCAGAAAAAATACGTCTTGTAAAGGCAGAAAATTGAAAGTGGCAAGTCATGGTTGAAGTAGCTGGTTTGTTCTATTATTTGAGGTTGTGCAGAAGGCTCTCCAAAGTGTCTTTGCTGATTCCTTTGCACTTCTATCAAAAAGAAGTGTCTTATAAACAGTAATATATCTTTTGTGGTTTAACGTCAGGGTCCTTCAACGTTTGTTTCTTTATCTCGTGGCTAATTATGCATGAATAGGGCACGTCCTCCTCTTATAATGACGTGGAACTTGAAGATCGGCCTGCACATTGGTGACACATTTATGCTGTATATGTTCCATACAAATGACATTTTGTGAACTTGCATTATTTACTTATTTGTTCTACCACAAAGTCCCACAGAGTCTGTAATGCAAATAATCAGCCTGTTTTACTAATATGGGTGTTGGAGGTGTTCAGTGTTGACTGATACTAGCCTTGCAAAGCATTATGGGGTGATGGGTAGAAAAGTTTTCCTAAACCAGCCAAATTATCAGTAAATATTCTGACCACAAGGGCAAATTTGCAGTGAATAATGCTCTGGTGAAATTCACTTATCACTCGCTACACGTGAACGAAATCCCGCCATGGATTTTAATTAAATTACATGGAGAGTATACAGAGGTTAAGAGTACAAATAGAGGGGCGTCCATTACAAGATATGGCAGCACTTGTCGTCATGCATCTTTAATTCAAGATCACTTATGTACACTATGGCCAAAACTGACCTTCACACCTACAGTATATGAGCTTTTGGGACATCCTATTCCAAACCCACGGGCATTTGGTAGGTTGGGTACTGATGCTGGATGAGAAGACCTGGCTCAGTGGTCATTCCAATTCATCCCAAAGGTGCTCAATAGGACTGAGGTCAGGGGTCCATGCAGGCCATTCAAGTTCCCCCAAAGTGTTTCTGTGGTTTATTTTCAGCATTTGCTATCCAACTGGTAGGTGGGTTTTCCATGTGCAGAAACTCTGGAGCCCTCAACTGTGTTGGCTTTGTGATGAAAAGAACACGGCAGACTTGGTGCGCAGAAGTTTCATGTAAACCAAGATAGGAAGATTGGATCTGTACCTTTACTGTACTGATGATTTTTTACTTGCCCATGTGTAAAGAAATCCTTGGAAAGGTAGTAAACAAGTTAGTATAAAAACTTGTTCTGCCCAACATTAACAAAATTCCAAAAAGCAACTGTAAAGTTGTCAACTCTTTAAATGTCTGATGACTCGGTATAATAAACTAAATCAAGTGACTTTTGTTTAGCTTGGTGGTCAGTAGTCAGGAGTTAATGAAGCTTTAGTGATGTGTGTATCCCATCCCCATGATGGCTTTATCATTAAGCTGAACTGGTGGCACCTCTGATTCAGAGGCTCGGCTTTGCCCGCTTTAAGGAAGGTCCATGGGTGGTGCGCAGCATGTGATATCATCTGATCCTCCACTTGTACACGGCTCTGCTACAGTTGGGCCGTCGGCACACACCACGCAGTTTAAACGCTCCTTCATTTGAAACTGGAGCACAATTTATACACCATTCCAAACACAGTCCATAAGATAGAAATTTTCAAAGCTGCTTTATTGTCCTGCAAACCAATAAAAAAACCACTTATTTTGTAGCTTGAAATGGCTTTACAAAGTGTGTGTGGAGATAGTGATGTTAATAGAGTAGAATATGCAAGAAAAAGCCTCATTAACCTCAAAATAATTCTTGATACATATTTGAATCTATTTTGAGAACATAAATTGACTTTGCGCTTTTCATTGGAACGCGGCTATTCTTTGTGGAGGTGCCTTTGTAACTTCTAACAAGTGTTTTTAGGAAGTTTGCGACTGGCTTCTTGCACCCCTCCATTGGAATTCTTGCCCATTCTTCACATGCAAAGGCCTTCAGCTCATTGATGCTTGTTGTCTTCTGTGCTACAACTGCCTTCTTTAAATGCCACCAAAGATTTTCTACTTGATTTAAATCCTGGGACTGAGAAGGCCTCTCCAGAACATTCCAGGGTCTGTTCTCAACCAGGCTTTTGTTGCTTGATGGAGAGTCCGTTGATCACCTAAGGTCAGTTTCCCAACAGAAGGCACCAAATTCCTCTTTAAATGGCCTGGCATTTCTGGGAATCCATGAAACCAGTTACAAGTTGATGATTGTCAGTTCTTACAGTAGAAAACCATCCCTACATCATCGAGGAGGCACCTCTGTGCTTGACCATAGGCATGGTATTATCTAGTCAGACATGCCACTGGTCCAGGGGCCTCATGTATAACGCCGTGCGTAGAACTCACACCATAACATGGCATAAGCACAAAAGCCGAAATGTGTTTACGCACAGAAAAATCCAGATGTAGGAATCTGTGCGTACTCCAACTTCCATGTTCTTCCGTTACATAAATCCCGATCAGCGTGAAAACTAACGCTCGTGCACGCGCTTTATTTACAGCCCCAACTCCTCCCAGAATTACGCCTATTTGAATATGCAAATCAATATAAATCGCCCTTAAGCGCAGCCTTCTGTGAAAAGACAATGGGAAAAGCACGGGGAAAATATAAGAATTTCAGAGAATACCAAGTGGAGGCAAAGGAAAAACATACTATTTGTTCAAATAAACCGTGGTATAATCAACAAAATGAAGTTGATCGAGTGACATAGTGTGTTGGAGAAACTTGAAAGCTCACATTCACAAAATCGCACAGTGCCGGAAATAAAAAAGAAGTCACATATCAAAGTCGCCGTGAAAAGGTGAGTTGCAGCCCACTGTCTGAGTGTCATATGAAAGCTTATTAGGGTACAGAGAAAAAAAGGAACACAGTGGGGAAAAAGCACGAAATGTCAACTTCAATCTCGACATTACCACTTTAATCACGTAGTTCATTTTGTCATTAAAGTAGAACATCATAAACTTCATCTTAAAATCGTTTAATTAACCAGTTTCTCAAATCACATCATAATTAAAGTAGCACGTTAAATGCTTTGTTTTGTATTTGATCTTCTATGTGCTCTATGTGTGTGAATCACTACTTGCTTCTTAAACCGGCTCTCTTCCTCCGACTGGACACAGAGTCCATTACATTATATCGGATATTACAGCTCTCTGATTAACTAAAATACTGAGATGTATGCGTGATGTCATTTTCATGACGATAGGAGTTAAAGCACGTTATTAAACATGGGTTTCACTTCGATGAAATAATTTATTGCAGCAGTACTCAGGGGCGGCTCTAGGCTTGTGGTGGCACTGGGCAGAGGAAGAATTGGTGGCTCCTTCGCCGCCAATGTCAGTAAGGTAGTTTATGCACGGTGGATGGCTACGTCTGTTGCGGACACTGCATTGCCGCCTCGTGCTCATGACACAAGCATTTAACTTTTGTCGAAATTTGTCGCTGCATTTTTAGCTGTGTTGTTATTTTCTCTTTCTGTTTTATATTCAATATATATTGGCGTGGCCGCCCCAGGAGTCCTTGCTTTTCTTTCCCCAAGTAACCGATCGCCACACAATCAGCTCTGTAATAGAAGTTAAGCCATCTGTAAGCTTAACGCCGATTCTTCAAAACGTTTAAGGAACATTGAAATACGAGGTGAAGAGCAGAAGAGTAATGAGACTGATTTTTTATTTACCAAAGTTTTATTTTTTAAACATCAATGTTATCCCCTTCAAAGTAGTTCCCTTGGGCAGCTACACACCGATGGAGACGTTGTTCCCACTGTTGGTAGCAGCACTGGAAGTCTTCAGCTGGTATGGTCTTCAGCATGTCCGTTACACTCTTTTGGATGTTTTCTAAAGTCCTGAAATGACGTCCTTTGAGGACATTTTTTAGTTTAGGAAAAAGTCACACGGACTGAGATCAGGTGAATAAGGGGGCTGTGGAACCACAGGAATGCGTTTTGAGGTCAAAAATTCTGTTATGGAGAGGGCAGTTTTTCGGCACCATTTTGGCACAGACCTTTCACATGTGCAAATGTTCAGTCAAAATTTGATGAACGGTAAATCTGTTCAAATTTAATTGTTCACTCAACATTCTTAATGTTAAACGACGGTCTGATCTCATAAGATTGTTCACACGTTTGATGTTTTTATTGGTTTTCGAAGTTGAAGTCCTCCCTGAACGGTGTTCATCTTCAACGTCCAAAAATGCCTTCCAAAAATGATTTGTGCCAGCGAAAAACTTGAGCTCGGGATAAAGAATGTTCCCTATAGGCCTGTTTTAACTTTTCAAACATCACACTTGCCGTTTAATGGCACAACGTTGCTCCAAATTCCGCTGTTCCATTTTGCGTGGCGACAACCAAAAACACAACCGCTAATAGCAGTCACAAAAATCACGTAGTTAACGGAAGGAGTTGAAACTCGCACTGAGCTATGGGAGGGTACTGATACACGTGATCTATCAAGGACAACAGCGCAGCGTTGCCAGATCGCTTGCAGTGATGCCAGTCTCATTACTTTTCTGCCACACCTCGTATCTTCGTAGTACATGTTTAATTATTCTATCCTTTACGACACTCCCAGTGAAGAATATAGATTATATAAATGAAGTTAAAGTTTTATCTGTATAATTTAATCAACATATTTTGTTGCATTTAATCTTACAAATGATACCATCATCATATGTAAATACGCGCTTTATAAAGTGGCTCAGGTTGTGCGATATTATAACTGTAGTGCAAGTTTACAGTGGGGTGATTGTACTTATAAGTACAAAAAGTTCTTAAAGGAGCACTTGATTGAGTGTGTTTATAGTTCTTGGGATGAAACGGTTTCTGAACCGCGAGGTCCGTACAGGAAAGGCTTTAAAACGTTTTGCTGTAGCTGAGGCAGCGTGTGCTTGATGCTGTATGCCGATAATTCTCTTTCCGATCAGCTGCTGCTGTGATTCACACTCAGATACAGTGATATAAATACTCCGAATGAGAGTAATATGGAAAAAGATGATCTGTTGTAGCAACTCCTAATGGGAGGAGCTGAAAGAAGGAAAAGGAGGTGCAGTGAGAGTAACAACGCTAAAGCAGTTATGGTATTTGGAATACTATGGCTGTTCCCTGGACCATTATATTGTTACAAGTTAATTACAATCAGATGCATTACACTAATAAACAATATGCGGTTAGTTTCAGTGTATTTATAAAACCGCATCAGGAAAATAAGGAGTAACCACACAGGAACAGTAACACTGCTTTCACGCTGGGTGCTGCCAGTCTGCAAAACCGAGCAGAGAACTTGCGTATGACAGGGTATGAGGTACCGTGGAAAAGTGCGTGGCTTTACATCAAGTGTAGGTTTTATACATCGTGATTTGAACGTGGAAAAGTTCTTACGTAACATTTCTGTGCGTACGCACCGTTTATAACTGAGGCCCCTGGTGTTTAAAAAGTTCCAGTTTAGCTTCATCAGTCCATACAAGTGTCACTCAAAACTCTGCAAATTCCTCCTGGCACATTCAAGTTGACCATTGCTGTTCATTTTGATCAAGAGTGGAGTGTTTCTAGGAGTCCTCGGTGAAGTCCTTGTTTATTCAGTGTGCGGCTCTTATTTGTTTCCATTGAAACACTTGTCCTGGTCTTCATCAGATCATCCTGTCAGGGTTTTACAGGGGCTTGGGGATTTTTTTTCTTGATTCAGTTGCTAAGGGTTCCTGAGGAAACTTTGGATTTCTCTCATGGCCAGACAGGTTTGCAGGTTTTGCTCTGCCATACAGCATTTTTTAAACTTCTTTATTCTGCTCCTGATGGTGTCTCATGAAATGTTACAGGTCTGGGAAATCTTCTTATACCAATGCCCTTTGGTGCAATGAAATGATGTCATCTTTGTGCTTTTGTGAAAGCTTGTCAGTGTTAACCGTTATTGTGACTCGCGTTGAACAAACTCTTGGGTGGGATTTGGTTTATGCATCCTACCTGAAGCTAATGAAGGGTCATTGATGAGTTCCCAAAGGCCTAGCTGTGTTTTAATGGAGCTTTATACCATGAAGAACTATCTGAAGGTTTTAAAAGAGCAATATTCCACTGGTGTTGAATATTTGAGACCTGGCTACATTACCAAAATGTTCTGTTACTCAGGAATATTAACTACGGCACGCGCATTCTTTGTTGATGGTATGCAGCACTCGGCTGTTAAAGACGACACCCCAGGCAAAATCTAGAAGTTTGATAAACCGGAATTGGTAAATCTTAATCTTGGGGGTTATGGGCAATTATTTCTGATTGCAACCATGTGTAACAAACATCTTTGGGTTGTGACACGTCTCCGCAAATGATGGCCAGTAAGTATTTCGAGCTGTAACCAGGTAGCCTCCGCCTGTAGGGTTAAATGCACTTATTACAATATGGATGCTAAAATTTTGCCTCACTATGTCTGCGGCAGCCAAGACAAGCTGAGCATCTCCTCCTGGACGGGCTGTCTTATTAGCACCACAGACCCCCAGGTAAAGCAGTGTGTTGGTCCCCTGTTTTGATAGCAAAACTAAAACATCACAGACCCCCAGCCAGTGCCCATCCGTTAAGAAGGCTCGGCTTCCAGGCTGCTAGCACAATGCAGTACCCTCCTTATGGATGCATCCCTTCCCTTTGGTAACATTTAAGCTTTTTAAATAATGTAAACCTGCAGAACACTAAACCGAGAGGGCTTTCAAAAGCCGACATTTAATTAAAACCTTTTCTTAATTAGGGCCTCATCGTCTGTGAACTCGGCAGGCACTTTTAAAAAAATAACCAGAGACGTGTTGCTTCATTTTAACGCCACCATTTGAAAGACGTCAGCGCTGCTGTGTTGGGTGGGCTGGCGATTCCCCTCACATATGCCTACGTCTGCTCTTCAGGAACCATTTCAGCCTGACGACAGGAGTCTCCATATGAAGAGCACAACTTCAAGAAAGGCGCACAATGGGGAGAAACTTTGGAGAAAGCCACCAAAGAGCTGGCGAGTGGCGCCACTTCGAGACTGACAGACCTGCGGCCCATGGATAGGAAAGGCCTAACAAACAATCTCGTTAGTTTCAACTTATGGCTGTTTTTTTTTTTTTCCCCCCTGAAGATCAAGTGATGTGTTAATTTGCCACAAACACAAAATGAAACTTAAAAAAGGGATAAGAATATTGTGATAGTGTTGCCTCCTGGGAGCCTCTTGAACCCAATACCGCCGCCAACGTCCACAAGGGATGAACCAGCGGATGAGAAAGGTAACATACAGACATAGCAAGGGACGGGTGCTCCAGTGCTTTTATCAAAAACAATCCAAATCAAAGTGTCCAAAAAAGGGCAGCGCTCTCTTCAATAAATAATCCTTAAAAACAGGTGACTATCCATGGGATTAAAATGAAAACTTTAAAAAAACGAGAGTAAACCAACAGGCACCGGGTCCCATGTGCTCGGACAGATGAGGCCAGCACACCCATTGCTCGCTCGACTGGCGGAGACACTACCTGCTGCAGACTGCCATCTTAGCTGCCTCGAGCGGCATCGCCCGTCCTCCCATCTCCCTTCTGACTCCCCTGGCGTACCTCGGATCCCTGGGGTAGGACTCCCTGTCGATCACATCCACTCCGGTGCCAGGATGATCCGCCCCTTGAGCGCCACTCACACATTGGCTGGCTTCCTTGTCCTGCCTCCTCCCCCCACCAGTGCTGTTCCTTTCTCATTCTTTTTTTTTTTCTTCCCCCTTTTCTCATGTCAGCAGCCCCCTCAATCGCACACCGCAGAAGGCCAATGAAGCAATCGAGACAGACTGCACCCTCACGTCTCGCCCCAATTACCACACCAACTCCCTGCGCGGTGCGTGGGCGCACACCCATGGAGATCGAGCCGGCCATTCAGTTATTTATTTAAAATAATTGTTAAGCCGTGGTCCTGCCATTCCACAAGCATAAGAAATTTGACAAATGAGAGGAGACTGTCCAGTCCATCAGTCTTGTTGATTTAGCTCATGGTTATGCTGGCCCAGCATCTCATCCTGGCACAGCCCAAAGGTGTCTGCTTCATCTGCTTGACACGTGTAGATGTGAAGTGGCTGACGACGCTGCTGCTGCTGCTGCTGCTGCTGCTGCTGCACAGACGCAGGTTTGCACCCTGGGCTTAGTTGTCGTCTACGTGGAGTTTTGTGTTTTTGTATGTTAAGTAAATTGAGACTCTGCTGTTATGTCTTGGTGGGTTATGCGACTAGTGCCATATGCTGCCAGGACGGACAGATTAAGCGAGATTAGGGATGTTATGTAATTTCAGTTTACAATTCTGAGAAACAGCACAAAAGCTGCACCACCTAGTGAAGCAGAGACCGCCACTCGCCGAGACTGTGCACACACGAGCAGGTGCTGACCTCATTAACGTAGTGCCCTTTGACCCCCTGGACTCTTTCAGAAAGCTAAACTTACAAATGTTGCATTTTGGCCATACTTTTATTTTTTTTAACCTGCTCTTGTTAAAACCAATCATATGTTCATCTTTGATGGTTTCCAATGAAAGACAAAGGGGTAGACTGAGCTGGAGTGACAAGTGAGGCACAGGTGGGAAATTCCAAGGAAAGTCACGGACTGTGAATGGTTGTGCCGTGACAGAACAAGACCCGCAACTGCTGCCCCTTGATCACTTCCAGGTTGGGTGCGGCGCATACACCTAACACTCAGTTACTGCTGATCAGTGAATTTCACTGAAGTGTTATTCGCAGCGAAGCTGCTGCGTTCACGTTCACCCTTCTTTGTCAAATTATTTACTGACTACTGACTGGGAGCAACAAATTCTACGTTTGTGAAATCCATACTTTTTCTGCAAAGAATTATTTTTTTTTTAAGTCCTTGAAATGATTTTGTTATCATGGCACTGATTTGTGCTTAAAATAGACCTTTTCGGCTGATGTAATGAAGAGCTTCCTGTTTAAACGAGGGTGCGAGACGTGAACTCAGCTCTTCGACGCACCTCATTTGATTTTTTCTGGCAAACAAATTTTCAAAACAAACCGTATTTTACGACTCTAATCAGAGTTGGAGTAATAATTATGTTGGCGTGGTCATTTTAGATCGGAGATCGGCTAAAATTTAAACAATGACTGTTGTTAATACCCAGCCGTCATTACTCAGTTTGCCAATAGATATCAGAAGGACAGATGCCAAAACCGAACTGCACAAAGATAGATTTCGACGTACCAAGCAAATGGTGATACGTTCTAAATTACTTACGGTTCCGGAGCTGTCGAAGGGTTTAAGTCAGTCGACGATGTTAGTCCTGGAAAGTACACCCCACCAAACCAACGTTCCCAAAACCAACCGAACTTACTGTTATCTACCCGAACCAACACCGACTTACTATACTCGCCTATCCAGCGGCGTCACTGAAGCATTCGAACGTACTTAGCCAATCATGCAATACTGCGTCCGCGTTTGCCACGTTATGTTCTGACTACAGAAGCAGAGTCCCATTGCATGGTTCTAACTTGTATTGAGTCGAGGTATTGACGTGAACACCATACATATGGATATTATCAAATTATATATAAGGATAATTCGGCCGGTTTAGGAGAATTTTTTTTCCCCAGAGCCCCATACTGCTTTGCAAGTTCAGTGCACCATCTTCCCAGAGCTGTAACAGCCAGCATTGGATGGGACTGCCCCCCAGTATACAATATTAATCATCTGCATTACAGATGCTTTTGCACTTACTTTGGGGTAGAACAGATAAATAAATAATGAAGATTTTTAAGATGTATAAATACCTAGTTAAGTCTGCTTGTCGTCAAATGTGCAGGTCGATCTTCGAGTGCCACGTCAGTATAAGAAAAGGAGGCGCGTGCCTTATGATGCATAATTAAGCCACGTGCAGATAAAAAAACAAACCTTGAAGGAGCCTGATACCCCCCCACCCCAACACAATAATGATAATGACAGACTTACTACTATTTACAAGACATTTCTGTCTTTTTGATAGAAGGAAAAGTGCAAAGCATCAATCAGCACAGACAGTTTGGAGAGCCTTCAGTGCGACTTCAGCTAATAGAACGAGCTGGCGTTCTGCTTCAGTCGTGACACGCCACTTTGAAATTTCTGCCTTTAAAAGACCTACAGATTTTTCAGACTTTTGACTATCATTTCTGTATTTTCATTTTGTTTTGATAAAATCTCTGATTATGCATTTCTGACTGCGTACCTTCTTCTTTGATATCATGGAGACATGGTGGTGCAGTGATTGGCACCACTGCTGCAAAGCTCAGGTCGCCTTTTTGGCTACAATAACCGGTCCGGTATAGTTGGCAGATGTTCCCCAGGCCCTTAGGGACACTTTAAAGACAACTTCTCCATTATAATCCAGTCAAATCTAGTTCAGTTGACTTTAATGTAGTTCAACAAAATCAGCAATATTCACTAATGCTTTAGTGATTTCGAGGCGAAGCGAACACTGCAGAGTTTGCTCATCACTAGTGAGGAGGTCTCGGCCATCATTAAGCCTGCAGTTCTGGAGCGGCCTTTTTAAGGCATTCATTCAGTTTGGGGGACACAGGAGCCTCAAAGTAAACTGGCACTACTGTAGCACTGCACAAACAAAATGGACACCGTCTGATAAGATACATGCTTATTTATCTTGTTTGACTCCAGCATGTCCTGGATTTCCTGCTGCAATGACGTGTGTGAGATCACACTGGCATAACACAATGTGTCCTAAGCCACCCTGCGGCAGTGCAAAGTGGGGTACCCAATTAACCACAGTTTTTACAATTCCATGTACTTTAAAGGCTAATGCCTTTATCCAAGGTGACTTATAGCATTTAAGGAGGGTCTCGGACCCCTGTCATTGCCCACAATGCTTCGGTAACAACACTTTGAAACAGGAAAAGGCAAAATAGGAAAAAAAGGCATTACTTACATTACAGCCAGTTAGCCAACTCAGTTTGTCACTTGCCTACTGCTGAATTCTTTAGTCAGGTCGGTTCAGTCCAAACTCCATTACCTTCTTTTGTTTCTTCAAGTGAATGATTTATGAAGGGGTGTTTCATTAAAGAATTAACCAAATTTTCTTTCGATTTCTGGAGTTCCACTTTAAGTTGCTATCTCTGAAGTTGAGCAACTACAGATGAGCAAGCGTGATTTTAAAGGTGGGTGTGAACGGTGAACCACTGACGTCAAGATGACTTAGGCCGGAGTTATATTTCACGTGACGCGACACGACGCATGCTGCAGCAGACGCTCCAGCTAAGCATTGTAGTGTTTATACGCACCTGGAGGAATCCACCGGGTGGCAGTGCGAGATATCATCACTGTGTCTTCTCTGTGTTGTGAATTGCCTAGAACACCCATTAAATTCCAATGACACCGCAATATCTCTGACAAAGGAGGTTTATTGATTAAATCCATTAATCCAGGGATGTGTCCATTCCAGCAAGCATCGGGAACGAGTGAGAAACAATCCCAGGACGAGGCCGCAGCTCATCGCAAGGTGAATACAAGCACTCGCATACACTAGCATCATTTTAGCGACACCAAATCCCCAAATCTTTGGAAGGAAACCAGAGCACAGTGTGGAATACCAGCAGGAAATACCAGCAACATAACTCTCTGCGAGACAGCAGTGCTATCGCTCCAGAAGAAGGGGCCTGAGTTGCCTCGAAAGCTTGCACATTGTAATCTTTTTAGTTAGCCAATAAAAGGTGTCATTTTGCTTGGCTTTTCTCTACATTCATAATGGCTAACACGGTACAACACCCTAGTAATAAAGTGAATTTGAAATTACAAAACTTAACCTTGAAAGTGGTATGAAGAATTTTTTTAAATGATGACACTAATATTTGCTTTTGCCTTAAATAAAACAAACCTGGCACAAAATGAACTTCGTTTTGAATGTGACACAGATTTGTAAAGATGTAGATCACACTAGTAGCAGAAATGAGGCCACTGATAATTTAAACCCAGCCCTAATTCTGCAGTTATTCTTTGTAAAAACTCTACATAGCAGAATGTATTTGTTTGCCGCATTGCTTTTACAATTTATGAGGGCGCAACTTGTCGCTGATCATGAAGAGGTAAACAGAGCACTGCAGTGTCACAGGGGATTTCATCTGCAGGGTTTTTAATTCTTGTTGTTCCTGAAAAGAGACCCAACGTGTGTGTGTTTTTTATTACATCAGTTTAAGCATGCAGAGAATCTGAACATGTTCTCCTTAATAAGTATAAATCAAATGACCTCATCAGCTAAAAGGGAGACAGACACCAGCCATCTCCTCTAGAAAAACTAAAAAGCCTGTCTGCTCACTGGACGGACGGCGGCCCATTTCATTAATCATAAAAATACAAATAGGAAATCACTTGCAAGGACAGCCTAAGGTGACACAAAATACTGTAATGTTACATAGCATGTGTAGGGTAAGACATGTCTGAAAGTGGAGGACTTCTTGCATTTCATATTGTGGGGGAAAATAATGGATCCAAAAAGGCTGAACTGTACATGGATGAAGCATTTTGTACTGAAATGTGTGCAGCCATGCTAAGGTTAGCAGTTGCCATCACTCCTCTAACACAAATAAAGAAAAAAATGCCACAGGATATTTCAGTTCTCTCAAGGGGGAATAAAACATTGTGTGCCATCTAAGGAACTTCAGAAGCAATGTGTTTCGTTTAGCATGTATCAGACAGGATTAAAATAAACCCTCGGTGTTAAAATACTAATTAAAAAAATGCACATCTGTCGGCAGTGCATTAACAAGATGGCCCAACAGAAACGGTTGCCATTCTATTCTGTATTGGGGTTCAGACTGGCTCAACAGAGTATTGTGTTCTCCGTTTCTACTACCATTCCTTTGTGTCACGTGTACCAGCAGGGCAACCTCCTTCAATGAAGGGCCTGACATCCCCTTTAGTGACTTCCAATACATGTCAATATTGATATGAAGTTTCAAATATGGAGAACTAGGCCACTATGATTTCCATTATGCTAAAAGCATGGACATAGTCACAGAATTCATGCATAAAAAAAGTTTAGACTTAAACATGAAAATGTGTGGAAATAAGAGATTAAAAGGAGTGACTATTACAAAACTTCCCAATATATTAAACACTTTGAGTAATCGGTCTTTCTACCATCCAGATACTAGTTTGGAATCCTTCGACCTGTCGTGCCCGTTTATCTGCCTGTGTTTATGTAGGCTTTTTCATCAGCAAAGACTTGCAGGTTAGATGGCAGCATGAGACGGGCAAAAAATGTCGCAGTGAGTAGCATCAGATACCCAAACTACATCCAAAAACCTAAGAAACACAAAGCTGAACTGCACAATTCAGGAAACAACAATATCGCAAGGTCCAAGAGTATACCTAATATAAGGTCTTGGTGACCTTTACAAATCTGGACACCAACTTTCCTCCAAGTTTTACCAACATACCGTAGCCTTGCAATGACCACGTCAAATTCAAAACCCATCTCAAGAACAAGGAGAAATTAACATCAATGAATGAATGGATGGATGTCTCGGGCATCTGATCGGGATGCATTCTGGACGCCTCCCTGGTGAGGTCTTCCAGGCACGTCTAACCAGGAGGAGGCCCCGCGGAAGACCCAGGACACACGGGTGGGACTATATCTCTCGGCTGGCCTGGGAACGCCTCGGAAGAGCTAGTAAAAGTGGCCGGGGAGAGGGAAGTCTGGGCATCTCTGCTCAAGCTGCTGCCCCTGCGACCCGATCTCGGATAAGCGGAAGAGGATGGATGGATGTATCCCTTTGGGTAACAATCGAGGAAATAAAATTGTCAGATGCAACACACCAGTTTGAAGAGGATTTTGTGGCTGTGTGCATAGTCAGAAATACTGCTTGAAACTGTAACGAAGATGCATCTTCTATCTATTAAGCACTGTAAACGGGAGGCACGCAACCAGAAAAAGAAAGCAGTCTTTAACTTGCTCTGTGTCTTTGAATTGCAGAGCCAGTCAACCCATTAGGCAACATACTGTAGGTGCCATCATCTGAGGGATGCCATTTATGCAAGTTAAGGCTCAATACCCCCTCATTCCAACACAGATGATATACCATTTATGAAAGTAAAAACGTGCACACACTTCTTAAAGTCCATGTTGTATACACAAAGGGCCACACGCTCCAGACATCGAGGGAGGCACCCCACAGGTTGCCGAAGTCTAATATGGATTTCCCTGCCATGGACAATAAGGGGAGATGTCTATTCACCTGCACAGGTCAACAAATGGGCTTCGAACAGCACTGTTGAACAACAAATGGATACCGTTCTTCAAAAGATTCATGGCAAGAAAATCTTTGTTGTAGTTGATGAAACCACCCATAACCGAGACCACAGCATTCTGCGCATTGAGATAGGCAAGAAAACATTTGGCTGTATAGTAATTTTCTTACGTAGGCAGTTCTGATTGTACAGACAGTATTTACTGTAAGTTATTGATGTATTTAACAGGTATTAATATAGAAAAAATGTTCTTAGTGAACTGCATTGGTTGTTAAAAGGCTCCCTTTTGCAAATTAAGAGCAATGTTTCTGGATTTAATGTTTTGCTTAATGGTGACGAGCCATACAAGGTACACATTTGCTTATTCGGTTTATAAACTCGTCACTTACAAAATTGGGCAGAAGTGCCGACTTCTCGTCAGACACAAAAAGCTCTTACAACCAGGACTTCTTTTTTCTGTTTAATTGCTGGATTTAGGCTCTTTCAGATTAGTTATCATATGCTTTCTAGTTATTTTAACATGTATAGCAGACGAAGCTACAGATGTAAAGATTTTTAAGCTACAGATGTTATGATGGACATTTTCAGTTTGTAAACATTTAAAGTTTTACAATCATTAGAAATAAAATGACAGAATTAACAATTCCAGGTACTGAAGACCACCACTTTCTGGCAGATGTACTGGCTGGAAGGAAGTGGAAAAGGTACAGCTCTCCACAAAGACAGCAGTCCTTTCAAAACAACCAGCTAAATTTTAATGACAATTAAAATAGTGGCTATAGACAATGCATTATATTGTCTGAAAAGTGTACCAGGAAGTTTTAAAAGGGGTTATGCATAACAGTTTGCATTCAATGTGCTTGTGTCATGTCATCAGTTTGGTGGGAGAGCACTATAAATACTTTAATGAGAGTGATGTGGGTGAAGTCTGTCACAATTCATAAAGCCTGCCAAGGTAAGAAGATGGGTAACCTCTTGTCACTGAAGGAGGCTATGCAGACAAAGGCCCTCCCAAGGCAGGAAACACCAGGTGGAACTGCAGGCTCAAATCGGTATGGAAGCACACTGAACATATATTGATTTCTACAAAGATTTCCTTCTGGCTGAGAACTCATCAGCTCAGAGTGTAACAAAAAAAGGAAGTAAACCTTCAACTCAGTGGGTTGCATCAAGCTAGTTACAATTCTGGATGGCACTCGCCATCCTACTGCAGTCTCGGCATACAACATCATGGAGGGTCTAGGCTTCTACCTGATAAATGGAACAGCAAAAAATGGACTTGGTATCAAAATTGATGAGCTGTTGAATAAGATGGGTGTGCAACAGAGGAGAGAAGTGATAGAAGACTTGCATGATGCATTTCACCTGGGGCGCACAAAAATGTTGCATAAGCCCGTTTCCACGCTGAAATCGCGGTGTATAAAACCTAAACTTGGTATAAAGTCACGCACATTTCCACGGTAGCTCATACCCTGGCTTATGCAAGTTCTGAGCTCGGTTTTGCAGACTGGCGGCACCCAGCGTCAAAGCAGTGCTACTGTTCCTGTGTGGTTACCCTTTCTTTTTCAGATCCACATCCCTAATGCGGCTTTATAAATAAACAATATGCTGTCAATTTCAGTGTATTAGTTTAATGCGTCTGATTGTAATTAACCTGTAACGATATTATGGTCCACAGAATGGTCTAACTATTCTAAATACCATAACTGCTTAAGCGTTGTTACTCTCACTGCACCTTCTTCTTTCAGCTGCTCCCGTTAGGAGTTGCCACAGCGTATCATCTTTTTCCATATTACTCTCACTGCACCACTCAGAGTATTTATATCACTGTATCTGAGTGTGAATCACAGCTTTACAGCAGCTGATTGGAAAGAGAATTATCAGTATACAGCATCAAGCACACGCTGCCTCAGCCATGCTGTCTATTGAACTGCTCTCATACTGCAAACACTTTAAAACCCTTCCTGTACTGACCTCGCGGTTCAGAAAGCCTTTCAACCCAAGAACTCGAAATGCACTCAATCAGTCCATCAAGTGCTCCTTGTAGAATGCTTTGTACTTATAACTGTATTGCAAGTTTACAGTGAGGTAATTGTGCTTATAATATTGCACAACCTGAGCCACTTTATAAAGCGCGTATTTACATATGATGACAATATCATTTTAAGATGAAATGCAGCAAAATATGTTTATTATATTATACACATAAAACTAACTTCATTTAAATAATCTGCAATGTTAATATTTAAACATGTGAGGACACGGTGCCGCAGCACTTGCATGTTCACGTATTGTTCCTGCCTTGCGCTGTATTCTTGCTGGTGCCAACGTGACACTGGAAGGATAGATGGATGGAATAATTAAACACGTACTATGAAGATATTTCAATGTTCCTTAAACGTTTTGAAGAATCATCGCTGTAAGCTTACAGATGGCTTAACGTCTATTACAGAGCTGACTGTGTGGCGATTGGGTATTTGTGGAAAGAAAAGTAAGGACAGGAATTGGAGGTTAGTACGTTTGAAAGAGACAGTACTGCTACAATAAATTATTTCATCGAAGGTCGCACATGGCGCAGCAGCATCTTGCGTGAGACATGAACAATCACTGCGCCACCGTGTTCCCATGTTTAATAATGTGCTTTAACACTTGTCATCATGAAAATGATATCACGTATACATCTCAGGATTTTAATTATTCAGAGAGCTGTAATATCACAAATGTAATGGATTCTGTGTTCTGTCAGAGGAAGAGAAAGCCCAGAAGCACGTAGTGATTCACACACACACTTAGAGCACACAGAAGATCAAATACAAAACAAAGCATTTAACCTGCTACTTTAACTATGATTGGATTTGAGAAAATAGTAAATTAAATATTTTAAAATGAAGTTTTTGATGTTCTACTTTAAACGACAAGATAAACTACGTGATTAAAGTGGAAATTTAGAGATAAAAGTTGAGATTTCAAGACAAGATGGCCACGGACCGGAAGTCCCACCCGCTGACAGGCACGGGATTGGCTGGTGTGTCTTGTGTGCCCGCCAATAGGTGCATAGAGGCGGGACCAAGGAATGTCAGTCTTGTGCCCAAGAGAGACCCGATTGGGCCAGAGGGAGTGGCCCACAGGAGGCAGGCGACATGTGCGGCTGACGGACAGGTAAGCCCACCAACGTCTGTCTCCCTGTTTTTGCCTGTGGCACTGCGCGAGCCGGAGGAGTCCCTTCGGCCCGCAGAGTCGCCTTTATTACAGGTGCTACGTGCTATCTCCGTGGAGTTGGAGAAGCTGAGGGGGACGGCGATCGCGTCATCTGGGACGCGGCAGGCTGCGGAGGAACGGTGCGACGCTGGAGCCTTTGGCCGGAGGAGTACAGCGGGAAAGGTGAGTGTTGCCCTCCCCGTACAGCATAGGGGAGAAGTCGCCGAAAACGGCTGTGATAACGATGACCGGCAACAAGTACACGATTCTCCAACAGCAGACGCGGCGGTGCAGGTGGCCCTCAGAGCGAGGACAGCGAGATTGCAGGGGCTGGCAGGACAAGGGCCGACAAATGCCCCGGGTCCTAGCGCCCTGCTGTCCAAGCCTGCAGCTGTCTCCTGTCGGTCTGCATGGACACAGACAGGGCTGGATTTGAGCTTTCGTTGTGCTCAGACCCAGACCGTCAGGGCGTCCAAGAGAGAAAGGAGGAGCCGAAGGGTGTATGCCGGTTCCTCCGACAGGAACGGACGTGTTGCTGGGTGCGCATGTCCGGTGAAGGGCCGTCCTCTGCGGAGGCAGACGGAGAATCCTGGGCAGGTGGAGGAGCCACCTGCAAGAGATGTCCCGACAACGAAGAGCGGATGGGCATGGAACCCACGGTGGAGGCACCGAACAGGCAAGTCGGGGGCTACCGATGGGAGGGGGGAGCACTGCAGGTGTAGAGTTCAGAGGGACAACCGGTGCGGGTATCCAGGCAGCGCTTCTGGCCCTCCCTTTTCTTTATTCACAGGTCTGAAGCTCCGATGAGCCGTTGGACCTGCCCCGTTGGGAACCTGCCCTCCTGGAACGGGCTGCTTCGTGGGAGGATTCTCCACTGCAGAGCGGATGGTGCCCCGGCTGGTGGAGACTGTAGAAGCAAGAGCGGTGCAGACCAGAGGGGCGAGAAGGCCTAGGAGGGGGTACCAAAGTAGTGTGTCCCAGGGTGCCATGGTGGGCCCTGGGTACGGAGTAGGACCCACTCTGGGGACGTGCTGCCCTCTCGGGATGTGTCACTCCAACGGACGGGTCTTCGCTGGCAGTGGGGCACGGTCACAGGGGGCTGGGGGTGAAGCCCAGCCGGGACGCCCAAGGGTTCCGGAGGAGGGCTGGTGCCTCCTCCCGACCATGAGGTGGCGTCCGCCTTGGTTTTGTTGGTGGCCTCGGGTAGGGGGCTTGGAAGCCCAGCCTTGTGGGGGCCCCGTAGCCACCACAAAGCGGCACCCTGGTGCCTGAAGAACCCTGGAGCCCAGCACTTCCGCCACACCAGGAAGTGCTGGGGGGGGAAGATGACAGGAGACACCCGGAGGGCTTCCAGGTGCGCAGCCAGCACTTCTGCCACACAGGGGCGTGTCCAAGGAGGAGTGCCGGGAAACACCTAGAGCCCATCCGGGGTGGAATAAAAGGGGCCGCCTCATTACATTAGAGAGCTGAAGTCGGCTGGAAGAAGGACGGAGCTGGAGAGAGGACTGGAGGCGGCCAGAAGAAGAGGCACAAAGGACTGTGAGGCCTGGACTTTTGGGGGATCGGTGCTGGAGGCACTGGGACGTGCACTAATTTGTAAATATTGTATATAGTTGTGGTGAATAAATGGGTGTGTTGGGTGAGAAACTGTTGTCCGCCTGTCTGTGTCCGGGTCCCGTTCCACAGTATGTATTTGTTCAGTTATGCCTTGAACTTTTTTTTTTTTTTAATTCATTAGTTTATGCCTTGAAGTTCTATCCATTATGTTTAGTATAATAAAGTTTAGTTGTGCTTGTGTGCCATTTTAATAAAATGAATACAAAGTGCAATTTCACTATTATTACCCATTTCTACTTTATTACAGTACAAATATAATAAAAATTAAAACTGAAATCTGAATCAAAGTAAAATAAAATAGAGAAGCCGAAAATCAGAAGAAAAAAATAAAGGAATGTGAAAAAATAAAACATTTCAAAGGGCCCTAGATACCATTGCTTCTGGTGGCTTCCAAGCAAATGGGGAATGAGAGCGGCAGACAATGAGGTACCTGAGAACATTTTTGCGCAGAGCCCGTTTTTAAAATGCTGTCCAATGGTGCTGCCTAAAGCTACACCTACTAGAATGTTATAATTTAACACTAACATGAAACTGTCATATGAGCTCATGATGAATTCAAATTCAAGTGATGAATGGAGGGCCAGGCATTTTACTGATGACTTTAGCCATATGCATTTTACAAAAAGCTAGAGAGTTTAATGAATGAATGAATGAATGAATGAATGAATGAATTAATTAAGCTGCACATTGTGCTGCATCTTTAAATTGAAAAAAAAATTATGTGAATTTTTTGAACAGGACATATTCCTCTATGGCTTAATGCTCAATAACTAGAAGAACTAAAAGTTTGGTTATCTTTTCCAGTTTAGTCAAAAACAGTACAGTAAATCCTCCAAAACAATCATCTTCCTCTCAATATCACTACGCTTCTCAAAGTATCTAACCAAGGACATGGAAACAAAGAGAACAGTAACACTCTTACAAAGTATGGGAAGGCTATACACATTTAACAAACTTTTTAGGACCCAGACAACTTCAAGAAAGGTTCAGATGACATGAGAGCACAGCCCTACAGTATGGTGTTGCCTACAAAAATGATTTCCATAAAACAGTTCAGAAGATTATCATTCCTTTGAGTTCATCACAAAAGTTAATAAGTATGCAAAGCAACACTTAGGTAGGCCAGAAAATTTACTGATGAAAGAAACTTTTGGCCAAATTTGCAAAAGGTACACAACTTAACTGTTAGGCATCAGGATGAAATTATTATGAATGCATTATGCTCTAGAGCTGAGTGGCATCCACTAGAAGGAAGAATGGATTCAACTAAAAATCAGTAAATTATTTTAAGTTAACGCCTCAGATTCAGTGATAAGACTAGAGCTGAACTAATTTTTGGTATTTAAGCAACAGAGCTTAAAAATGTTTAAATATCAACAATGTAGTAATTACTGGGTTGAATGATTACAGATTTGGTACGACTTCCACAGTCTCAGACTGAAAATTGTGTGGGAAGATCTCAGACATGAAGTGCATGCAAAAATATTTCAGATTTAAAAGACTTCAGCACGTTAGTGCAGGTGGAAAAAATGACTAAAGGAAGTACAGAAACGCCTGTACATAAGTGAAGTGTTTGTAAGCAGCATCCTCCAAAGAGGGTCTTACCAAATCCTTACTGAGACGTTTTTTTCATTTTTTAAAATCTGTTCCAATTCAGCAAATACATGAAGTCTAATTGAGCATTAAAAGTGTGAAGAACTAAAATTTGGTATCATACACTGGTTATATATTAATGTGGTAAAAAGTGCCCAAACTTCAATATACAACTGTTAGCATCATAGTTTTGTGGTATTTTTGTGCTTGTAAATGTACTTTGTTCTTGGGCACCATTACAAACTCCATGGGGTACTTAACATATTACAAAGTATCATTCACTTAAAACTGCATAACATGAAGTTGTATCCAATTTGTCATCAGGTTTCAATGCCATTCACACTACCTTCCCTACTTATTATAGGGTCATAGCAAGCTGGCCAAATTGGGCAGTAGACTAGAAAATGATTATTGACATGGTACCAATACATCATTAGGGGCACTCGTATCCACAGAGCAGCGACACCAGTGAATTTACCATCTGCTTTGTGCCATGTACACATCTGGGTGTGTGAGAGGAAACCAGAAAGGAGAACGTGCAAAAGGCACACAGCATTCAAATACAGTACTGTAGAGCTATGAGTTAGCAGTGAGAATCTCTGTACCACTGCACACAGAAAGGTCAAACCAATAGATTACAACATTCAGATATGTATTGTTTTGCCTGATTCACGTAATCTAATGAAATAATCAAATAATAAAATATGTTACCTTGTGTAGCAGGACTTTAATCTTACCTGCTGTAAGCTCAACATGCATTTTGGACAACTTCACAGGTAATTGACTACCACACTCTTGTGCCTGCTCCTTGCAGTAAGTAGCTAAAAGGTAAAAAATTAGGTCATGCATCAGTGGAATCCACAAGAGACTGCTTGGAATACTGCAAAACATCTTTAAGAGTGCAATTGTTGACGTTCCTCATTTCTGAACAACGTTTTCACCTTGACACAATCCTTCAATTGGCAATGCTACCATTTTAGTTCAATCTGCAGAGACAATTAAAGTTACTCCTTTCTTCCCATTCAAATCACATCCTTAGACATGTTTCATTGCACTTGTTCATTTTATTTTTTGAATATTTCAAATATAAAAATTTAAAAGTATCTTACACCAACCATTTTAAAATGGAGAAAAAAAAGACAAGACATGCAATGCAGTCATATCACATTACAATTTAAAGAATACACCCATGTTCTTTAGTGCCAATGCTCTAAAAATTGAAATTAAAAAAGCAGCGGCAACGCATGGATTTGAGCAGACAGTCCAGCTCTGCTCGGTAACAGACTTGTCATGTGCTGTGGAAAAACTCTCACCAGTCTTAGCGGAGTCCTGTATGGCAGGGTTTCATTAACGTTTGTAATTGTTTAAGTTTGCCTGAAGAAAGCAATTTACCTGCACACTGCTTAAAAAAAACAGCAAGATTTAGAACACATCAATAAGTTATATTAATTTGGAGGAAAAAAAAAAATAATAAAGAGGCACAGTGGTCTCCTAATACTGTTAAAATCAGCCTTTTAAGTATACAACAGGCTATAGTATTTTAAAGGTAACTGTTTCCTTCTGTATAACTCATAACATCTGATCCCCAAGATCAATGATATTGTCTTATAAAAAATCAGCACATCAGCATCTTTTTGACTTCTAGATGTAACACAATTTTACAAAGCCTCGCAAATTTCAGGAACTGCTTATATACATAAAATATATATGTAAGCATGCAACACCCAAACCAAGAAAAAACTATCATTTTCATCAAATCCAGTTACATTTGCAAATACCCAGCTTCTCCAAGTTAACCACAGTCAGTCTTGAGTTTCCAGACAGTATGAGACAAAGCCTATAGTACAATATTTCAAAGCCTCCCAAGAAATGCAAGCAGATGAGCTGTGGTGCAGTAACAGAAGCATAGTGCAGTGTGCACTGCCACCTTGTGGCATAAGGCCAGTATATATTTACAAGAAATCCATCCAAGAAAGTGAATTAAAAAAAAAATAAAAAAAAAATGTTCACATCACTTAATAGTCAGTCACAAATAAAGGGGCATTTGTTGAAATTTATATAACCTCAGGCGTGGCTTGACAAAAAATTAAAAGGAACATCCAAAAAAAAAAAAAACACAAAAAAACTAAAAATTCCACTAAAAATTTTGTAAGATTTGGTGGCGTGCAGTGATACATTTTTAATCTTATCATTATTATTATTATTATTAATAATGCTAATTTGTGGTTTCCCTAGGTGTACACTATATTGAACGTTTGAAAGGAGACTTTACATTTGCTTTTCCTGCAAACCACAAGATTGTCTTTTTGTTGATGATGTCTACACGTGGAATTATAAAGGCAATATTGTCAGACAGGAGTTAACCATATTTCTCTTATACCCCACAGACAACTTGTTTTGTCCTGATCAGCTCAAAGTAATAAGCTATTTCAAATACTTTTGATTTCATTTATTTGTCCAGCCAACAATTCAGATGACCACAATTGCTCTCTTGCCTTCTGCAGCTTTCAGGTGCCTTTTACTAGTAAACAGCTCACTTTTTGTCTTGTGCTGGATGGGGTTTCACTCGGCTTGATTTCAGTGTAAATTGCTCTCAGTGAGCAAGTTTTGTCCTTCCTAAAGCCAATAAAATTGTGTTACTCATTGACAGCTTGACTTTCAGTTCAACTGGAATCAAATTCTCCTAACAGTTTTCCCCCACAAGAAGGGCACAAAACCATACAGAAAACATACACATGTAATGGCATTTATGAAAGGAAAAATTGCATGCGTCACCTTAACCTTTCTGCAGAAAGCACATTCTTGAATACAAAATAAAAACCTTTTTCTTTTCCTTGCAAACTGTTCAGTTCAGCATATCCATGTATCCTTGGTCTTTGTTTCAACTTCTCAAAACCAAATTTGCTCAGCCCTTGAGTAACACTCTCAGTCTCCTTCATTTCATTTTCTTTAGTTTAGTACTTTTGTTTGGCATTTTTATGATAAAAAAAACAAACCATGACATACTGTTTTACAAGCACAAGTTGTGAAGTAGGACTACACACAGAAATAAACACACAATGATATTTGTAATATGGCTGTGTTTTCCTTCCAGCGCACTGTGGCTCTAGAGTTGCACCAAAAGTGACACTCATTGCAAAAGGGGAGACAGAGGGACAAGTAGGATGGGTGAAGAAACACGACTGTGTGTTTAGGCCTTTTTTTTTTTTTTTTTTTTACAGCAGCATTTTTAGTAAAATATTAATTATACAATAATAAAAAAAGAAATAGAAAAAATGCAAAACTATTCAACAGGTTTCTGTTTTTTTTCATATTAAAGATACAAACTGCCAAAACCATTCCAGTCCAACGATTCAAAATATTTACAAGCTCCACTGTCCATTGTAAAAATGCAACTAGGACACATATTAGTACGTGCCACTCAACATGAGAGGGTGCAAATGAAACAATTCAGATAACACTCCCCCCCAATATCTGCTAAGTGCTGAATTCATAAATCACAGAAAGCATGGCAGCTCATAAACAACTTTAGGAAGTTTGCTGTAACTTCAGCTCTTGCCAAATAGTTACAGTAATGTACACCACTTCAGGAGCATATAGTGATTTATTCATCAGGGATACATTGTCTCTCATTAAATCACCTGCCAGACATCATTTCAAAATTAAACATACATAGCACCTGATGTGTTACATTTGCTGTTCAAGAGGATCATGTTTTAGAAGTGTGCCTACTTCTGCGAAGCTTTAACTACACACATTATTCTAGGTCTTTCCATATCTCAGACATCTTATTTATACTATTACAAAAAAACTTGTAGGCACAATATTTGCCATTTCAGTTACATTAAATTTAAATTTAACTATGGTTTACCTTTGTTTTATGGTTTTATATGCCAATCAAATGGATAGCTGATTGCACTCATAGTGAGGTAGAAGAAGAAAGCCAACATTCTCTAATATAAAAAAGATCTCTATCTACCTAAGTTCATAGAGCAGCTTGCTGTGAACCACATTTACGCAACCTTCTGGCTAAACAGCAACAAAATGAATTCTCTCCAAACCAGCCTGTCGTAGTAAAGTAATTAAGAAATACAAACTTCCTTAAAGCTACTTATTTTATGTTTATAGTGCTCCTTTGATGCCTCTTAGCAAAACGTGTTCCCCAATATTATGATTTCACACAGCTCTGTACTTAGGAGTAAACGGATGTTTAACTGCAGGCCTTCCAGTTTCTGAATACAATACTTATTACTCTAAAAAAAGTCTGCTTGCTGTTGACATCTTGCAATGCTAAGCAGGAGTATACAAATTCCCAAAAAAGCACCCTTTAAAAAGGCCAAATAAGGCAAAGTATCAATTAATGTCAGGTATGGCTTTGGTTTTTGTTTTCTTTTTTAAATACTATTTTACAAATTACAATAAAAAAAATCATAAACCCAATCACCAATAATAATTACACCTTCCCAAACCCCCCTCCCCAAATAACAACTTAGTGTCAACACTGCAAGAGTTCACGCTAAAGTCTTTTTTCTTTTTAACCCTTAAATGCACATGAATGCAGAAGGCTTTCTGCAAGCACAGACGAGTATTTGTCCTATCTCACTGTTGGAGGCTTTCCTGGAGTCTGTGAGGAGGTCACATACAGGGAGGAGTTGTCATCCGATAGGGTGGGAACAACTGAATTTCCATTGGTAGGAGAGCAGCCCAATTTGAGTTTTTCCAAGTATTCAGCATGAACTGGTTTGTGACACTGTAGAATTTTAATTGCATCTTCTACTTTAAACCATTCTCGTTTTCTTCCTAAAAAGAAAGGGAAACATATGTAAAAGTCAATTTGGTGCACTGGACTGCTAACTGTGCAGGTGTAACTCCTGCTTTGAGTACTGCACTGGCAAGATAGGATCCAGCTCTTTGCAACCCTGAAATCTAGACGAGCAGGTTCAGAAAACTGATGTATGAATAGACGTTGGTTAAAATAAAAAGGGAATTTTGAGTCAAAATGTTAAAGAGTGTCAATGGATGTACAAGCTAACATTTAGGGATGGCTACATTAGCGATACCTTGTAATATATGTGTCACATTTCTCAAAATTTAATTTAAACATTTGTCTATTCACCATATTATACATACAAACTCGTTATGGTACACGCTTAAACCGGCTCTATTAGTATATGTGCATATACAGTATACATACACATATTTTATATATGCATCAGAATGTACGGCAGCATATTTGAGTCACAGAGAAAAAAAATTAGGGACACAGTGAAAAGGTCTGTTTTGTGATTAAAGTGAAAATTTCTGCTTCAATCTCGTAGTTTATTTTGACATTAAAGTAGTAGTGTCACAAACGTTACCTTATAACCAACCCAGTTGTTAATCGCTATGTGCTTCTGGGGATTCCTCCTGAACTGACAGCAGCAGCAGGCAGCGTTTGCCACACAGAACACATTAAATTTATGATATTCAAGCTCTCTGCACATTTGGAATCATTAAATTTATACTAGATATCACTTTCATGATAAAATGCATTAAACTATGTATATTACATTTTACAGATAAATAGTTAATTTTAAATAATGAATACAGTTAATAATTACACATTTGGGGGTGGCACAGTGGCGGAGCAGTAGCGATGTTGCCTTGCAGGGAATCATGTCCCTGGTGTTCCCTGCCTGAAGTTTGCATGTTTTCCTGGTAGGTTTCCTCAGTGTGCTCCAGTTTTCTTCCAAAGACATACAGGTTTGGGGATTTGGTGATGCTAAAATGACGCTACTGTATGTGTGTGATTGTTTTCACCTTGCAATCAGCTGATGCCCCATCCAGGGATTGTTTCTGCCTTGCACCCGATGCATCCAGGAATTGATGCATCCCTGGATTGATAGATGTAATCATTAAACATCCATCTTTTCAGAGATATTGTGGCAAGGTGTTCTGGGAATTTAATGGATGTTTTGGGCAATTCACAACACAGTGAAGCTGAATTTTGTTTTCTCACCATGATGATATCTCGCACTGCCACCTGGTGGAATCTTGCAGATTTCTGTCAAGTACACATGTAAGTATAAACAGTACACTGCTTGTGTAAAAGCATCTGTAGGAGCACGCATTGCATGAAGTATAAACCCGGCCTTACTCCTCAAGCTGGACTGTACTCTTGAGCCCTCTCATATATATTAACTTCAACGAAGGTGGGGGCACCTTAATGGTATAATACATGCAGTATTACAAAGAGCTGTGGTGTCCCCTTCAAGGTTCAATCATGACGTGTTGCTACTCTCTGTTTCACAAAGCACAGACAGAAATGCCAAGGTCATTTTAATCACTTGTAGAGTTCAGTAAGGGGGTCAAGCTCTGACAGAACAGATAAAGCTGGGGGACACTGCACATACTATAGTTCACAATTCTTTTAATTTTTTTTTTAAAAACCTATTCTTATCTGTACAGTGCTGAAACCGTTCAGTTCATTCAATGGGATGTGTAAATGTCCAGCCTGTAAACATCTATGATCGTATATAATAAGTTAAAGGAAACAATAATTCAGTCTATAGTGCTTTTGACCTAAACACTCCAAACCCTGTACAAGATTACATATCAAATCATTACATTCAAATCCTACTGAAGCTACCACTTTTACAGACTCTTCTTCATGATGAAATTCTATTTATACCCAGAATTCCAATTATTCCTACTAATTAACTGTTTGCACTTAAAAATATACAGTTTCCTCTAATATAGTGTTTTGCAATGACTATCTGCAAAGTCAAGTCACTAGGAAAAGCAAGAAGTGATCTACAGCAGGAATATTTTACTTATGTACAATTGTATGTACCATGTCCAAGAGTGGGCAGCACGGTGGCACTCTGCTGCCTCACAGTAAGGAGAATAGGGTTTATGTCCCAGGTTCTTCCTGCATGGAATCTGCATCTTTATTTTGCATCTGTTGGGGTTTTCTCTGGGTTCTCCATTTTCCTCCCACAGTCCAAAGACATGCAGGTTAGGCGGACTGGCGACGTTAAATTGGGTGCTGTGTAGGAGTGTGTTCACCTTGCAATGGGTTGATGCCCCGTCCAGAGATTGTTCCTGCTCTGTGCCCTGTGCTTGCTGGGTTGGGCATCAGCTTCCATGTTACCCTGCTCAGGATTAAGTGGGCTTAAAAAATGGTAAGCTATGTTCAAAAATAAGGAGCTTCAGTGAATTAATTATATTATCCCCTGACAAACAAATATCCATCCATTTTCTAACCCGCTGAATCCGAATAGGGTCACGGGGGTCTGCTGGAGCCAATCCCAGCCAACACAGGGCACAAGGCAGGAACCAATCCTGGGCAGGGTGCCAACCCACCGCAGGACACACACAAACACACCCACACACTAAGCACACACTAGGGCCAATTTAGAATCGCCAATCCACCTAACCTGCATGTCTTTGGATTGTGGGAGGAAACCCACGCAGACACGGGGAGAACATGCAAACTCCACGCAGGGAGGACCCGGGAAGTGAACCCGGGTCTCCTAACTGCGAGGCAGCAGCGCTACCACTGCGCCACCGTGCCGCCCTACAAACAACTATTGTATACAGAAATGTACTGAGCTAGTTACATACTGTAGTACTTCTGACACTGCCACTTAACCCTTGATACTTTAAACAAAGCCCAATGTCTTATGAAATTTCATGACTGAAAATTTTCCAAGGAACACAGCTAGTAATATAAGAAAAAACAAATTCAGTATGTGCCAAGATGTGAATCAAATTACCCCGGGTCTCACAAGTTCCAATGTACATCCTCTAAAAGAGGTATGGAGCTTTGCTTGGGTGTTTTTTTTTAATGAACTCAACTGCAATTCTACAATGTATGAAAAATGCAGAATATGCAAGATATTTTTCCTGAAGCATTATTCCATTTTAGTGTGTTCGTGTTGAAGCCAAAGTTAAAATGAAGTAAACAATAAATAAAAACAGAAAGTGTCACCACCCCTGCAAGACAATATTGCAGGTTTACGGCTGTGAATGCAATGTTTTGCTTTGACTGTGTACAGGTCCCAAAGCACTGTACAGAAAGGGTGACCCATACAGGTAGGAGGGGGAAAAAAATTTTAAAAAGTAGAGCAATGCAGTATTTTTCTGTGGTGATACATTATTGACATGCTCAAAACAAGTATCAGAACTGTTTTTGTATATTTATTTTTCACAATATTACAGTTAAAAAAATTGCATTTCACAAATACTATCAAGTACTCTGCCAATGTAGTACCGTCTCTCCAACTCTAACTTGACACAAGTGCTTTTCAAATAAAAAACAGCTTTCAACTGTAATATATTATAGAAATGTCTAACACTTAATAAAACTGTGAAGCATAAAAACCACGAAGCATTATGTTATTATAAATGAAAGTTTCAGAATAATTTTGTATTGTGGAGTCCCTGGCAGTTCCCACCTTTAGCATAAAATGGTCATATAACAGCTTGCAGGACAAGCAAGAAAACTAAGAGGAAGGTACTGTAACTTATAAAATGTCATGAATGGTCTACGCAACACATTCTAAGGACACACTGATCATGTTTACTTTTCCACCTAATTCTGAGAAATAAACATTTATCTTCAGACAGACATTTTCTATATATAATTAGGCAGCTCAACAAAACCCACCAACTCACCAATATTGACAGAATCCTCCCAGTCTTCCAATGTCTCCGTCACTGTTAGGACATAAACGTATGTCCTGTGCTTCCGATCTTGGTTCTGCTTAAGAAAATAAAGTTAACAATACTTTAAATATTGTCTTTTAGTTTTTATTATAACTGTTCTTTTCTAGTTTCATGACTTGTGGGCATTAGAAATTTATTGATGTATACAAGTCATTTGCAAAATAAAATAGTATTTCTTACAGGAGCTCAAGGTCTCTAAATCCTCAGCTAGCAAATACACTTCTGTACAACAAATATTTCTAAAATTCCCTACAATGCAATGTAATATCTTCCCTTCCCCAGTATGGCCAATATGTGAACCTTAAAATGTTCTCCCTCAAAAGGTACTTACCTCAAACACTCCAAGTAGTCTCCCTAACTTGCCTTTCACACCAGCCTGTCAGGAAAAAGAAACAGCCACTTAGTTCAGTATAGTACAGATAAGAGCAATATAGTGATTTATAAAAAAAAAAATATATTATTATTATTAGTATATATATATATATATATATATATATATATAGCCAGAAGACATCAAAATGTAGTTAAAAGCTGGTTATTATACACAATGCAGATATCAACATAATGAATAGATAAGATAGTTAAATCAAAAAAAATATCAAAAGGAGTAAGCTTCAACAAAACACTAAAATAAGATCAGTCAGTAGGACTAACTAGAATAGTGAAGACGACAAATTAGATAAAAGCTTTAGTGGTTCATTCTTTCTTAACTTTGCTTTCTTTGTCCAATAGATACTGTACAGATAAATATAAATTAGAACTGATGATATCAAAATTCATTCCTAATCTCTTCTAAGTGGCACTTGCCCAGTGCGGTAGGGGCCTCGTGTTTAAAGTAGGCTCTCTTGATCTAAAATAAAGTGTTAAAATCCAAAATAGTGCTAGTATCTGGCATCCCACAAAAAGACACTTTACCTATAATGAGAATGGCTATAAGCCAATCATTGTATTCTATGGACTGCAAAAAATGAATTGAAATTAAAACTATATTTGATACTTGAGAATGTGCAGCTCAACACTGCCAGGTCCCTTCCTGTGAGCCAGAAGGGTGAGCCTAGCAAATGAGGACACTTACACATAGCAAAGGGTAGGTTCAAAGTGAAAAGTGCTTTTATTAAAACAACGGCAATCAAACCAAAGTGTTCAAAAGTTCAATCTTCTTTAAATAAATAATCCATAAAAGAAGTGATGGTCTGCAAGTTTAAAATCCAGATTAAAACCAACAGTGATCGGGTCCTTCATATTATGCCAAGTGAGCCCAGTACCTCTCCAATTTTGTCTCCCCAGCTTACCCATTGCTTGCTCAAATGCTGAGAAAAGTTCTCGTCAGCATAACTTGTAGACAGGAGGAGATTAAATTTAACGTGAAAGAAACTGTTGAAATGATTGTAAACGCCAGGAAGCAAGTTAAAGAAAGCACTACAATGGCAAATACAGAATCTCATTACTATGAAATTTTCATTACAACAAAATATTTTTTTAGGTCCCTGGCACTTCGTTGTAACGCAATTTTACCTGTATATACACAAATAAATGGAGGTGCATCTGGACAGAAATTTAGATCTAGTCAACACTAAACACATAAATTTGAAAATACAAATAAGGAAAAAAAAAAAGAAGAAAAAAAAAAGATTATAGCCTTCCATCCAAACTGAAATAGTGTTGCTAACAACCAAAAATTTATTAAAACATTCTCCAAAAGATGTATATTTGAATACACTAAATCTCGCATAGCAATGAGAACTGAGAAAGCCAAGCTTTTCAGAAATGTTGATGTATGATTGTCATGTGATCAAGCACTGTTTTCAGTTTATTCTGGCAATCCTTCTGCGTTCTTCTCTTTATTGTGAGGACACTGCTTTCCTAACTTCTCTTTATCAGCCAATGGATACAGTGCCTTATTATTTATTTTGGTATGACTTCCTGTTTGTGATTTCCAAGACTTCTGAAGGCCTTATTACTCACTTATTTTTAAACTTTAAAAACAGTTCACGGTCTGTCCACATAAACAAGTCAATTTTGTCCACCAACCCCAGTCTTTTAGCATTTTGATTTACTTTGGATTTACCCTTTACACAATCAGCACTCTTAGCTAATAAACCATGCATGCCCAATAGTCAAGATTTACTTCGTTTTGCTATATTAGAGTTAGGCTGACAAATTTTTAGAAATCCACCCTAAAACATTAGTGTGGACGGGAATGTTTTAAAACTGCTGCTGGCCATCATGAAGAATGCCACACATTTTCAGTATTATATACTGTGGTCAACCTGTGGACATCCTCCCTTATCTCTGATTGACTGCAACTGAATTGTGATGATTTGAGATTTCATCATATCAGCACCTTTTATTAGCATACCGGTGAGTATCTAATCAACTCCGTGAAAATTTACAGGATCCCTACTCTCTCTGGCCCCCCACCCCAACTCTGTATATAAGAGTATTGAATAAAAGTACTGCATGCAATCTGCCTTCAGATTTTATTAAACTCTTGTTAGACAGTGTTTTTAAATATCAGCATACTATGAGCATATATATTTATTATATAATGCAGTGCTTGTGTATAGCTGATTGCTGTTAATATGAAGGGGCTGGTATAATATTGCAATTTTCACATGGGATCATTAAAGTACCAATCCATTTATCTAATATAAGGAGTATTCACATACATACTAGTATCTAAAGCAAAAGTGGCCGGCTTGACTAAAGATATTATTCTATTCAGTGTCATCTTTAACATAGTGTCTCCATGTTTTATAGTTAAAACTCAAAAAAGATCAATCAATCAACATTTATTTATATAGCACATATTCATACAAAAAAATGTAGCTCAAAGTGCTTTACAAAATGAATAGAAAAATAGAAGACACAATAAAAAATAAACATAAGTCAACATTAATTAACATAGAATAAGAGTAAGGTCCGATGGCCAGGGTGGACAGAAAAAACAAAAAAAAACAACAAAAAAAAAAAAAACTCCAAAGCTGGAGAAAAAAAATAAAATCTGTAGGGGTTCCAGACCAAGAGACCGCCCAGTCCCCTCTGATAGATAATTTACTGTACTCTGAAAGATATTTACTGTATTTTTGGTTCAGCTGCTAACTTCTGTTTTACTTTACTGTTTTGTTTGTCATTACTTTTAAAGTAACAGAAAAAAACACATCACCATGAAAAAACTTAATAACCAACAAAACCAGAAATAAGCCATATATTAAATGTTGCCATTTAGTAGGTCTGAAACTGTACTTTAAACAGTTCATATTTAGTGTATATTACAATACATTTCTGTGGCTAAATGGTGATAAAAGGGGGTGGAAATAAATGTTTAAAAACATTTGGGAAATTAAGTCTTTCATATGATTTGCTCTTTACCTTTCCAAATATGTCCATGCTTGTTAACACTATCACAAGAATGCAACCTGACTAGAGACTGGGTGACAGATTAAACTACTCCCTCAGGTTAGTGTGTTACAGAAACCTTCTGGCTATTTTTTCAGTCTTGTAAAGCACTCCACATTGGCAGTTTTAGTTCTCCTGCCAAAACGTACAGCTAGCAGCTATAGGTTTACTCTAAATGGTTCTGATTTCAAGGTTCAGAATAGTAGTACCAGAGAATTGAAAGGCAGTAAATGTGAAAAGCGACAATTCAAAATATGATGCTAAAGATATTTAAAAAACAAACAAACAAACAAACAAACAAACAAAACCAGGCAAAAATGCTTGTTCCAATTGTTTTTCTGCTTAAAAGAAACTAAAGAATTAGTGTTCATGAAACATTTTGATCTACTGGGAAAGAGATTTGAAAATGAGATATATACAGGCAGTCGCTGGGTTACGTACAAGAGAGAGAGAGACTGTTGGTTTGTGCTTAAGTTGAATATGTATTTAAGTCGGAACAGGTACATTATATTAATAAATGCTATAGTTGACCGACTGTAACTAAGTGCTCTGCCAATGAATGATGGAGTTTCACCTCTCTCTCTGACCTTTTTATTATTTCTGCTTTATTTTCAATGGTGATGGTTTTTCTCTTCTTTACTTGCATCAGATTTGTGTTTCAGAGACATTCTTGAAGGGTGAAGACAAAAGGTTAAGATGAGCTGTTCTGCACAGCACTGTGCATGCTATCACAGCAGGAAGGCACCCATCATTAACAGATCTGATGTACTGACAAGAAACAACTTCCCGCTATGTGGATAACAGTACAAACAGGCTTGCTATTGTGAATGAATGGGGGTGGTGAGGGGTGGTTCATCACCAGCCCACCTCATAGTCACCTCCACTACAGTATGATGCCTGCAGCAGCGTCTGCCACTGAGAACGAACACGGTGCAGCGAAAGGCGTGTAGTGAATAGCCCACCACCACCTCCATTCAACAGGCAGCCACCCGAGGCAAAATACAATGCTGCCCCCCGCCGCCCCGTTCACCCTCAATGGCCTCCGTTCTGCCACAACCAGGTCACTGCTTGCAGAATCACCAGCCGCCCACCAAGATTGAATGGGGCAGCCATGTGAGGTGGGCGGGCAGTGAAATCGCTTGCCGCCGGGAGCCACCCGATAGGACACTACACTGCGAGAGCAGCGAAATCGCCCCCCACAACTGGGTCACCGCTTGCAGCATCACCAGACGCCCAGTGATAATGAACGGTGCAGCCGTTGTTTGGTAAGCAGGCAGTGAAATCGCTTCCCACTGGGAGCTGCCCAAGTGACACCACACTGTGCGAGCAGCGAAATCGCCCCCGTATATATACACTAGCAAAATACCCGCGCTTCGCAGTGGAGAAGTAGTGTGTTAAAGAAGAAAAAGAAAAGGAAACATTTTGAAAATAACGTAACATGATTGTCAAAGTAATTGTTTTGTGCATTTGGCGGCAGCGTCACAAAGTTGTTTTCGTCTAGCTGCATCAGAAAATGTACCACAACGTCTCACACGCCTCCTTTTTACTGTTTTCTCACAGCTTGGATTGCTGCTGTCATAATCGGTTTGAGTCTATCTATCTATCTATATCTATATATATATATATATATATATATATATACACACATACACCTACCTATGTACATCATATATACACACACACATACATACAAACATACACACAGGTATATATATGTGTATATATATGTATGTGTCTATATGTGTGTGTATAGCTTTGGTCACTGAGTGCAAGGGAAAAATAATAAAATATAGTCTGTAAGTTATTAAACAGTAACACATTAACGTTTTAAGAAGTAAAGCTACAATGAGCACTACTGGAGTGGTTTCGGGTAAACTACATTTTAAAGACGGTGTAACAGAACAGGTAAGTAGTACTAACAGCAGCTAAAATGTATATGGATCATCTCTCGGTAGTAGATCCCTTTTGAAAGGCGCTACACGACGGCTGTGGTATAGAAATTACATTTTCTATGTGAACGTTCAAATTTATGCCTCTGGTAATGTGCCTTACCAGCATTACCAGCAATTAAAGAAAATTAGTTTTGTGTCCTCTGCAGTGTTAAGAGAAAAAAGGTGTAAAGAAAGGAAAGTTGCCTTTTTCTTTTATATAGTGTAGAGAGACGTCTTCGCTGACGATATGAGCGCCTTTTAGGGACAGTCACAGTGGTTCTTGTGTAGACTGGCGAGACGTCCGTGCCATTAATCGGCTGTGTTGGCACTGTTGGTCCTCCACTCCTGTGCGTGTGTTCATAATCCGACCCGACGACCTCATAATCGTATACGTGTAAAAGAAAGTGCGAAGCGCCTTAATATTAGTTTTCCGCGGTGTAGAATAGGGATCCCGTGTTTGCACTTGTCTGGGCTATAGCTCAGGGGGAGGAAGAAAAAAATTAAAAGTGCTCACTTTGACTTAAGGCAGAAGCGCAGTCAGCGTCTCAAAGGCCAGCACAGCTATGCACGCGCGCCGGCTGCTCAAGTTTTGTAGGGCAGGAGACGCCACTTTTTGCAGACACGTTCACGTGATCAAAAGTCTCAGCGCTCTTTGGAGGTCATTCATCTATACTAATAAAAGGCAAAGCACTGACTGACTGACTGACTCTCCAATTTGCCGTGTAGGTAGAAGGCTGAAATTTGGCAGGTTCATTCCTTACAGCTTCCTTACAAAAGTTGGGCAGGTTTCATTTCGAAATTCTACGCATAATGGTCATAACTAGAGCTCGAAAGCCGTAGGGGGCAGAGTTTCGTGTGACAACATCACACCTCCCACATAAA
The DNA here is from genome assembly GCF_016835505.1 of Polypterus senegalus. Classification (NCBI taxonomy): domain Eukaryota; kingdom Metazoa; phylum Chordata; class Cladistia; order Polypteriformes; family Polypteridae; genus Polypterus; species Polypterus senegalus. Next base: position 104,898,619 of record NC_053161.1, read on the forward strand.
TGACGCAGTACGTAGAAAACCAGGAAGAGCTCCAAAAACCGCTGAAGAAAACATTATATATAACATTAAGATAACGTTATATAATTAAGAAGGCAGCGAAACAATTAGAAGCGAGCGAGTGACATATAAAACCATATTCAGCGGCTCACGTGAACTGACACAGTCGCAGACAAAAAGCAACAGTTCCAAAAGGCTGAACAAAACCAAATTACACTGCTACGCTCAAATAGACAAACCACACGCCGTGGCTAATAGTAGAGGCTTCGCCTCTAAGCGCCGGCGTCAGTTGATTCGAGCAGATGTACCGAGTATGTACGTGCGCTTCCCGATTCATTTTAGCCTCGCATCCCCTTGGTTTGAGACATATGAAAAAAATATGCGGTTAAGCGGAAAGACAGATCACCAATTGAAGCTTTATGAATAATGGATACTTTATTCGCGATCAATGATTGTTTTAGTAAAGCCATACTCAGTGTATTCATTAGATGAACGGTAAAAAAGTAAGAGCGAGGGGAGGGTAACTTATTGAGGCACGCAGGCAAAACCACAATAGCACGCGGGCTCGATGTACTGTAGTGCATGTCAATTCGATCTGAATTGCGCGATCACATTTGAAAAAATATATCTTTTCAAGTTCTATTTAGTCCATATGTGTCAAACTCAAGGCCCGCAGGCGAGATCATTTTATATATTATTGTTATTAATGGCCCGGGGATATGAAGCGCTGGTAACACAATAAACTACAGATCCCATAATGCAGCGCTTCAGCTGCCTTGCCAAACACTTACCACGTTAATCAAGTCTAGCTTATGATGCTGCAAGTTATTGCAAAGCTAGCCCACACGATGCCAAAGAGAAAAGTTGATTCTGAACATAGAGCCTTTAAAAACCGATGGGAGGCTGAGTATATGTTTACTGACATTGCCGGTAAACCCGTGTGTCTCATTTGTGGAGCTAATGTGGCTGTAATTACAGAATTTAATCTAAGATGGCACTATGAGACAAAACATCAAGATAACCTGAAAGACCTGAATGCAATGCACAAGATACAGAAAGCAGAAGAGTTAAAGAAGAATCTGACACTTCAGCAGACGTTTTTACCCGTGCAAAATCAAAGTGATTTCAAGTGAAGCTATTTTTATGGGAGACACAAATGCACCAGTGCAACTTGCCCCACTTTCCCTGTTGCCAAGTAATGTTGAACCAAGTCGGCTGCGGTTTTCCCAAATACGCATTTTGCTGATAAACTGAGCGCACTGCGCTTTGGTGACTTTGAAGAACAAAAAAAGAATTTTGAGTTGTTTCGCAAGCCATTTGCCGTCGATGTGGAAACTGCACCTGTGCAGATTCAGATGGAGGTGATTGAGCTGCAGTGTAATGGCACACTGAAGGCAAAGTACGATACTGCACGGCCCGCACAGTTTATTCACTCCATTCCTGCAAAAATGCTCCAGCTCCGTCTACATGCGGTTCAAACCTTGTGCATGTTTGGTAGCACATATCTGTGTGAGAAGCTCTTCTCAGTGATGAAGACTAACAAAACAGCACACAGGAGTCGCCTCACTGATGAGCACCTGCAGTCCATCCTGACAATCTCCACAACGCAGAACCTCACACCAAACAGAAACGAACTTGTTGCCAAAAAAAGATGACAGGCGTCCAGCTCTTAGAAAATGACATAAGAGCAAAGACAACTGAATGATTTGATTTGTTATTGATGAAAAGAACAAATTTTATTTATATTTCCAGGTTTTGTTATGCACCATGTTTATATTTGAATTTGTGTAATTTTGACAGGATATATTTTTATGGAGAGCAAAATATTATAAGTTATTTAAGGTTTGAGTTGATTTATTCCGGAATAATATTCTGTCGACTAAATAAAAATTCCTTCTATTTAAAATTTAAATAGAACTTGAACAGATACGATAGTTCATAATATCCAGGCATGATTTGAAGCAGGCTGTCCATGCTCGGCAGCCATCAAATTTAACTGAACTGGAAAGATTTTGTATGGAAGAATGGTCAACAATACCTCCATCCAGAATCCAGAAACTCAAAGGCTATAGGAGGCATCTAAAGGCTGTTATATTTGCAAAACAAGGCTCAACTAAGTATTGATGTAATATCTCCGTTGGGGTGCCCAAATTTATACACCTGTCTAATTTTGTTATGATGCATATTGCATATTTTCTGTTAATCCAATAAACTTAATGTCACTGCTGAAATACTATCTGTTTCCATAAGGCATGTCATATATTAAAAGAAATTGCTACTTTGAAAACTCAGCCAATGATAAACAAAAATGCAAAGTAGTAAGAGGGGTTTACAACCTTTTTCGTATGACAGTGTATATATGTATGTATGTATGTATACACACATATACATGCATACATACACACTTTTGTTTTGTTTGGGGGAGAGAGACTTTGTGAGGAGTTAGTGAGGAGTATAAACAAATGATCCCAGGAACCAAGCATGAACAAAATAGGTGAAATGTATACAATATTCAAGGCTTTTATTATAAGGGAAGTTTAAAACAACCTGAATAATAATACAAAGTAACAAAAAGACCCAATACCCCTAAATGGCCTACCTGTACACATAGTCGTGGAGTGTACAAGCAAATACTCTAATAAGCACTCCCTGCTCACTTTCAACTAGAATACTTCACCGTGTCCTAGCTTTTCTTCCTCCTACCAAATAAGGTTTCCAAAGTATCTCACCTTCCAACTCCATGCTCACTTGTAGAGTGACAACTTGACCCTTAGGCCCTGACCAGGAACCATTTTTAAGTACAGAATCACTTCTGGCTAGCTAATAGCTCATTCCAGTAGTCTCAAGTGCATATGTACCTCTATTTTTTATCCATTATAGAAAACCAATAGTTTTCCCATCTCCAGTATCCTAGAAGAGTCATACACATTGAATGGGGGACCTATATATCCTTCTAATCCTTTGGGGGACTCCCAGCATGGCAGGGATTCCCCAGCGTCCTCCATTAAATATGTCACAACCTTGTAAAGTTCTGCATTTGTCCGGTAGTGTGCCCTGGTGGTTACTGCTGGTGTCACTACGATTTATAACAAACGGGACAGTGTTCCGTTACTGTGCGTCTTTGCAACCAGAATGATGCAAAGGAGAAACATATTAAATACTTTTTTTGAGGTTGAGGTTGGATGTTAACTTTATTTGACATCCAGGGGCAGAGGGTAATAATTAGCTGTAGACGTCGACAAAACTCACCATCACGTTATGGGTAGACCCTCTTTGCTAGGAGGACTTTTAGACTCATTGACTTGACATCGAATCCCTGTGTGTGTGAGGAGCGTAGAGTAAACAACGTCTAGAATGGCATTGACATCAAACAAAAGAGCAAAGCGAATGTGCAAAGCAAAATACTCTCTGGGCATCATTCATTTTTTTGCTTTTTGCATATTATTGCTGAATCAGACTGACTTACCAAACTCTGATTTTGATGCAAGTGATCTGTAAATCAAAAAAGAAAAGCAGGTAGCTGTTTCTTTTCCAGATAGTGCCTTTAAAAATATAAATGGTTAGACAAACAGGAATGTAGTATGTAAGCAGTGTTACAGCCGATCTTCGAAAGCTAATGTTTGTTAAATGCATATAGTGTTTGCTTTGTATGCTTTTTAGAAAACTGAGTTTTTGGGGAAAATATTCAGACTCATGAGAAAATGAAGAAGAAAAAAAAAAACATCCCTGAAAGAGTTAATCTTCCAGAGACTCAATTTTAAAAAGGCAATATAGTACCAATTTTCCTATCCCGTAATCATGTGCTACCCTCTGTGACATCGCTCACTGTATAAAGAGGATCAGACAACCCCAGCACCTGCCTCTCTTTTATGCCTTCATGCCTCTTTCCTAGCATGTGTACAGTGTCTACCATGCCATGGTGGAGCCTCTTATTTCCACTCTGGTAGGCCTATATCCTACATACAACGGGATATTTCTTTACTGTTTGGCAATCTGCACCCTGTTCCTTTCAAATGTAATTTTTCCTCCCAAGCAAATGATTTCACACCTTGAAACCATTCAGTGTAAAAAGAGTGCATAAATATTGCTTAAAATCCAGAGTCATTACAGCTGAAAAGAAAATGATCTTCAAAAATAAAAAAAATGGAGAAATGGGAGCAATATTTCCCATGGCACATTTATGTTAGACAAGCACTGAATATTCTTTAACAGATGTTACTGTCATTATATTGATGACACCCCTGCATAAGCTAACATTTTCAGACCTGGAACTTTAATAAAATAAAATTAAGACAGTCCATATAACAATAACCTTTTCAGACCTTTAGGTAAAGCTTTAAATGCCTTACATGTTACCACTACATTGGAATTCTCATTTGAACATGTTAGTTCAGTATCAAATTTAAAAAAAAAATGTAGTTATACAACATATCAATTTAAATTACCAGCCTGAAGAACAAACAATATAATATACAATATGAAAAACAATGCTCAGTGTGTAGTGCAAAATTATGAATGAACAGAGGTCAAATTGTGGTGCTTTAGCTCTTTTTAACAAGTACCACTCAGGGGTTAAAGTGTTTTAAAGTTTGTTGGTCTCAATTATGGTGCTGTAATTTCATTAAGGCTGCTAAAATAGAGTACAATTTGTGCTAGAATATCAGAAATCCTGCAGTATTGCATAGACTTTCTTGCAAGTGGTGACGCAATAGACATCTACAACTGATGCCAAGTCAATTTTTTTAAGCTGGTGTAAAATCCTTTTGTATGACCAAACTTGCGGCTGTGTTACCATATCACATGGTGTTGCCACAGTCAGGATGTTTTTTTATGTCAATACAGTGAGAACAAATCAAGGCGGTATCTGATATCGGTAAGCCAAGGACAGTCCATCAATGCCAACATACAGTGGAAGGCATAAGGAGTTACTTCCAACTTCCTTAATGAATTATTTTGCCCTAACATTCATGGTCAAGATGTTATCACAATACCACTTTATTAAATTCTTCCATCTCATTCTTGTATTAAGTCATTATTTTTTGTTAATCAGTCCAATCAACGTGATTTTAACTGGTGATTTTCATCCCATAAACAAGCCAAAGTCCAAGAGAGAAACCATTAGGTTCTCTGGTTTTTAAAATCTGTACAAATGCTCTTTTGTTTAGTTTTTCTTTCTGAAGTCCGCTATTTAAAAACCCCATCTATAACTTATAGATTTATAGACTTAATAAAGTACTTTCACAGACAATTTAAAAGCAAACTTAGCAGAAACATTTGTACAGATTTGAATCTGATAAATAGATATGTATTAGCAAAAAATATTCACTGCAATAGTGAAGATACATATTAAATTGAATCATGTGGGTGGGTTAATTACATTAACAAAATGAAAGCATTTGCCTCCTTATTGTCTTTCATTATTCATTTTCAACTACTTAATTATTTAAAATTACTTGAAACTATGTAAAATTTGTTTAGGCACTGTAGTATGATCTTTGTCTCCTACAGAACATTTTAAAGTGCAAGAAGAGGAGCTACAGTTAACAACCTTAATTGTAACCTAGTTATGGTGTGTACACACGAAAATTGCTAAATAAAAGCTTAACATGTTTTTCCAACCTAAATTAATAAAATATGGGTATTTGAATTGCTCATACATGAACCTTTGCTAAATATAAGATGGATATAATGTTCTATAGAAATAATTATGCATATTTCATGTGACTATGTTTAAAATTAAACGCTTCTCATTTCAGTACTACCATCAAAGACTGAATGTATATTTACAATATTTCATGTAATTTACGAATTTATTTTGCCTTGCTTCATTTCATGTTATTTGATAAATCTTTTATAACTATGGTACTTGTTGTCTAGCCTGGAAAAGTACTAAAAATGCAATCAGAAGAAAGTTTAACTTTCCATCATTGCTGTTGAGACATTCAATAACGGCAATTGTTTTTTGGAAAGTCATCAGTGGAAGTTATTTGTCTAAATTAGTTGACCACTGGACTCCTTTTAATAAAAAAGCCAATGTAAAAGCCCTTGGGGATATGTGTTTTTGTCATTCTATATTAACTTCATACACGTGTTCTTTTAGAGTAAGCTTATGGAGACACAAGGAAACGCAACATCAGCAGCATTAATGCCAATGGCATCCTGCAGAAAAATAATGTTCATCCACTGGCCTAAATAAATAAATAAAAAAATAAAATACAGATTTATGAAATACTGGTATTAAACAAAACACTAAACATAAATTTACCAATTACCTCTTCATACACCTCACGGACTGCTGCACCACCGGGCTCCTCCTCTGGTTCCATACCCCCTCCTGGTACAATCCACTGGTCTGGATGTCGACTACTGCTCACCAGCAACACCTGTGACAGAGACACTCTATTACTAACGGCCTTAGGGTTTATTTTAGTGTTTCTAAAGTTGAATGTGTAACAAACAACACAACAAAGAGAGACTTCTCTTAGTAGAGTGATGAAGAAATAGCACTGGGAAACAGAAGTTGTGGCAAGAAAGTAAGAAAAGAAATTAATTTTTGACCATTCATGGTCTTCAGAACATGTTACCATTAACTGTTTTTCATACACACCACAATGACATTTTCCATCTTCTCTGTCTATCCAGAGAATGGCTCTCATTAAACATTTTTGGCATTATATTGTTCTCACAGCATGTATTCTCAAACATGTCTATTCAAATGCACATTCCCATCTAAAAGATACTCATAATTATAATAAAAAGTTGTTAATTAAAACCTAAGTATAACAATAGACTCTGAGAAGTAAGTGGAAAACAGTACTATCTTCAACAATGCCTTTGCTAGAATGAAGGGCTAATTATACCCCCACCCATTTGCAGTCTGTGAAAATAAGATCTTACAAGTATCCAGGTACGTTCCTGCATACTCAGTTATATTTTTGAGCAAAATCTTCTGTGAGAAGTTTTGACATAACTTGCTCATTTACAATTCACAAATAACAAGATGTACATATACTACAGGTCAGCAACCACCCCCTGGGGAGATGGGTTATTGTTGAATTAGAATTTCCTTTAATTGTGTTTCTTAACCATGTTAAGAAAATGGTCATGAATAGCTCACACCACTAAGGTCAGGGGACCAGGAGGGAAAAAAATGGCGGTCCACATCAGCCAACACAACTTGTATATTCTCACTGAGATCTACACAGAACAGCACTAAAAAGTAATGCAAAATAGATATTTAATAGAAAATGCTTTCAAAAATTGCTCAACAATAAAATCTCCTGAACAAAATTTTGTGTTTTGAGATGCTTTAGACAGTTTCTGATATCCTCTTATTTATGAGTAAATTAACAGATCTAGTTCCTTGTATGCTTTTCTTCATTTCTTAGTTTTCTCCTAGAGAAATATTCCAATCACAGTGCTGTATAACATTATACAAAATGCTATAATTTGCAATTTCATTGCTTCCTTAACACTTAACATGATTGTTAGAGAGTGCATGCATGGTCTACAGCTACAGTAGTCCAATATAAAATGATAAGACTTAGAATTCTGAGATGTATATGAAAAGGAAGAATGAAAAATAACTAACAAATACAAGCAGGAAGTCTCTTAACTGTTGGGCCTATCTTGGAAGAACGTCATTCACAATTATTGTTGGGATAAGATATAGGGAGTCTGTTCTCAATCTGCTATAATAATAGCACATGTTGATTGTCTCCTGCAGAATTTACTACTGTTGCAACAAAAGGATTCCATCACTGGATTCTGTAAAGCTTTCTAGTTCTATTAAGAGGTGCTTAACACATTTCATCGTCTTTTGCTAAAAGAGATTTGGTGGATTGAGAATGAATGTACCCATTGACACCAGATAATCTTTAAGGCAAAACAATTAACATTGCTTTTGTATTTAGAAATGCACATGGATGTTGAGAGGAAACATACTGTGCCACAGTCTCTGAGTTCACTCGGAGGCAGCATGACATGAAGAAAGCAACCATTATAAAATAAAAAAAGACAGCATAATATACTGTAATACTACAAAATAAAAAGTCTGGTGATAGAAATGTACTTTGACCACGGTACTACATAGTGGCATGTGAACAGTTACATGGAAAATAAATAATAATACTACAAAATACTGTACATTCATTCACATTTTAGATTTTCATTCTATTTCAAATTAAACTGACTAATGTTATATCTGTGGAGATCCCATATTTTATTTAACAAACTTTGTTTTTATTTTTTTGTCTTTATTTTAGAAATATATCTGTAATGCCCAGAGAATAGCTTAATTATTTTAATTTGATATTTTGCATTTATTCATTATCCTTTCCCCTTTAAGAATTTCATTCTATTAGTACTTATTAAAATAACTGTACACTAACTTACACTTTACTTACAGTATAGCATTTTAAGTGTGTCATTAATTTAGCATACTGCTTGAGAACAATCCTCAGTTTGGTGTAATCTCAAAATAATTACAAACAAAAATAAATTCAGACCTCAAATAAGACTAGAACAATGGAAGAAATAAAGACAGTACTTAGGGGTCAATTGAGAATCACCAATTACCCTGCTATGCATGTCTTTGGGATGTAGGGGAAAAGTAGAGCACAAGGTAGAAACCTAGTGTTGACATGGAGAGAACTAAAGACTAAATATGGACCATTACTAGTTGTAGGTTATGAACCCATTATGTTGGATCAATGAAGTAGCAGCACTAATCTGAGTGACGGCTTGAGAAAGCAATTAAAATGGAAAGCAATCTAACATGCACAGTCTCACGATATAATCATTTAAATTTTCAGAGGCCCTCTTAAAATGACTTGTTATAAAAATACAAGGAAATGCAAAAAACACCAATTCAGATTAACTGCAGGAAACCTGTGATATTAATTACCATACTGGTCCTTTAAAATTCTATTTGGCAATTTTCATTTCATCTTTTTATTTATAAAGCACTTTAAAAACAACAGGATTTGAACCCAAAGTGCTGTACAAACCATATACCAGGTAGACTAACAAAATAAAGTAAGAATTTAAATAACAATAAATAAATAAAACAAATGACAGAATTTTAAAATCAGGACAATGGGTAAACAAAGAACTCTGAAACAAATTTAAAAAACAGGGAATAAAAGTAAGTTTTAAGATCAGATTTAAAAACAGGAAGTGAGGGGGCCATCCTAACATTCAGAGTTAAACCATTCCACAGTTTCGGAGCGAGGACAGAAAAAGCCTGATCTCCTCTCCGTTTCAGCCTTGCTTTTCGAGTAGTCAAAAGAAACAGATCAGCAGACCTAAGAGGCCTTGCTGGAGTAAATGGAATAACCGGGTCATTAAGGCTGGTGCAGGCCAATCATTTAATAGCTTTGAAAGTAAAGAAGAGAACCTTATAATTTACCCTAAACTGTATTGAAAGCCAATGGAGGGATGCAAGTATTGGTGAGATATGGTAACACTTCTTAGTGTATGTTATGAGACATGCTGCAGCATTCTGTGCCAGCTGAAGGCAATACAGGGAACCCCCACTGAACCCATAATACAGTCCATTACAGTAATTGAGCCGCAATGAGATAAAAACATGTATAACTTTCTCAAAATCATCAAATGATGAAAAGGGGTTGAGTTTGGATAAACATCTTGTTTGGAAAAAGCTTGACTTTAATTACCAAGCTAACTCGTCCATTTTAAAATTGGCATCCATTATCACACCCATATTCCATGCAGAGGACTTAACAAAAGATTTCAAAAGACCCAAGTTAAAATAGGGGGTTGAAAAATGACAACCTCAGTTTTACTGTCATTAAAGTTAAGAAAATTTAAGGCCAACTAGAGTTTGATGTCCTCCAAACAATTGTATGAGCCAACTTGAGTAAACCATTCTACTGAATATTATTATTATTATTATAAATGTATTGCAGGTGCAAAATACTACACCTTGCTCCAATGCTGCATTTTAATCTGTAAGTGAGATACCTGAAATATCTGAAAATCCCTTGTATGTATCAGCTGTTCTAACTAACACTGTGACAAACAGATTTTTTTCATAAACAAGCATGTGCTTGGTCAAAATTTTGAAAAAAAAGTTACCCTTACTAGCCTACAATATTTGATTGGTTAGTAACTAAATTATAATTATTATACAAGCTGGTAACACATTTTTATTCTATTATTATCCCTTTGCTGTGTGAACTCTAGTCCAGTTTGGTAGAAAGGCAAGTGTCAAGAAGTGAGAGTGGTAAAGTTCACTCTAAAATTTGTTTTATTTTGCACATCTAAAATAGTATATGCAGCTAATAGTAGAGGGGTCAGGTAAGGTCATGTGTCAGGTAAAACAATGTTGTATGTGTGGGCAAGAAAAAAAAAAAAAAAATTACTGTACATGCTATAAATCATCCAATTTAACTCCTCTAGACTAAGCTATGCCACCCAATTTATTTAATAAGGCCTTTGCTGCTGCCAGAATTGTGATCCTCTTTACAAAAACAAAGTTTAATGATTTTTATCCAACTTTTAAAATGGATCATCATTGTTTTAAGGCTATATGTGATGAACATATGTCAAAGTTAATAAACACAATGCTTTAGATTTCTGAAGGAACTCAAACATCTGTTGACCAGCACACTTTCAGTAATTGCATACAGTTTCTGGTTTACCCAGTGCTACACCAATTAAAGTGCATTTTGCTGCTTTTCTTATAATGAAAGTCAATAACCTAATACACAAATTTGAGTAAATCATATTCCATCAAACAATTCTATGCACTCCACTGTACATACTATGTTGGACTTGCACAGATTTTTGATTTTTTTAATAACACAACCATAAATAGGATATACTCATTGATTTATACAAAAATAAAAGTGGCTGGGAGAGCTTTACAATGTATACATAAAGTTTCTCAATCCTTGCTCTTAATTTCATTCTCCATAAGACATGCAGTACAATGTAGATTTTCAGATGTAAAAGATCTGAAAACCATCCTCTGGAAGCAAGAGCTTATGCACATAAATACACTTCAAATTAACTTCAATGTTTAGCATATAAAGTATCTATCTACTCTATACTTTACATAATGTATATACTTGCAGATAAGCAAACCAACAAATTTTTAACCAAAATATCATGAAAATGCATCACTTGCAGATAAGATGAAAAATGTTTAAAAATTAATGTTAGGTTTTCCAAAACCAAATTCATTTAAGTAACAAGTAACCTAAAGCAATACTTATTTTATAGAAATAAAAATCCACGCATTACATAAAAAAAAACAAACATATACTTTGTGTTACTAGGGAAGCTTATAAAAAAAAATACCATGTTATTTTGCTCAAATTGTGCCTCCTTTCACTGCTCTCAGTAAAAAACCCTGTGCATGTGCGTGCTCTGGCCGTTTGGTAGCAGTTACTGAGGAAGATGTTCTTGCATACCTCACAATCAAGTAAAAAAGAATTAACAAAAGTTCTCTATTTAATTCTACAAATGTGGAGGGATGAATAGAATCCACCTAGTTTATGGTCAAAGTTAGGCAGTGATTATTGCGGCAGTACAGAGTGTAATGCAAGAAGCAAATGTATGCCAGTCCATTGTAGGGCACAATTGTACAGCCAAGCAAAAAAAGTGTGACGCATGCAATACATTAATACTCTGCATACACTGTGCGACTTTGGCATGGATTAAAACCTGATTTGCAGTTGTAAACAGATTTTCTGAGTCTGCTTGAAATTCAGCTACAGCAGCCATAGTTTCACATACAGTATGAGGAGTTATTGCGATGCCCCACTACATCTTACAACTGAATTGTTGTTAGATTGGAAGAATTTTTGTCTTGGTCAGAAATTTCAAGCTGCCATCTTGTAATGTGAAAAGTTTCACAACCAGATTTTCTGATAGCACTATAAAATTTAATTGTGCTTCACAGGATATTGTAAACTGGGGAATATCACTGTCATACTCATTTTCACATTTTAATTTCAAAAAAATCAAAATATATTATAGCAACACACATAAAATTGAATGGCAAAGGATAATAGCATCTTGGGAAACATTTACTGGAAGAACCCAAAATAAACACACACAGTGGTAAACTACATAAGATTAGGTACCTTTAATTCTCTGTTTAAAATAAACAGACTACATTGCCCCTGCCTCAACTATCCACATATTCAGTTACACCTTTTTCTTTTCTTTGTACTTTCAGAGCACAAAATGGCAAAAGAAAGGAATGAAGACCTTTTCCTTCTTGACCATCATGTTTTTTTTTTTTTTTTTTTTTTTTAAATGGGCAATACTGCCTATCAGGTCAATGTACACATACAGTATAGTCTGAGCACCCATGTTGTGGTGTGTTAATCGGTCAAAACGTGTTCATACAGAATAGTTTACTCAAGATGACTCATAAAATTTCTTCAGGTGTGAGTAATTGTCAGGTTTATTTTGGTTGTAGGAGAAGGACAGGATCCCGACTGGGAAAGGGGATGGTTTACTACCCAGATGGGAAACCAGAATGGAAACAAATGTTAAAACTGCCAAGCTGGAGAGAAAGAATCACTTCATGACTAGCTGGTATAAAATAATGGAAGGACCAGCGGAAGCCAGAACTGGATTGGGGTCCAAACCTGGATGGGATGCCCATAATGTATAAGGACAGGGGAGAGCATTGATTCCTGTCTATTGTCTCCCTCCATATGCTAGATTGTAGCAGTCCTGGATAATGATCCTCATCTAGACACCTGCAGGGAATGGGACTTCCATATGACCCAGAAGTGCTTCCAATGGGCAAAGCCCTGGCATGGGAAGAACTCCCTGGACCTCAAGAAAAAGGAAGGCACTCCCTTACCCAAGGCAAGTTAGAGCTGGGAGGAAGGAAGTCAACACTCAACTGGAGGAGAGCACTGGGGTGGTAAGAGGTGAGGTGAGGTGAGGTAAGAGAGAGGTGAACTGGAGGAGAGATAGTTGTATTTTGTGCTTGTGTATACTGAGTTACTGTGAATTAAACACCCTTTGTTTGAACCCGGGACTGTCTTGTGTGTTCGTGTCTGGGGCTCAATGGCACCCCTTGCCTTCATAGAGTATATTCAGTAATATTCAATTTTAAACGATCAGCACAACTTCAAAATGTACATCCTGATAGGAAAACTACATCCGTCTGCATTTGGGTTTGTGCCTAACTTAGACTAAGGTGAAAAACTACAACTGGTATGTAATTAGCAAAATTGTACAATACATTTGTAATATAGACAGAATTTAAACTAAATCTTATATACATTTTAAGTTCCTTTAATATGAAGATGTAATTCATGTAGACAACAAGGCAATGTGTAAAGAACACTAATGCAATTCAGGTAAAGAGACAACAAGTTCTGCCTCTGTCTGCCAACTCAACCAATTTGTATTACTATAAAAAGTTCTGTAAACCAAACAATTTGTTTTAGCTAAACACTTAAGCCTTATCCATGTGCAATACAATTTCAATCAAGGAAATGCTTGTATAGTCAAGCTTGGAGCAGCATACCAAGTAGGTCCAGTGAGAACAACATCAGCGATGCACTCATGCATTCTCTTTAGGAAAACTGTGGTCACAGTTACCATACACACCCAGATGACATTCCGGTAGAATTAAGTCTACTAAGTGTAACTGGTGCGTAGCTCCAGAAAGACGTGTATTCAAGGTGGCATTGTACACATTATTTGATTTCGAGTCCCCTAGCACAAAAACAGCTTTATCTGAATGTTCAACAAATATTACAATAAGGCATATGAAATTATCCAATAATTAAGGTTCAAATATTATTAAAAATAGCTTAAAATTCTAGGTGCTATATGTTCATTTGTAGTTTTTCATGCATTATTATATGTATACTATTAATATTTATGTTGTTTAAAGATGCTCATGAGCACTGAAATTAACGTGACAATCAGAAAAACAGCTTCCCTGAAGAACAAGATTCTCTCTGTAGATAAAGTGACATATCAAAAAGAAAGCAGAGAAGAAAACACCTTGCACTTCCAGTTCTATACAATTGAAACCCAGACTAAATATTTTTAACCCAGCCATGCTTCGTTTTTCTCCTAAAGATCAGAAGGTGTACTTTCACAGTTCAGCTCTCTTTTATATAAATTTAGATGCCAAGTGTCTATACACCCTTCATAAATAAATCTTCAGTGGGAGTAAAGTCTTCCTCAGGCAAACTAAAATTAGGTAAATGAGGTCTGCAACCAAAAATCACTGGAAAGTCATGCAGTGTGACAGGGCCTTAATACAACTGATGAAAGATCAACTAGAATGCCAGCTGAGAAAGAAAATGTTAATTTTTCTGAAGAAAATCACAAAATAATGATTAGACAAGAGATTTCTGTAAAAGATGACCCAATAACTGGTATTTATTTTTTTATTGTTAAAGCTGAGGCTGTAAGTCCAAGTGTTATACACAAATAACCTTTAAATTAGTAATTATTAAAGTGAAAAACTATTATTGATTAGTATCGCTACTAGCAGATATTCAACATTTTAAAATTGCTATAGTGATAGGAAAAGAATAAATGGTATTCTGCTCTAAAATAATGCCAATGATTTCAAATCTGCTTTTTCCCCCAAAACGAAGAGGACAACAGATAAAATTCTAAATTATTAATTGTTTATTTTTTCTGTGGATTATCATTGCCACCTGTATATTTCACTGGTATTATAATATCAAACATGGCATAAAACACTGCTTAACAAAAAAAAATATATATATCAGATACCTGAAAGAGGTAGAAATAAAAAGCAACAATTGACGTAAAATTCAATGTATCATGTAAATTATCAGAATGTCTTCTTTGGTACTATGGTAGCAGTGAGTAGACCAATGATGGGAACTGCAAACAGATGCATGTAAACTTATTCCACTTTGGTCTATATTGTTTCAGTTACATCTGTTTCTGTTAGACCTTAAACAGTTTATTCTTAGACTGTGAAAAAGGAAATACATTACACAGCAATCAGTCAAAGCTGTCAATAGTCATATGACAAGAGGTCAGCTCAGTCCTAAAATAACAGCAAGCTTATCCAGTACACTTTGGCAGGGCTACAGATATGCAGGCTGCCCTCCTCAAATCAGGCAGTGGCAATGCAAGGTTCCTGAATGCCAGAGCACAATGCACACTGGCAAATTTACACAAAGCTGATGAAGTACTGTTATTTTTTTAGACTAACAGGAGCTCTAAGTCTGTATGCTCAAAACTCAATGAATAAAAAAAAAATGTTCTAGATTCAGAGGCAGAGAAAGAGACAGAGAGACCGCAGGAAAGGGATAGGCACAGATATGGAATTCACAATAGTTAAAAGCACTGCATAAACAAAATTTATTGGACATTTTGCACCAAAATATGTGAGAAATAAGGTTAAGTTTAAAAGGCACATGAGTTCTTCAAGAGGTTGACTGTCCCAGAGGATAAACTGAAATTCAAATGGTAGGCACCAACAGTAAGAACCTTGAAAAAAAAGAGTGTAGGGCAGACATATCAGGCCAGTTAAGACTGTGACTTTACAGGGTGTACTTTTACATGTTGTGCAGCTGACCTAGAAAGACAAGAGTCCAGTAGATGGGATAAGTGAAATACCATTAGTAAATGGTAATCCTACCCCATTTGATGCATTTTTGTAAAGGCCACTTCATGGACTACAAATTTCTTGCTATAATGTATGAACAATAAACTGCAAATTAATATTTTAAAACATAAAACAGGACAATTTCAGTGATTAATATAAAAATTATGACAATAAACTATCCATTAACATTATAACTAAGATGTGGCAAATGAAAAATGAGGATAACAAAAACTCCACTCAACAGCATTCTTAGAGCAAATGAACCTCTGGGGATCCATTTCCCATTTGTCCAACATTCTAATTCTCCTTAGTTCTAATAACAATAATCATTTTATAATATCATACAATACCATATTCAGAAATAAAGACAAGGAGTTTTAATCAACTTAACTGCATAAAAAAAGATGGTTATTTTTTCCAGAAAAGTAAAGCATATGCAGAGGCACTGCAAAATGTAAACAAAAATAATTTTTACCATGAAAATTTTCAATTATTGCAAGAAATGACTCCTACTGTAACTAGGAAACAGATTAAAACATAGTATCCACCACTATACCCATCTTGTAGAAACCAAGTTGCCTACTCTTGAATATTCTTTTTTTTTTTTTTTTTTTTAAAGACTATATTGGTAACAGATATCTCTATCTTTTAACCTAAAGCGTCACTGCATTGGGGCTTGTTGTGCTTTGGACGTGCTCTGTCTCTGGGTATGTCAGAGGACTGGGACTGCGTGAAGTGGGTTTTAGCCTCACTTGGGGAGGCAAAAAAGGAGGGGGGGGGAGAGAAAGAGAGCAGGCTTGATCTATACCTAATCTATCATCTCAATCTTTATAATTATAACTATCAACGTAATAATAAGCTGCATGGCAACAACTCTTGGGGAAATAGGAAATTAAGACCTAAACTATTTCACTTCCAGTTAAGACTATAATATGACACCAAAAACTCAGAATCAGTGTCTCCATGATGGGACAGTTAACTTCGTAAGCTGGAATGTTAAAGGCCTGAATCACGAATTAAAGAGAAAGAAAGTACTTTCTCACCTAACAGGTCTAAATGCTAAAATTGTATTTTTACAGGAAACCCACTTACTAAGCAAGGATCAGTTCCGGCTGCAAAAAGACTGGACTGGCCAAATGTTCCATTCTAGTTTTACAAAGAAAACTAGAGGGTGGGAATTCTCATACATAGAACAGTACCATTTGTAGCATCAGATGTAGTATTGGATCCTGAAGGGAGATATGTAATGGTCATGGGAGACTTATCTAACTGTAAAATGATTTTGATAAATGTTTATGCACCTAATGTTGATGATAAGGAATTTATACAAAATTTATTTGCATCCATTCCCAATCTGAACACTCATAAACTTATAATGGCTGGGGACTTTAATTGTGTTTTAAATCCACTTTTAGATAAGACTTCCTCCACAGGGGGAGCGGCAACTAACACCGCAAAGATAATTACAAAGTTTATAACTGATCACAACTTATCAGATCCCTGGAGGTTTTTAAACCCAAATTCAAGAACATATTCTTTCTACTCACCAGTACATCATTGCTACTCAAGGATTGATTACTTCTTTATAGATAATAACTTCTTGCCTAAGATTAAATCTTGTAAATACGATGCTATTGTTATTTCAGACCATGCAACCTATGATCTTGGAGCTGAAATTACTAAGCCCCATACACTCACCCGCAGATGGCCTCAACCGCTTCTATTAGCTGACGAGAATTGTACTGAATTTATATCCAAACAAATCAAATTCTTTCTAGAGACAAATACATCCCCGAGATCTCTGCAGGAATACTCTGGGAAACTCTTAAGGCCTTCTTAAGAGGACAGATTATCTCATATCTTTCCCACAGAAATAAATCCGAGCGAAGAAAGTAGCAGAGATAAAAGCGAAATTACTAAAATAGATGAAGAACATGCCAGACTACCAAGCGAGACTCTACATAGAGGAGGCAGGCTCTACATTCAGAATTAAACCTCTTGACAACTAAAGAAACTGAACAACTAATTTACAAATCCAGACATCATTATATGAACATGGAGAAAGCTAATAAGCTTTTAGCGCAACAAATTCACAAGCAAGATATGCATAGCGCAATCTCGGTAATCACTAACACGACGGAGATAAAATCATCGAACACAAAAATATAATGCACACTTTTAGAGACTACTATAAATCCCTATATACTACTGAGTTTAAAGAAGACAATATACAATCTAATGCATTTCTGGATACATTACAGATACCACAAATTGAGCTTTTAGTGTGGAGGAACTTGATAAACCTCTGTCATTATCAGAATTACTAGATGCTATAAAGTCACTCCAAGGTGGAAAAGCAGCAGGCCCTGATGGCTACCCTGCAGAGTTTTACAAGAAATTCTCCGCTCAGCTAGCTCCCTCCTATTAGCAACATTTACAGAAGCCAGAGATAACCAATCTCTTCCACAAACCTTTACCAAGCACTAATCACTGTCTTTCCAAAACAAAATAAGGACTTATTACAATGTGCATCATACAGACCAATTTCACTTCTGAATAACGACGTTAAAATACTCTCTAAAATCATAGCTAGAAGGATGGAGAAAGTGCTCCCTCGTAATATCACAAGACCAAACTGGATTTATTAGGGGCCGACACTTATCTTCAAATCTTCGACGCCTGTTTAATGTAATATACTCACCAACTAAATCAAACACCCCAGAAATATTATTATCATTGGATGCAGAAAAAGCATTCGACATGATTGAATGGAAATACTTACATTGGAGAAGTTTGGGTTTGGCCCGAACATTTGTGCATGGATTAAATTACTGTATACTAACCCAGAAGCTTCAGTTTGCATCAATAACATTTGCTCAGACTACTTTAAACTAGAACGTGACACAAGACAAGGATGCCCTTGTCACCACTGCTGTTTGCAATTGCCATTGAACCACTGGCAATACATTGTCGAAATACTGATCAGATAAAGGGGATTAGCAGAGAAGGACTGGAACAGAAAATCTCATTATATGCAGATGACATGGTACTGTATATATCGGACCCAGAAAATTCTGTGCCTGCAGTCTTAGCAGCACTCACAGAATTTCAAAAGATCTCTGGTCTCAGAATTAATCTGAATAAAAGTGTACTCTTTCCAGTGAATTCTCAAGCATATAATATTAGATTAGACACCCTACCTTTTATCATTGCAGAACAGTTTAAATACCTAGGGGTAAACATCACAAGTAAACATAAAGCTCTTTATCAACAAAATTTCGCGTCTGCATGGAAAAAATTAAACAAGACTTGCATAGATGGTCAACCCTTCATCTCACACTAGCTGGAAGAATTAACACTGTTAAGATGAATATTCTTCCTAAGCTCCTTTTTTTATTTCAAAACATACCAATATACATTAATAAATCATTCTTTAAGCAATTAGATTCAACAATAACCTCATTTATTTGGAATTCAAAACATCCACACATCAAAAGAGCAACCCTACAAAGACAAAAGGCGGCATGGCTCTACCTAACTTCCAGTCTTATTACTGGGCGGCAAATATACAGGCAATAAGAACCTGGACACAAATAGAAGAACATACACAGGCATGGACCGCAATAGAAGCAAAATCCTGCAGTACTTCTTTCTATTCCTTGCTCTGCGCTCCAATAAACACACGTTATCGGCAATACACTAATAACCCAATTGTGCTCCACTCACTTAGAATCTGGAACCAATGTAGAAAGCATTTTAAGACGGAGAAGCTTCTTCTGTGGCACCCTGCAAAGAACCACCTCTTTCAACCTTCACAAACATATGCAGTTTTTAATATCTGGAAAAAAATTGGAATTAACTTGCTTAGAGAGTTTTTCAGATTCCTACCAAATGTTTGTTTCTCTAATCAAAATATTTGAACAGCTAATTGATTATCAAAATAGTTGCTAGGTGCTGCACAAAAGTAAATAAGAATATATATACATTAGAACACTCTAGACGAGAACAGGCCATTCAGCCCAACAAAGCTCGCCAGTCCTATCCACTGGTTTCCTCCAAGAAAACATCAAGTCGAGTTTTGAAAGTCCCTAATGTCTTACTGTCTACCACACTACTTGGTAGCTTATTCCAAGTGTCTATCGTTCTTTGTGTAAAGAAAAACTTCCTAATGTTTGTGCGAAATTTACCCTTAACAAGTTTCTGTGTCCCCGTGTTCTTGAGGAATTCATTTCAAAATACAAGTCTCGATCTACTGTACTAATTCCCTTCATAATTTTAAACACTTCAATCATGTCACCTCTTAACCTTCTTTTGCTTAAACTGTAAAGGCTCAGCTCTTTTAATCTTTCCTCATAATTCAACCCCTGTAGTCCTGGAATCAGCCTAGTCGCTCTTCTCTGGACCTTTTCTAGTGCTGCTATGTCCTTTTTGTAGCCTGGAGACCAAAACTGTACACAGTACTCAAGATGAGGCCTGCATTATAAAAGGTTGAGCATAACCTCCTTGGACTTGTACTCCATAGATCATGCTATATAACCTAACATTCTGTTAGCCTTCTTAATGGCTTCTGAACACTGTTGGGAAGTTGATAGCTTAAGAGTCCACTATGACTCCTAAATCCTTCTCATAAGGAGTACTCTCAATTTTCCGACCGCCCATTGTGTATTCAAACGTAATATTTTTACTTCCTGTGTGTAATACTTTACATTTACTGACATTAAATTTCATCTACCACAAATCTGCCCAAGCCTGTATGCTATCCAAATCCTTCTGTAATGATATAACTGATTCCAAAGTATCTGCAAATCCACCTATCTTGGTATATTCCGCAAACTTAACCAGCTTGTTACTTATATTCCTATCTAAATCTATGCTAATAAAAGGCAAAGCCCTCACTCACCGACTAACTCACTGACTCATCACTAATTCACCAACTTCCCGTGTAGGTGGAAGGCTGAAATTTGGCAGGCTCATTCCTTACAGATTACTTACAAAAGTTGGGCAGGTTTCATTTCGAAATTCTATGCATAATGGTCATAACTGGAAGCTATTTTTCTCCATATTCTGTAATGGAGTTGAGCTTGATGGCCGAGGAGGGCGGAGTTTCGTGTGACATCATAACGCCTCCCACATAATCATGTGAACTGACTGTCAACGCAGTACATAGAAAACAAGGAAGAGTTCCAAAAAGCTCTGAAGCAAACATGCATTATACAATTGAGAAGGCAGCGAAACAATAAGAAGCGAGCTACTGACACATACAACCATATTCATGAGTGCAGCTACTTCGGAAACAAAGCACGGTGTAAACCTAAAGTTTAAATTAAATTCATAGACAGGCTGCAGCAGGCATTTGTCATGCCCACGGCTAATGCGAGATATAAGTTTAATGAGAGGACGCAGGATATAAACGAGTTTTGATCACTTTGTAATTAAGTTAAAATTACTGGTGAAGGGCTGTGCTTATACAAATTCCAAGTGACTGTCTTTGTGGGGGGGATTGACAGTTAAGGCGGGTGGGGGAGTCACGTCGTTATCTCCACTCCCATTCACCTCATTTCGCTCTGAGCTGAGCTTCGCAGCTAACGCGGTCTTGCGGAACCAACTTTGTGACGCTGCCACCAAATACTCACAGAAAAATCCACAAGTTAATAAACACGCTGTCTCTAGAGTTTCTCCACACTCTGAATCCTCCAGGCACTACTTACAAAAGGTCACATTGACAATCGTGTTACGTTATTTTTAAAATGTTTCCTTTTCTTAGCACAAGCACAGCTAAGAAGCTTCGATGCATGTGCTCCATAACGCGTTAAAAATAACGCATTTAATCACACTTTGTATTCCAGGCAAAGGGGAACTTCTGTCAATGCATGATTTCCTGGTACACCGGTACATTGATTCACACATCAGAGCTACAAAAATGTAACAGTCGGAAGAAAGCGTGTTGCTACGACTGATTGGAGGAAAATTTCTACCCGACGGAAGCCTTGATAAAAGCGTGGTTTTGTGCACATACAGTACATATACAGTAATATATATATATATATATTATACACACACACACACACACACACACAGTATATATGACAGCAACACTCATGACAATGTCAATCATGTTACGTTATTATTACTTTGTACAATGTTTCCTTTTCTTTTTCATTACTTCTTTAACACACTACTTCTCCACTGCGAAGAGTGGGTATTTTGCTAGTCATTTATATATATTAAAAATAGCAGCGGCCCTAGCACTGACCCCTGTGGAACACCACTCATAACATCGGCCAGTTCTGATGAGGTTCCTCGCACCATCACCCTCTGCTTCCTGTGTCTGAGCCAATTCTGCACCCATCTAAAAACATCACCCTGAACTCCCATTTCTTTTAATACAACTGTCTCCATGGATAACAATTAAGGAACACAAATAAAAGAATGCAGTGTTATAAACAGCTTCAGCAGCACCTCTAACAGGTCTATGTTATGCTAAAAAAATGGTTTTCAAGCGTGATTTAAATGCTGAGATTGAGAAGTTTCTAGAATACTGAAGATTCTGCTTCCTATACTTGTTTAATTTATTTTTAATCTACATCTCAACGATACCTTCATTTTAATATTGCACTGTGCGCTTTAGATTATAAGCAATGTGAAGCTCTGTAATGTAAAGGACAGGGGCTAAACCATGTACAGTTTTCTACATGAAATGGAGGGTTTTAAAAATCAACCCGAAACTTAAATGGAAGCCAATGAATGAATTTAAAGATGGCAGTTACAAGGTCTGACAGCTGTTAGTTCTAGTTGATCTTTGAGTAGTAAGTTACCAGTTCAAACTGTCTGATTATAAAGTACTGCATTATAATACAGTGATCCCCTGCCTATCGCGGATTTTCCGTTCAAGACCCATCAGCAATAGGTGAAAATAAAAATATAAAAAATATTTTTTTATAGTTTAAGCCTTAAAATACCCCTCCCACATGCATTAAACACATGTAAACATATTAAAACACACATAGTAAACACATATGATGATATGTGGATATCGGGCTAAGGACATGAGTAACAATAATAATCTATACTAATAAAAGGCAAAGCCCTCACTCACTCACTCACTCACTCACTGACTCATCACTAATTCTCCAACTTCCCGTGTAGGTAGAAGGCTGAAATTTGGCTGGCTCATTCCTTACAGCTTACTTACAAAAGTTGGGCAGGTTTCATTTCGAAATTCTACGCCTAATGGTCATAACTGGAAGGTATTTTTCTCCATTAACTGTAATGGAGTTGAGCTGGAATGACATGGGGGGTGGAGTTTTGTGTGACATCATCACGCCTCCCACGTAATCACGTGAACTGACTGTCAACGCAGTGCGTAGAAAACCAGGAAGACCTCCAAAAAGCGCTTAAGAAAACATGCATTTTATAATTGAGAAGGCAGCGAAACAATGACAAGTGAGCGAGTGACATATACTACCATATTCATGAGTGATGCCAGTTCGGAAAGAAAGCAAGGTATAAACCTAAACTTTAAATTAAGCTCATAGACAGGCTACCGCTGGCGTTTCACATGCCCACAGGTAATCACGGGATACAAGTTTAATGAGAGGACGCAGGATATAAACGAGAGTTTTGAGGTGAAGGGGTGTGCTTATGCAAATTCCGAGAGACTGTGTTTGTGGGGGATTGACAGTTAAAGGCGGGTGGGGGCTACGCTGTCTTCAAGCAACCGTCAGACTGCCACCAAATACTCACAGAAAAATCCACAAGTTAATACACATGCTGTCTCTAGAGTTTCTACACACTGAATCCTCCAGGCACTACTTACAAAAGGTCACATTGACAATCGTGTTACGTTATTTTTAAAATCTTTCCTTTTCTTAGCACAAGCACAGCTGAGAAGCTTTGATGCATGTGCTCCATAACGCGTTAAAAAATAATGCATTTAATCACACTTTGCATTACAAGCAAAGGGGAGCTTTTGTCAATGCATGATTTCCTGGTACACCGATTACATTGATCAGCATCACGATTCATTTTACCCTCGCACCACCTTAGTTTGAGAAGAAGTATGAAAAAATATGAGGTTAACACAGAAAAACAGATCACCAATTCAAGCTTTATGAATAATCGATTCGCCATCAATAATTGTTTTGGTAAAGCCATCCTCCTTCCATTTTATAATTTTCCTGCCACTAGCCATGATTAAATGAACGGTAAAAAAGTAAGAGCAAAGCGAGGGTGACTTATTTAGGCAGGCATATATATGACAGCAACACTCATGACAATGTCAATCATGTTACGTTATTATTAAAATGTTTCCTTTTCTTTTCATTACTTCTTTAAACACACTACTTCTCCGCTCAGGTAGCGGGTATTTTGCTATATGTATATATGAATGACCTCCAAAGAGCGCTGAGACTTTTGATATCATGAACGTGTCTGCAAAAACTGGGGTCTCCTGCCCAGCAAAAGTCGAGCAGCCAGCGCGCTGCATAGCTGTGCCGGCCTTTGAGGCGCTGACTGCGCTTCTGCCTTAAGTCAAAGTGAACACTTTTAATTTTTTTCATCCTCCCCCTGCGCTATAGCCCAGACAAGTGCAAACACGGGACCCCTTTTCTACACCACGGCAAAATAATATTAAGGCGATTCACACTTTCTTTTGCACGTATCACGATTATCAGGTCCTCACCTCGAATTATGAAGACACGCACGAGTGGAGGACTGACAGTGCCATCACAGCCGATTAATGGCGGGGCGTCTCACCAGTCTACACAAGACCCACGCGACTGTCCCCAAAAGGCGATCATAACGTCAGCGAACACATCTCTCTATACTATGTAAAAGAAAAAGGCAACTTTCCTTCCTTTACACCTTTGTTCCTTTTATCACAAACCAAAGCCTTTCTCTCTTAACACTGCAGAGGACACAAAACTAATTTTCTTTAAATGCGGTAAGGCACATTACCAGAGGCACAAATTTGAGCGTTCACATAGAAAATGTAATTTCAATGTACCTGTACTTCTTAAAATGTTTTACTGTTTAATAACTTATAGACTATAATTTATTATTTTCCCTTGCACTCAGTGACCAAACCTATACAAACACATATAGTCACATACAAAGATACACACAAGTATATATATATATAATTTGTTTGTGTATGTGTATATATTATATATATATATATATATATATATATATATATATATATATATATATATATATATACTAATAAAAGGCAAAGCCCTCACTCACTCACTCACTCACTGACTCATCACTAATTCTCCAACTTCCCGTGTGGGTGGAAGGCTGAAATTTGGCAGGTTCATTCCTTACAGCTTCCTTACAAAAGTTGGGCAGGTTTTATATCGAAATTCTACGCGTAATGGTCATAACTGGAAGCTGTTTTTCTCCATTTACTGTAATGGAGATGAGCTTCAACGCCGTGAAGGAGTTTCGTGTGACATCATCACGCCTCTCACATAATCACGCAGTACATAGAAAACCAGGAAGACTTCAAAAAAGCGCTCAAGAAAACATGCATTATATAATTGAGAAGGCAGCGAAACAATAAGAAAGCGAGTGACATATACAACCATATTGAGGAGTTCTGCTACTTCGGAAACAAAGCACGATGTAAACCTACACTTTAAATTAAGTTCATAGACAGGCTGCCGCTGGCGTTTGTAATTTAGTGCCTGCCCATATAAGGCCGTCCGTCAGCAGCAATCTAATAGCAAACTGCCACGGGTAAATATTCACGGGTGAAGGACTGTGCTTATGGAGAGAAAGATGAGATGGTCAGGGTGGTGTTTGACACAAACTCAGCGAAACTGCGAGAGAAAGTTTTAAGTGCCAGGACTAAGGTAACATTAAATAAAGCTATGGACATAGCACGAGATGGCACCAGCACAGCTGGGAACCTTCGATGCATGTACACCGAGCGGCTCACGTGAACTGACGCAGTGCACAGATAAAAGGCAACAGTTCCAAAGAGCGCTGAACAAAAACCGAATTACACAATTGAAAAGGCAGCAAAAAATATTTAGCGTCTGATAAGCATATTCATAAATGCAGCTACTGTGGAAACAAAGCACACGGTGGAAAAAGTCAATGTCCGCTAAAGGAAGACAGTGTAAAAAAACCCGTGCATGCAGTGTGTCAGGTCTCAGATAAAGAATATTATTGATGCAGTAAGAAACGAATCGATGAATGAAACCTGTCATCTTTACAACGATTGACAAACACGGAATGTAACTTGAACACAACACATCCTACAAATATGAACCTGATTGAAAGAAATAATGATAATCAAATCCTTGATGACAGCAACACTCAGTAACACTCACAAAACAAATACTGTATATTGACAGTCATGTTACGTTATTTTAAAATGTTCCCTTTTCTTTTTCTACCTTTTTTAACACACTACTTCTCCGCTGCGATACGCGGGTATATATATATGTATATATATATATCCCGCTCTACATACTCGAATAACGGATACTTTATTCGCCATCAATGATTGTTTTGGTAAAGCCATACTCAGTGTATTCATTAGATGAGCGGTAAAAAGTAAGAGCGAGGAGGATGACTCATTGAGGCATGCAGGCTGTAGTCTTGGCGTCAACTCTATCTGAATTGCGATCACATTTGAAAAAATATATCTTTAAGTTCTATTTAGTCCATATGTGTCAAACTCAAGGGCCGCGGGCCACATCCGGCCCGGCGAGATCATTTTATATACTGTATTATTGTTATTAAAGCCGGGTATATGAAGCGCTGGTAACACAATAAACTACAGATCCCATAATGCAGCGCTTCAGCTGCCTTGCCGAACACTTACCGCTTACTAGAGTTATTGCGCACCGAGTTTGCACGGCGCTTTGGTGACTTTGAAGAACAAAAAAAGTCCGTCTACATGCAGCTCGAACCTTGTGCATGTTTGGTAGCACATATCTGTGTGAGAAGCTCTTCTCAGTGATAAAGACTAACAAAACAGCACACAGGAGTCGCCTCACTGATGAGCACCTGCAATCCATCCTGAGAATCTCCACAACACAGAACCTCACACCAAACAGAAAGCGAACTTGTGGCCAAAAAGATGCCAGGCGTCCAGCTCTAAAATGACATATGAGCAAAGACAACTGAATGATTTGATTTGTTATTGCACGTAAGAGCGGGAGTCAACCGTTTTAACAAACAGCGTATTGCACTGATACGAAATAGCTGTGTGTGTATATATGTAGATATGTATGTATATATATGTTTATATATGTGTGTGTGTGTATATTATACATATTAAAGAATAGAAAAATGAAAGACATAATTATAAAAAATAAATCAACATTAACATCGAATAAGAGTAAGGTTCAATGGCCAGGGGACAGAAAAAAAAAAACTCCAGACGGCTGGAGAAAAAATAAAATCTGTAGGGATTCCAGACCATGATACCGCCCAGTCCCCTCTGGGCAGTACCGCCCAGTCCCCTCTGGGCAATACATTTGATGTTGGGAGTGTACCTACCTTCCGCTTGGCCAGAGATACCTTGCCAAATTTTTACATTTTTCACAAAGAAATCACAACTACATTCTTGCCCCACTAGCAAAACCAAAAATATTGTATATCAAGATACCCTCAGATATGAAAGCAATCAATGTAAATTCTTTTCAATACAAATGACATTTAAACATAAGAAAGCTGTGGTGTAAAGTGGTCCGCCTCTATGCACAGTTTTGCTGTATGTTGCCTTCCTGATCATAAAATTATCTGATATATGTTTAATAGTGTGTCACCAGGTTTTTAGATAAACACGAGTAAGCAATGCTACTCGAATTGTTTAAAATTAAACAAAAGAATAAAAATCGGAATTAATGGAAAAAATAAATTGTTCACTTTTTTCGTTTAAGAAAATTTTCATATACAAATAATGATGTTTGTACTATAAATTTGGTTGAACCAAATCTAAATCAAGTTTAAAAATAGAGTGGGTTACATTTGTTACTCCCTATATTGGAAAATATTTCAATAACATTAATTTTCTCTCACAGCATAAGAACATGTAATAATCTTGAAATGCAATGTATTAACATATTGGATACAATGCATAGTCTGAGACAACTAGTTTGTAATAACTGATCACAGTTCATATGGTCTATTGAATTTCATCAGAATCAGGCTCTTCATCTTAAGACGAAGAAAAACAATTAACAATTTGGTCAGAATAAGTAACCTTAGTTGTAAAATGCCTGTGGATAGATAGACACTTTTGTATAAAACTAGTTTTGGAGGAAGAGAGAAAATGAATATTGTGCTAGCATGTGAATAATTTAAAAATGTCTCTAGAAACTCTTTACACTTTCCACACTGGTCTCTGAAAAAATGAAACAAAGTTGCTAGCCATTTCCCTACAGATGGGATGGCTCTGTCTGCGCTGTCATCACAGGCAATTTACAGCACTAGGTTAGCCATTTGATACAGAAGGATAATTTCGATTATACAAAAAAAAAAAAAAAAAAAAAAAGATATACTTTAACTGTAATGAAAAGTTAAATTGTATTAAAAGCTGCAATAAGCAGCATATCTCCTATCTTTTCTAACCTTTGAATATAAGGTGGAATCGTCTTAGTTGCTAACCTAGCAAACCTAATTAAATTAAGATACGTTTCACCAACATTATTTTGTCATATCTATATTGACAGCCAGATGCATGTCAGTATCCACAGTATTCAAATTGTAAGAAGTATAATACTGTAGCAATTATTGGATCCTGCCTAGTGCTCACCACAGCTTATCTCTCAGATGAGATTCAACCCACTGCTTTGAGCTCATATCCCATCAAAACAAGAGTACTCAATACACAAGTAAACTAACTGGCTAAAGTAAAGAACACCTTTGGAGCAGCTAGCCACTGCACAGTAACTTATAACTTTGCACTTACAAAGCATTATCTAGTCTGTCTCATTTAACACAGAACATTGCAAGTACAGGCAATCCCAGGGTTACGTACGAGATAGGGACTGTAGGTTTGTACTTAAGTTGAATTTGTATGTAAGTCAGAACAGGTACATAAATTTAATAAATGCTACTGTTGACTGACTGTAACCAAATGATGAAGTTTCACCTCTCTCTGACCTTATTATTTCTGCTTTAATTTCAATGGTGATGGTTTTGCTCTTCTTTACTGTATCACCAGCACTTGCATCAGATTTGTGTTTCAGAGACATTCTTGAAGGGTGAAGACAAAAGATTAAGATGAGCTGTTCTGCACAGCACTGTACACGCTATCACAGCAGGAAGGCACCAGTTGTCAACACGTCTGATGTACTGACAAGAGACAACTTCCTGCTATGTGTGTAACAGTACAAGCAGGCTTTCTATTGAGAATGAATGGGGGCATCGACGGGCGGTTCATCACTAGCCCACCTCACAGTCACCTCCACTACAGTATGCTGCCAGCAGCGTCCGCCCACTGAGAACGAACATGGTGCGGCCAAAGGCGGGTAGTGAATCACCCCCATTCAATAGGCAGCCATCCAATGCACACTACAATGCTACACCTCGCTGCCAAGTTCACCCTCAATGGCCTCCTTTCAGCCACAACCAGGTCACTGCTTGCAACATTACCAGCTGCCCACAGAGAATGAACGGGGCAGCCGTGTGTGGTGGGCAGGCAGTGAAACCGCTTGCTGCCAGGAGCCGACTGAGGGACAATGCACTGTGTGAGCAGCGAAATCGCCCCACTCCAGCCTCCATCCAGCCACTGCTTGCAGGATTACCAGCCGCCCACCGAGAACGAACAGGGCAGCCATGTGTGGTGGGCAGGCAGTGAAACCGCTTGCCGCCAGGAGCTACCCGAAGGACACTACACTGAGCAGGCAGCGAAATCACCCAAAGCCTCCATCCAGCCACCTCTTGCAGCATCCAAAGGGAAAAGATGACGGAGCGGTAGTTACTGAGGGCATGTGTCGCAGCTGTGGCCCCGTTCACAAGTCGTAGGTCGGATGTCCCTAACCTCGGAACTACCTGTATATACAATATTGATAATACACAAGTGAATAAAGAAAGTGATCTTAAAAAGAGCATAGCTATTATTCACACTCATGTTCCTAAATAAAGGTAGATAAAAGGTTATACACAAAAGTATTATTTCTTTTTAAGCTATATGACATGCTTATACAAACTAACTGCTAATGGAACAGTAAATTCATTTTGCCCAAACATATTTATATGCCACCTACTAATGCTCTGTAAATGTCCCTTATGTTACTGGCCTGGGTCAATCCACACCGACAAGTGGCTGATACCAACATAGGTAACTGTATAGAATTGTTGGAGAGAAAAGGTAAATTCCTGCAACAACAGGAACAATGCAAAAAATTTGCCCAGAATCAGGAATCTGTTAGTTACTATAAAAATGAGCGCATACATTGATAACATAGTTAGTAAACAATCTGTCATTAATGTTATGCTCTGCTAACACTAAGTCAGCAAAATAACCCTTGAAGTCAACGCTGAAACAGAAAGAAACTGCTATATAAGACTTAAACATACACAATCACATGAAATTTTCTGTTATTGGATAATTGGGAGCGGGGTTCACTGGATTGTCGGGGTGAAGAAAGGCTTTAGCCACGAAAAACTGTATCTTAAGTTATAGAAAGATGCAGCTGCAATTCTAAAAATTCCACTTGACAGACTGCTAGCCAAGCAACATCTAGCATGTTTGGCTCCTGAACTACCAAAAAGGTCACATGCCTGCTTAAACGATCAACACCCTGTCTTGCACTCAAACACCATCCTTCAGGAGGGAATTTGCTGAATCTATGGAACAGTTAATGGTTTAGAATTCTCCTAGCTTGAAAATGTAGCAAATGTTGCTAGAAATTTAAGCTGCTGAATTGCAAGAAGGATTTGTGACAACTTTAGAAAGAATAAAAGCTACTACCCACCACAACCACCACCTCCTGCAAATATTTTTGGTCTTATTGAAACCCTCTTAAGTGTTCTCCTAAATGTGGATAAACAAAAATAAAAAGCAGCACTGCTTTTAGCTTTTCTAAGAGAACGGTGTAGAGCAGGTATATATTCTCTGTTACTCTACAAAAAGCAGATGAGCTTCCTTGGCTTCTATATACTTCCTGCTTCTCACTTTACTGCTGCTTAACCTACCTGACTATTACTCCCTGCAACTGCCTGTGACCTCTTGAGTACAATTTTTGAAACAATGAGAATAAACCTAACATGACCTACTTAGTCAGTCTCCTTTCATGTAAGCCATTCCCCGAGTTAAATTTTAAAGTAGCTTCCGGGAGAGCAGAAGCAGCAGACAGGTAATAATTACCTCTTACATGAAAGACTTTACTTCTACAGCTCTCCTATTCTATAATGTTCGAATAAAGGTAGTACTCTGCCACAGGTAAAAGACTGGAACTTTTTTACAACTAACAAATATAAACAGATTGTCCATCTTAATTTTAGTCTGCAACTTATCAAGGCTTTGGAAAAGAGGAAAAAAAATAAATCTGTAAATCATCTACGCAATAACAACCAACATCCTACAGCATAAACTGAAATCAAACATAAATAAGAG